>NC_069501.1:489991822-490315796 GCF_027579735.1 Bombina bombina | reverse complement strand
GCCTGTTTCTTTTACTGTTGAAAAAACGGTACTGTGCCTTTAAATAATAAAAAGCGCACACTTTTTTACTAAATCTAACACCACATTCACTTTACCCTCCCGTGGAGATGCTACTTGTTAGAGCGGCAAAGAGAATGACTGGGGGGCGGAGCCTGAGGTGGAGCTATATGGACAGCTCTGCTGTGTGCTCTCTTTGCCACTTCCTGTAGGGAATGAGAATATCCCACAAGTAAGGATGAATCCGTGGACTGGATACACCATGTAAGAGAAATACAGACCGCAATAGTTTGAGGTTTGATAGCGCTTATCCACTAAATTTATTGAAAGCCCTACCCTGTAGTCAATTTTTAAGAGCCCGCAGAATTGTCTCAGATGATGTACTTTTAGATAAAAGGCTAAAAGAGACGAGTCTGAGATTTGGGGAACGTGGGTACCCTCTTGTGATGATCAATAAAGAAATAGATTATGCTCTATCAGTTCCAAGAGAGACTTTTAAGGATGAGCATAGTCTTATATTTGTTTCTGAGTTTAATGCCCAAATTAACCAGATACAACATATTATGAGAAAACATTGGAAAGTACTTACTGATTGTAATCCTAATATTCTTGAGTTTAAAAATTATCCTGTGCCTGCCTTTAAACAGGGTTCCAACAACAATTGATAAGAGACGATATAGGCTCCAGTAAGAAATGTACACAAAAATGTATTTCTAGTAAGAATGAGGGTTGTTACCTATGTTTAAAATGTTCATGTTGCAATAATATGATAAAGGACTCCCTGTTTTACCATCCCACTACTGGAAAGATATTTAATATTAGGGGTTACCATACCGGTCATTCTCAATATGTTATATACATCATTAAACGCCCTTGTGGGTGGAGTTATGTTGGTGAAACAACTAGGGCCATTAGAGATAGAATTATTGAGCAAAAAAGCAACATTTGAACAGGTAATGTCAAAGCCCCCGTCCCGTATCCCATCATTTTTTGAAAATGGGACATTCAATTAACCAGTTAAGGTTTCAAATAATTGAACATATATTGATGCCACGCAGGAGGAGGAGATAGGGAACGTATATTCAAACAAAAAACATAATTTATGCTTACCTGATAAATTCCTTTCTTCTGTAGTGTGATCAGTCCACGGGTCATCATTACTTGTGGAATATTATCTGCTCCCCTACAGGAAGTGCAAGAGGATTCACCCAGCAGAGTTGCATATAGCTCCTCCCCTCTACGTCACCTCCAGTCATTCGACCAAGGACCAACGAGAAAGGAGAAGCCAAGGGTGTAGTGGTGACTGGAGTATAATTTAAAAAATATTTACCTGCCTTAAAAAACAGGGCGGGCCGTGGACTGATCACACTACAGAAGAAAGGAATTTATCAGGTAAGCATAAATTATGTTTTCTTCTGTTAAGTGTGATCAGTCCACGGGTCATCATTACTTGTGGGATACCAATACCAAAGCAAAAGTACACGGATGACGGGAGGGATAGGCAGGCTCTTTATACAGAAGGAACCACTGCCTGAAGAACCTTTCTCCCAAAAATAGCCTCCGAGGAAGCAAAAGTGTCAAATTTGTAAAATTTGGAAAAAGTATGAAGCGAAGACCAAGTTGCAGCCTTGCAAATCTGTTCAACAGAGGCCTCATTCTTAAAGGCCCAAGTGGAAGCCACAGCTCTAGTGGAATGAGCTGTAATTCTTTCAGGAGGCTGCTGTCCAGCAGTCTCATAAGCTAAACGAATTATGCTACGAAGCCAAAAAGAGAGAGAGGTAGCAGAAGCTTTTTGACCTCTCCTCTGACCAGAGTAAACGACAAACAGGGAAGACGTTTGTCGAAAATCTTTAGTTGCCTGTAAATAAAATTTAAGGGCACGAACTACATCCAGATTGTGCAAAAGACGTTCCTTCCTCGAAGAAGGATTTGGGCACAAGGATGGAACAACAATCTCCTGATTGATATTCCTGTTAGTGACTACCTTAGGTAAGAACCCAGGCTTAGTACGCAGAACTACCTTATCCGAGTGAAAAATCAAATAAGGAGAATCACAATGTAAGGCTGATAACTCAGAGACTCTTCGAGCCGAGGAAATAGCCATTAAAAATAGAACTTTCCAAGATAACAACTTTATATCAATGGAATGAAGGGGTTCAAACGGAACACCCTGTAAAACGTTAAGAACAAGGTTTAAACTCCATGGTGGAGCCACAGCTTTAAACACAGGTTTAATCCTGGCCAAAGCCTGACAAAAAGCCTGAACGTCTGGAACTTCTGACAGACGCTTGTGTAACAGAATGGACAGAGCTGAGATCTGTCCCTTTAAGGAACTAGCGGATAACCCCTTTTCTAAACCTTCTTGTAGAAAAGACAATATCCTAGGAATCCTAACCTTACTCCAAGAGTAACCTTTGGATTCGCACCAATATAGGTATTTACGCCATATTTTATGGTAAATCTTTCTGGTAACAGGCTTCCTAGCCTGTATTAAGGTATCAATAACTGACTCAGAAAAACCACGCCTTGATAAGATCAAGCGTTCAATTTCCAAGCAGTCAGCTTCAGAGAAGTTAGATTTTGATGTTTGAAAGGACCCTGAATCAGAAGGTCCTGTTTCAGAGGTAACGACCAAGGTGGACAGAATGACATGTCCACCAGATCTGTATACCAAGTCCTGCGTGGCCATGCAGGCGCTATTAGAATCACTGATGCTTTCTCCTGTTTGATTCTGGCAATCAATCGAGGAAGCATCGGGAAAGGTGGAAACACATGAGCCATCCTGAAGGTCCATGGTGCTGTCAAGGCATCTATCAGGACCGCTCCCGGATCCCTGGATCTGGACCCGTAGCGCGGAAGCTTGGCGTTCTGTCGAGACGCCATGAGATCTATCTCTGGTTTGCCCCAACGTCGAAGTATTTGGGCAAAGACCTCTGGATGAAGTTCCCACTCCCCCGGATGAAAAGTCTGACGACTTAAGAAATCCGCCTCCCAGTTCTCCACTCCCGGGATGTGGATTGCAGACAGGTGGCAAGAGTGAGACTCTGCCCAGCGAATTATCTTCGATACTTCCATCATTGCTAGGGAGCTTCTTGTCCCTCCCTGATGGTTGATATAAGCTACAGTCGTGATGTTGTCCGACTGGAACCTGATGAACCGCCGAGTTGCTAACTGGGGCCAAGCCAGAAGAGCATTGAGGACTGCTCTCAATTCCAGAATGTTTATTGGAAGAAGACTCTCCTCCTGATTCCATAGTCCCTGAGCCTTCAGAGAATTCCAGACAGCGCCCCAACCTAGTAGGCTGGCGTCTGTTGTTACAATTGACCAGTCTGGCCTGCTGAATGGCATTCCCCTGGACAGATGTGGCCGATAAAGCCACCATAGAAGAGAATTTCTGGTCTCTTGAATGGAATGAAGGACACGGCATGCACTTTGAAGTTTTGTTAACCTGTCCTCTGTCAGGTAAATCTTCATTTCTACAGAATCTATCAGAGTCCCCAGGAAGGGAACTCTTGTGAGTGGAAAGAGAGAACTTTTCTCTTCGTTCACTTTCCATCCATGCGACCTTAGAAATGCCAGTACTATCTCTGTATGAGATTTGGCAGTTTGAAAGCTTGAAGCTTGTATCAGTATGTCGTCTAAGTACGGAGCTACTGAAATTCCTCGCGGTCTTAGTACCGCCAGAAGAGTGCCCAGAACCTTTGTGAAGATTCTTGGAGCCGTAGCCAGTCCGAATGGAAGAGCTACAAACTGGTAATGCCTGTCTAAAAAGGCAAACCTTAGATACCGGTAATGACTTCTGTGAATCGGTATGTGAAGGTAAGCATCCTTTAAATCCACTGTGGTCAAGTACTGACCCTCTTGGATCATGGGCAAAATTGTTCGAATAGTTTCCATCTTGAACGATGGAACTCTTAGGAATTTGTTTAGGATCTTTAAATCCAAGATTGGCCTGAAGGTTCCCTCTTTTTTGGGAACTACAAACAGATTTGAGTAAAACCCTTGTCCTTGTTCCAACCGCGGAACTGGATGGATCACTCCCATTAATAAAAGATCTTGTACGCAGCGTAGAAACGCTTCCTTCTTTGTTAGGTTTGTTGACAACCTTGACAGATGAAATCTCCCTCTTGGGGGAGAGGATTTGAAGTCCAGAAGGTATCCCTGAGATATGATCTCTAACGCCCAGGGATCCTGAACATCTCTTGCCCAAGCCTGGGCGAAGAGGGAAAGTCTGCCCCCCACTAGATCCGGTCCCGGATCGGGGGCCCTCAATTCATGCTGTCTTAGGGGCAGCAGCAGGTTTTCTGGCCTGTTTGCCCCTGTTCCAGGACTGGTTAGGTTTCCAGCCTTGTCTGTAGCGAGCAACAGCTCCTTCCTGTTTTGGTGCAGAGGAAGTTGATGCTGCTCCTGCTTTGAAATTACGAAAGGAACGAAAATTGGACTGTCTAGCCTTGGCTTTGGCCTTGTCCTGAGGCAGGGCATGACCTTTACCTCCTGTAATGTCATCAATAATCTCTTTCAAGCCGGGCCCGAATAAGGTCTGCCCTTTGAAAGGAATATTAAGCAATTTAGATTTAGACGTAACATCAGCTGACCAGGATTTTAGCCACAGAGCTCTGCGTGCCTGAATGGCGAATCCTGAATTTTTAGCCGCAAGTTTAGTTAAATGTACTACGGCATCTGAAATAAATGAATTAGCTAACTTAAGGAATTTAAGTTTGTGTGTGATGTCATCTAGTGTGGATGATTGAAGTGTCTCTTCCAGAGACTCAAACCAAAATGCTGCTGCAGCCGTGACAGGCGCAATACATGCAAGAGGTTGCAATATAAACCCTTGTTGAACAAACATTTTCTTAAGGTAACCCTCTAATTTTTTATCCATTGGATCTGAAAAAGCACAGCTATCCTCCACTGGGATAGTGGTACACTTAGCTAAAGTAGAAACTGCTCCCTCCACCTTAGGGACCATTTGCCATAAGTCCCGTGTGGCGGCGTCTATTGGAAACATTTTTCTGAATATAGGAGGGGGTGAGAAAGGCACACCGGGTCTATCCCACTCCTTAGTAACAATGTCAGTAAGTCTCTTAGGTATAGGAAAAACGTCAGTACTCGTCGGTACCGCAAAATATTTATCCAACCTACACATTTTTTCTGGGATTGCAACTGTGTTACAATCATTCAGAGCCGCTAATACCTCCCCTAGTAACACACGGAGGTTCTCAAGCTTAAATTTAAAATTTGAAATGTCTGAGTCCAGTTTATTTGGATCAGAACCGTCACCCACAGAATGAAGCTCTCCGTCTTCATGTTCTGCAAACTGTGACGCAGTATCAGACATGGCCCTTGCATTATCAGCGCACTCTGTTCTCATCCCAGAGTGATCACGTTTACCTCTTAGTTCTGGTAGTTTAGCCAAAACTTCAGTCATAACAGTAGCCATATCTTGTAATGTGATTTGTAATGGCCGCCCAGATGCACTCGGCGCTACAATATCACGCACCTCCTGAGCGGGAGATGCAGGTACTGACACGTGAGGCGAGTTAGTCGGCATAACTCTCCCCTCGTTGTTTGGTGAAATATGTTCAATTTGTACAGATTGACTATTTTTTAAAGTAGCATCAATACATTTAGTACATAAATTTCTATTGGGCTCCACTTTGGCATTAACACATATAGCACAGATATCTTCCTCTGAATCAGACATGTTTAACACACTAGCAAATAAACAGCAACTTGGAAATACTTTTCAAAGTAATTTACAAATAATATGAAAACGAACTGTGCCTTTAAGAAGCACAGAAAAATATTATAACAGATAAAATAATTAAGTTATAGCATCAATCTTTGTCAGAATATACAGTTTTAGCAAAGGATTGTTCCCCTCAGCAAATGATAACTAACCCAGGCAGCAGAAAAAAAATACACAAATAAACGTTTTTTATATCACAGTCAATACAATCAGCACAGCTCTGCTGTATGATTACTAAGCTCTGCTGTATGATTACTTCCCTCAAAAAAGACTCTTGAGATCCCTGAACTCTGTAGAGATGAACCGGATCATGCAGGAAGAAAATGAACCTCTGACTGAGTTTTTCTGATGCATAGTGAAAGCACCAAAATGGCCCCTCCCCCACACACATAACAGTGAGAGGGATCAGTGAACTGCTCTAATTTAAATCAAAACTATTGCCAAGTGGAAAAAAAGTGCCCAAAACATTTTTTCACCCAGTACCTCAGAGAAAAAAACGTTTTTACATGCCAGCAAAAAAACATTTTACCTCAATAATTAATTGTCATTTAAAACCTATTGCAAGTCCCTGCAAAATAGGTTAAGTCTATGTATACAGTTTAAAAGCCAGAGAAGTACCATTTCCCAGAAAACTGAAGTGTAAAATATACATACATGACAGCCTGATATCAGCTACATCTACTGCATTCAAGGCTGAGTTTACATTATAACGGTATGGCAGGATTTTCTCATCAATTCCATGTCAGAAAATAATAAACTGCTACATACCTCTTTGCAGATTAATCTGCCTGCTGTCCCCTGATCTGAAGTTTACCTCACTCCTCAGATGGCCGAGAAACAGCAATATGATCTTAACTACTCCGGCTAAAATCATAGAAAAACTCAGGTAGATTCTTCTTCAAATTCTACCAGAGAAGGAATAACACACTCCGGTGCTATTATAAAATAACAAACTTTTGATTGAAGATATAAAAACTAAATATATCACCATAGTCCTCTCACACATCCTATCTAGTCGTTGGGTGCAAGAGAATGACTGGGGGTGACGTAGAGGGGAGGAGCTATATAGCAACTCTGCTGGGTGAATCCTCTTGCACTTCCTGTAGGGGAGCAGTTAATATCCCACAAGTAATGATGACCCGTGGACTGATCACACTTAACAGAAGAAAGAGGCATTTTGGATTTTCAAATTAGGGACCATGGACCCTGTGGGTCTTAATAGAGAATTGGACATTATTAATACTTAATTATTTCTCTGTCCCCATAGCACCCTCTAGTGGCTATAAGGTATTAATAGGAGAAATTGTCAGTTGTTTGTCAGCATGAATAAGGGTTATACACCCAAAACGTCGCTGTTATTTTTGGCTGTGTTGTGACCACAATAAAGCTGTTGTGCTGCCACTTCTACTTGTTTTCTTTGAATTGCTTATTGGAGGTTAAGTAACCATCCATTTTGGCTTGCACACCCCTGGAGTGCTGTACCTACTTCTGCTTGATGTTTTTAATTCCACAGAAGAAGAGTGGTTAGTTCTCCAAGACCTTCTGAATTCCTTAAAAACCTGTGCGTTAGTGTACCTAGAAGAATTAATGCTGTTTTGAAGGTAAAAAGTGGTCATACCGAATATTCATTTGATTTAGATTTTTCTTCTCTTCACTCACTTTGCATTTTGTTCATTAAAATATAAACTTAGCATTTAAACATTAAAGCATTTTTTTCACATAGTACATGTGCAGCTATAAAATCAGGAGCTAGCTCCAATGATGCATTGCTGCTCTTAAGTCTATGAAGGTATGCTTTTCAGCAAAGGATACCTAGAGAATGATCCAAATTAGAGAACAGACGTAGGGAAGTTGTTTAAAATGGTATGCTCTATCTGAATCATTATAGGAAATGTTGGGTTTCATGTCCCTTTAAGTCACTCAAGATGCAACTTGCTTTGTATTAATACATATTCTAGACAAAATTATATAGAATATCATTATTCCATAAATGTTTGGTGGGATTTATGCCCTTAAAGCTCATAGGTACTTAAATTAAGATGTAAGTAACACATACTAATGTGTTAACATACAGGATGTGAAGCCAGTTTAAGGCACTTAAATAATATTGGTAGATATAAAATTGCATGTAAAGGAACTGGGTTGTTTTTGTTGTTTGCTTCTTTATTTTTCTATGAAATATTTGTGTTTAAAAGAGAGGTCATTAGGAGACTAGAAATGTGCATTTGGCTTTAGAAGAATACAAATTAGTCTTAATCTATGCGGACTCTAAGTTGTTCGATACACGAACAACAGGAAACATTATTGCACGGACAAAGAACAGACGATTGCTTGTCCAAATTGACTCAATTAGCTCCAGAAAAAAGGTACAGGAAGGAAAAATAGTGTTGCTAATCAGCTATTTGTTCATAATGATGTATAGGGGGTCTTGACCATTCATGGGTCCATCACCCCCTTTCCAATCCTGCAATAGTATTACTAATGATTGATGTTTGGGACAGTCAGACAATAAATGTTGGATTTTAGTCATACAGGCTTGTCAATTAGGTTTTAACCTAGCAGAGGGAGGTGGGAAACAAGGAGGAGCTCAGCCATTTTCAATCACTGCCTAGACCCATTGGAACACGCAGTAGTATGACTTCTGTGCCTCTGTAAGCTAGTCATTGACTCAAATCTAATCAGTGAGTTGTATGTTCTGTTATCATTGAATGATTGGTTCTTTTAATTGCTCAAATTCTATAATGCAAGATTTTTGTTAAATTTAGTTGTATGTATTTGCCGCTTACATTGAAAATAAATATAATATTCGGCTGAAACAAATGCAGAATTCGCTGAACTCGGCGTGGGAAAAATCTGAAACTATTATTTTGCCTATGCCACATATCTATTAGGGAGTGCAACAAATTAAATATTGATTTTTAATTATTAATTTTAAAACAAAAAAGGAAACATATCAAGGCATCAAAAGCATAAATAGCCACTTTCTAGCATAGTTTTACAACATGAGCTGGATACCTTTAAATAAATAACTTACACTTTCATTTTCACATTTAAAAGGTTTGCATTTCTTCTTCTTCTTTTTGTTTTTTCCCTTTAAATTGTTTTCGGTAGCGTTGGCCCAACATTCCACACAACTATCACGTTCTTCTTCCTCCTTATCACAGTTAACACACGAATCGTCAACTGTCAGTGACAAAGATTTATGCTGTTAGGGGAAGCACATTAAAAAAGGAACAACAACAAAAAAAAAGTTAGTAATAATCCTACCTGCTTCATCATGGTTGCAAATGCCTTCAGTACAAGCCACATCTGATCCCTCCCTAGACCCTGGTTCACTGCCCTCCATGCTAGAGGAATAGCCACAATCACTATTATTAGAATGGGGAGTTCCTGCAATAGAAAGGGTAAAGAAATTGTGGTCATTAGCTTCCTTAATTTGTTGTGAAAATGCATTTCTTAAGACAGAGTGTTCTTATTTGATTACTTTGTTCCCATGTAACAGGAGTGCCAAACCTATGACACAAGCAGCCACGGTGCCACTTCACTTCTAGGCTATAATCATATTGTTTGGTTTCACTTGCTACAAGTGTGTTAAATAATGCAAGATAGACACATGCATACGGATTATCTGCACTCTCACGAGTCACTACCAGGGTGCTGGTAGAGAAAAAAATTTTTTTAAGAAGAATAGTAAAGCACCACACTAACTGGATTTAGCAACATTAAAAAAAAAAAAAAAAATGTTTTACATGGTTGACTTTTCAGGGAGCAAGCCCCCTTCCTCAGATGTCTGAGAAAGCGCACTCAATATTTTTTTGTTATTGTTAAATCCAGAGAATGCAATCAATTAATATTCCTTAATTATATACAGGGTATGAAATTTTCAGTGGTCCACTAATCCCAGATGACTTAAAACTGACTGTCATAAAACGCAAAATGGGTTAAAAAACTAAAAAAAGGAAAAAAAAAAAAAAAAAAAAAAGAAAGAAATTTGCATCCGTTCTCCCTAAACAACTTTAAAAAAAAAAAAATCTCAGTAGCACATATATTGAAAAGCAACAGAAATGTATTGTATTTACAATGTATTTATTGACCCTTTAATCATTTTTAAACCCTTTTTAAAAAAAAAAATAAAAAAATTCAGACCTCAACAGTCAAAAACAAGAAAAAGAAACGTACGTTTATGAGATCCCAAAATATTGCTGCTGCTGGGACAAGTGCATGATGAGGTTTCATTTATTACATTAACTTCTGAACAGATAGAAAGGTCCTCTGAGTTGTTGCAGGAATTGCAGTTTGTTGTCTCCATAAACACAGATGATTCCTTAAGGTAAAAAATGCAAATTTTATTGAATCATTTGGAAGAAACTGTTCAATAGTTTTTATTCTGAATATAGTGCTAACATTAATAGAAATAATGGTTCGCTACTTTTTGTGTTGGTAAACACCATAAAATGGGCTGTTAGTCCAATATGATCTGAAATCCTGCATGCAAGGAACATCCTTAAAAGGGACACGGAACCCAAAATTTTACTTTCGTGATTCAGATAGAGCCTGCAATTTTAAGCAACTTTCTAATTTACTTCTATTAATTTCTCTTCATTATCTTGCTATCTTTATTTAAAAAAAAAAAAAAAAAAAAAAAAAAAAGGATCTAAGCGAAGGAGCCAGCCGATTTTTGGTTCAGCACGCTGGACAGCACTTGTTTACTGGTGGGTACATTGATTCACCAATCAGCAAGAACAACTCAGGTTGTTCACCAAAAATGGGCAGGCATCTAAACTTACATTCTTGGAAATCTTCTTTACAAATAAAGATACCAAGAGAATGAAGAAAATTTGATAATAGGAGTAAATTATAAAGTTGCTTAAAATTGCATGCTCTATGATAGAGCATGCAATTTTAAGCAACTTTATAATTTACTCCTATTATCAAATTTTCTTCATTCTCTTGGTATCTTTATTTGTAAAGAAGATTTCCAAGAAGATTTCCAAGGCAGAAACATGCTGTAATCGGAGATGTCATCGCAGAAAATGCAGCATGTCTGCTGAAAAAAATGGGAAACATGCAGGAACTGTTGGCCCTTTTGCTTTGCAGCACTGTGTTCTGGCGGCACGGTGTAAGTTTTCCTTAACACAGTGCATCCAGAACAGTCAAATATGGAGCAGCTTGTCAAAGAAGTGCATTTATGGATGACTATCTCTCTGGGATTTTTTTTTCACGAGACATTTTAAAAACTTTTTTTCTTCTTTCAATTAATTTGCAATGCAACTTTCAACTGCCTCATTTTATTATAAAAGTTTAAAAATTGCTTTATTCCCCAGTTAATCAACTGTTCCTTTAGTTTAACTGATCTGCAGAAATGTTTTCACAAAAAAAAATATCTCATTGCAGAAAGTGGAGATAAGTTCTGCCTCTGGGGCTCTATCTGAATCACGAAAGAAAACTTTTTTTCCCCCTACTCTATTACCATTCGCTATATCAGTTTTTTTAAATTAGCCAGCTCATCGTACCAACATGACAAATATATATATACACGTCCGAGCTGCATGAACATGGTGGGGACCAGTTGGAGGTGAGTGAGGGAAGAGAGCTGTTTGGGAGGGATCAGGTAGGAGGGCAATCTCTACACTAAAGCTACAGTTAACTTTACAAGCTGCCTAATTATCCACTTCACTGCCAGAAATAGAATTGTGGTACGCAGCTGCAACTAGTGGCTTTCTTATTACCAAAAAGCAATGGCAGAGACATGTACGTCTGCAATTTCTGAACAACGGGGATCCCAGAGAAGCTTTTACAATCATTTGTGCCATGATTACACAAACGTTATGTAAATAATTTCAGCGGCGATCGATTGAATCAAATAAAGGAGCTTTCTACATGAAGTATCCTATACTTCATCAATGAAAGTGCCCTTTATTTGTTTCAATAGTAAATCCTAGCGTTTGAAACGCTAGGATTTACTTTCACTTTAAGTAATAGTATAAAAAAAAACAACAACAAAAAAAAAAAAAAAAACATTAATCTTGTATTTTTTTTGTATGTGGTTAAAAGAAAATAAGATCTAAAATTTATCCATCATTGATTGCTGCTTACGTTTTCTTGGATTGTCACTGTTGAATCTGATGATTCTGGGGACACTGCAATATCACAGGCACATTTATTTTTTCTTCTGTTCTTCTTCTTTTGCCTTTTCTTTTCTTGTTTTAGTTCTTGGACTCGCTCCTCTTCCAAAAACTCTTCGCACAACTGTTCTAACCGACTGATTCCCTGTACTTTTTCAACAGCCATCTAGGTAACAAGCAAGAGAGATACAGATTAGAAAATGAAAATGCAGTAAAAAGTAATTTACAAATAAGTAAACAGCATGAGCAGAGTAAGAAAAAATAAAAATGCATAATATATGACCTATTGACAAGCTGAAAAAAAGAAAAAAATGGTGTTGAAAGAAGAGAACCTGAGTTCTATGGTTTTCAAGTAGCCTTGAAACAAATATTGGTCATGGGTTACAACTGCCACAATAAAATTTAAACAAAATTAAAATCAAACACCACTAGCTTTAGTGTTAAATTGTGTTTGTCCCACACTCCCTAGAGAAGGGGTATCAAGCTCAATGTATGTGGGGGGCCACTGGCCAAGTGCTCTGCTCCCATGGGAGCCACTTGAACAGAGTGAGTGCTCTGGAACTGGATATACTAGAAACTGGAAGTGACATTTACCCAGGTAGTAGTGCATGGTGAGAATTGGTAGCCCTCAATAGACATGCACAATTGAGTATATTTATCTTGTGAGTGCCAAGTGAAGTAATCATTCTGGAACTGAATTAAAAAGGAAATTTATGCTTACCTGATAAATTTATTTCTTTTACGATATAAGTCCACGGATTTCATCCTTACTTATGGAGTATCGCCTCCTGGTTATCAGGAGGCGGCAAAGAGCTCCACAGCAGAGCTGCATAATAGCTCCTCCCTTCCCTCCCACTCCAGTCATTCAACCGAAGTTAGGAAGAGAAAGGAAAAGCCAAGGAGCAGAGGTGACAAGTTTAACAAAAATAAAAACCTGTCTCTAGAAAAACGACAGGGTGGGCCGTGGACTCGTCATATCGTAAAAGAAATACATTTATCAGGTAAGCATAAATTTAATTTTCTTTTACAAGATATGACGAGTCTACGGATTTCATCCTTACTTATGGGATACAATACCAAAGCTATAGGACACGGATGAAAGGGAGGGACAGGACAGGAACCTAAACAGAAGGCAACACTGCTTGAAGAAACTTTCTCCCAAAAACAGCCTCAGACGAGGCAAAAGTATCAAATAGTAAAATTTGTAAAAAGTGTGAAGAGACGATCAAGTTGCAGCCTTGCAAAATCTGTTCAACAGAAGCATAATTTTTAAATGCCCATGAGGAAGCCAGAGCCCTAGGAGAATGAGCCGTAATTCGTTCTGGAGACTGCTGTCCAGTAGTCTCATATGCAACACGGACGATACTCTTCAGCCAAAAAGAAAGAGAGGTAGCCGTAGCTTTCTGACCCCTACGTTTCCGAAAAAACAACAACAAATAACGAAGATGTTTGACGAAAATCCTTATTCGCCTGCAAGTAGAACTTCAAGGCACGAACTACATCCAAATGATGTAACAGACGCTCCTCCTTAGAGGAGGGGTTAGGACACAAGGAAGGAACAACAATTTCCTGATTAATATTCTTGTTAGAAACAACCTTAGGAAGAAAACCAGGTTTAGTACGTAACACCACCTACCTTATCAGAATGGAAAATAAGATAAGGAGAATCACATTGTAATGACGAAAGCTCAAACTCTGCGAGCAAAAGAAATAGCAACCAAAAATAAAACTTTCCAAGATAATAACTTAATATCTACGGAATGCATGGGTTCAAACGGAACCCCTTGAAGAACATTAAGAACTAAACTCAAACTCCAAGGAGGAGCAATTGGTCTAAAAACAGGCCTGATTCTAGTCAGGGCCTGACAAAAGGATTGAACATCTGGAACATCTGCCAGACGCTTGTGAAGCAAAATAGACAAGGCAGAAATCTGTCCCTTTAAGGAACTTGCTGACAACCCTTTCTCCAATCCTTCTTGGAGAAAAGACAAAATCCTAGGAATCCTAAGCTTACTCCATGAGTAACTCCTGGATTCGCACCAATAAAGATATTTACGCCATATCTTATGGTAAATCTTTCTAGTAAAAGGCTTACGTGCCTGAATCAAGGTATCAATGACCGAATCAGAGAACCCTCGCTTAGATAAAATCAAGCGTTCAATCTCCAAGCAGTCAGCTGCAGAGAAATTAGAGTCGGATGATGGAAGGGTCCCTGAATGAGAAGGTCCTGCCTCAATGGAAGCTTCCAGGGCGGCAGAGAGGACATGTCCACCAGATCGGCATACCAAGTCCTGCGAGGCTACGCAGGAGCGATTAGAATCACCAAAGCCCTCTCCTGTTTGATCCGTGCAATCACCCGGGGAAGGAGAGCAAACGGTGGGAACACAAAAGCCAGCTTGAACGACCAAGGCACTGCCAAGGCATCTATCAGTTCGGCCTGAGGATCCCTGGACCCGGATCCGTATCTTGGGAGCTTGGCATTCTGATGAGACACCATCAGATCCAACTCTGGTCTGCCCCACCTGAAAATCAGGGTGGCAAAGACCCCCGGATGAAACGTCTGTCTGCTCAAAAAATCTGCCTCCCAGTTGTCCACTCCTAGGATGTACAAGAGTGAGCCTCTGCCCACCGAATTATCTTGGATACTTCTGTCATCGCTAAGGAACTCCTTGTTCCACCCTGATTGATGTAAGCCACAGTCGTGATGTTGTCTGACAAAGAGGATGAATTTGGCCGAAGCCAACTGAGGCCAAGTCTGAAGCGCATTGAATATTGCTCTCAATTCCAGAAAATTGATTGGAAGTAGAGACTCCGACCGAGTCCACACACCATGAGCCTTCAGGGAATTCCAGACTGCACCCCATCCTAGCAGACTGGCGTCTGTTGTCACTATCACCCCTGAAGGTCTGCGGAAGCATGTCCCTTGGGACAGATGATCCAGCGACAACCACCAAAGAAGAGTCTCTTGTCTCCTGATCCAGATCTATCTGAGACAAAATTTGCATAATCGCCATTCCACTGTCTGAGCATGCTCAGTTGTAGAGGTCTGAGATGAAAACGAGCAAACAGAATGATGTCCATTGCTGCCACCATCAATCCAATTACCTCCATGCACTGAGCCACTGATGGCCGAGGATTGGACTGAAGGGCTCGGCATGTATTCAGAATCTTTAATTTTCTGACTTCCGTCAAGAAGATTTTCACGGATATAGAAACTATTAGAGTTCCCAGGAAAGGAAACATTGTCTGTGGAATTAGTGAACTCTTTTCTAGATTCACCTTCCACCTGCGAGTCCTTAGAAAGAACAGAACCATGTCGGTATGAGACTTTGTCAGTTGATAAGACGATGCTGGATAAGAATATCGTCCAGCTAAGGCGCCACGATTTCTAGTGTCCAGGGGTCCCGAATGTCTCTTAGCCAAGCCTGGAGAAAGAGAAAATCTGCCCCCTACTAGATCCAGTCCCGAATCGGGGGCCGCCCCTTCATGCCATCTTGGTAGCAGCAGTGGGCTTCTTGGGTTGTGTACTCTTGTTCCAAGACTGGTTGGGTCTTGTGAATAACACCCTTCCTGAGTAGCGGAAGAGTGAACTCCCTTGAAATTTTGAAAGGAACGGAAATTACGTCCCTTCTGTTCGGATACCTTCACGGAAAAAATAAGCAAAAAGCTTAGCGTTAGATGACGCAACCACAGATCAAGAATTCAACCATAAAGGTACAGTGTGCTTAGACGGAAATCCTGGGCTCTTAGCCGCCTACTTGGTAATCTGCAGAGAAACCTCAGAAACTTTATATCGGAAAACGCTAAGTTAAGACGTTTTAATTCCGTTTACATCTTAAAGGAAACTATTGCTGTATGCTGCAGTTCCATCCTAAATCACAAAAGATGACTGTACACCAAGGAACAGCAGTAATGTCCTGCTAAAAAGGACACGTACTGTTCTGAGAACTGTAAAAACAGAGAATATTTACTTTATTAGCACAAAAGCAAATGAAAGGCTTGTGCAATATTGCGACACATGTAAATTTGGGTACCCGCCAATCTTAGGATGTAGGCAGACGCCAGTAAAAGTGCCCCCACTAAGTAGAAAAAAAACTTAGGTTAACAAAGTTTATTTCAATAAAGGATGAAGCAACAAAAACAGCTGAGAAACATGAACAGTACTGTCTCTTTAAATCTGAAAACAAGTCATTTTCGTGTCTATGAGCCACTTAATATATTTTGTACCATCCAACTTAATAAAGGATGAATAAACAAATAATCCCCTGCAAGACATGCAATAAAATGTACAGAGAAAAATGTTACTGCCTCTTTAAATTTTAAAAGAATGCCTTATCTCTGGTGCTTCATAATTTTGCATGCAAATTACGCAGAAAAATCCAATGACAATATGAGCATTGCTGTAACTAGATGTTATGACATCCTTGCAGGGAACCACAGAGTACTGCTTGTGGGTCATAAATCCTTTTGGCCACTATATTAAGCCATGGATCAAACTGTGAACAGTTGTTGCATTTAGAAAAATAAATGTATATAATTAACAGTTGAAAAGTCTGAAGCAGATTTACTGTGTCTTTAATCTCTAACACTTAAATCTTAGCACAACGGATGAACCAGAAGTTCTGTATGAAATTGTAAACTGCAATGATTTATTTGAATGCAGCCAACAATGAATAAAAGAAAAGGCAACTAAAATGTACAAGTTGAAATTCTTCTATACACCCAGAGTGGACCGCAAAAATTGCGACAAGCTCAGAATCATAACTTCCGAGAACCGGAAGTGATAGAAGTGCGCCACACATCTAAAAAGAGTCCTCCGTGCCTTGTTATTGCCAACAGCTGTTGCTCATAACCCTGCTATGAGGAACTCTATAGTACCTTAGGCAAATAATGGTCCACCGCTCCTTACAAAATCACAAACTAGAATAAGGAGGAAGGAGAGAACTTGGGACCATTCATTTTGGCGCCTGTAATAAACTCCGCCCCTCGTGGGCGTGTCTTAAGCTATCTCCTGGTCGCCATTGATATATGCAAAGGCACCGGGAGCGATATGTACAAATAAAAATGGAGCAGCCCGCTGTCCCTAAGAACAGCCTAGTCATAACACAGTGTATCAGTCATGATTCCCCTTATAAAGGCCACAAAAACCCCGATCTTTACTCGTGGGCGTTAATATGTATCTCCCGGTCGCCATTACAGTTACACAAAATACTGGGAGGGGAACTCACACTGACCGACCCCAACTATGCCTCAATGTAAAGGGAAGTGTATGTCAAAAATTAGTATCAATAGCCAAGACAAGTCTTAGATAATGTTAGTTGCCAGATATGACTAACGCAGTGAGTCCATAGTCACACATGTCCCAGAAATGCGCAGTCAGTCTGAAAAAGCTACCGGGAAAAAAAGCTCTATACAGGCAGAGCCCCTGAGTCCCCTTGTACATAAGTGCAGACAAACCTCCCATGAGATAAATAAGTCCCTGAGGAGCTCTCTCTGATATAGAAATAAAAGGCTGCACTTACCTCATATGCTGTCCGACAGCAGAACAGCATCAACTGGGTTCAGAGGTTCATTGGGTCCCTCCTGTAGTCCTGAAAAAGATGAAGCCTGAGTCAATTGCAGCTTAGGCCATCACAGAAAGGGCAGCAGCACAGTATGGGAGGCACGTGAGAATTATGTCCCACAAGTTCCCATTGCCTGAAAGCCACCAAATGCTTCTCTTTTTTCTTTCTGAAGAGAGTGATTTGGTCTAGGCTACAACCCAGCAAAAAGTAGTACTCAGTGGCACCACTTTGAAAAATAATAAACACTTGATTGAAGAATCTAAACTAACAAATCACTTTACCTCTTCCTATCACTAACACAGGCAAAGAGAATGACTGGAGTGGGAGGGAAGGGAGGAGCTATTTATGCAGCTCTGCTGTGGAGCTCTTTGCCTCCTCCTGCTGACCAGGAGGCGATATCCCATGGACTCGTCATATCTTGTAAAAGAAAGTGACATTTATTCAAGCAGTGCATAATGGGAGTCTGCAATGGACAATGCATGCTTGTCTTTATATTTTATATTGACATTGCCTAAATAGAAGATGAACTTGTTCTATCGATTAGGACCCTAAAAAAATTTGATGGGGCCAAATTAATAAATTTACCTAATAAACAAGAAAGGGCCAGATAAAACTATCTTAAGGTGGGGGGCGGAGCTAACCGTTGCAGAGACTAGACGTGTTTCTGTGCAGCTCTCGCTAAAACTTAGCAAAAAAGTTATTAAAGCAGTGAAATTTGCGGAATTTTCCCCACTTCTACCACTTGGACTTCTAACAGTTTATATCTGAGACTTTGCTGGCGGTACTTTCGACAACTTGGTACGCAGCCTTTTTACCTCCGGTTGGCCTGAAAAGAAACTGAAGGTAACAGCCAGGGGGCTAGCTCTCTGGAGGTTCGGGGCTCCGCTCCGGAGGCTAAATTGCCTAATTTAATAGAGGTTAGAGACTAAGAAGCCGATTGTAATCCCTGAAGTGCTCCCCTGATGTGCGGGAGAATACCTCATTCAACCCAGCGCTCCCGGCCTCACCCCACCGCTATCGCTCACACCTCACAGCCAGCCACACATCACATCTTGCTCCGGAGGGTCGGGGATCCGCTCCGGAGCTCTCACCTGCTAGTCGCTGATTGCTGGGGTGAGGGAACACCTGGCCCCTTAACTTTGTCTAACCTTGTGGCGCAGTCCAAGCGATCCGGAGAGCCGACTGCACGGAGCCTTCAAAGGGACGGAGTAACCTCACTACCACTGACGGGAGACATAAAAGGCCTTCCGAACTCGGACGTCTAATACTCCCTTGGGGCAAGGGGTAGGCGGCCTATTTTCCAGGGCGCTTGGATAAAGGCGCTTGGATAAAGGCGCTTGGATAAAGGCGCGAAAAGCGGCCATCTTAGGCCTTCACTTTCAGCCTGCACGGCAAACATTGGGACTTAGGAGATCTACCCAACTCTGCAGAACCAGTACCTTGGAACTCCTCTAGCCTGGTGTTGAAGTTGTGACATACGGCAGGGAGAGACCTGGAGACCTTCCGACCATTGGTGAGTGTTTGCTGTGTGCCAGAGGCCCTCTCTGGCCCTGACCGCCCCACGTGAGCTGGTGGGAAAAATCATACTCCTCCAGTGATCTAGCTAATAACCCTTACACGCAACACTTTAGGTACACAATCTGGGACATTCCGCCTATTTATTGAGAACCCAGGGAACTAATTTACTACCCATATTTCCCTGATAATAGCTGTAAGCGCTGTGACCTGAGACACGCTCTGTAGAGGCGGCCAGCTGGACATCCTTAAAGGGGACTAAGGTGAACGGTCCCTGAGCAGCACCTACCAAAATAGTAAGCCAGGCCGCAAATGAACTCGTGGGCTGACTAAGACCTCAGGAAGGCCATCTGTGGTGGAGGTTAGACCTCTGTGGCCCTCATCATACATTAGGCCTGCTCTAAGAACCCTTAATACCTAAAAGCTGCAAGAGTGCTCACACAAGCCCTTTGCATAGGCTGATCTACAATCAAGTTTCAGGGGGGAGAACAAACAACACAAACTTAATACAGCGGTTGCCACGTATCCCTCTGGCTCTCCCTGAAGGAGTTTAACAGTCAGCTCTCTTTAAATCAGTGGCCCTTTCTGTACACAACCTCACCTTACTTCAGGGCACAACAATCACATTAAAAGACTCAAACCTAACTTGTGAAGGGACTCCCTGCAAGACACTAGTCCCACTGAGAGCTGCTGCGACAGCTACATTGTTCTTGGGCCTTTTTTACCCAAGGGTAGTGTTTTTCTTTTTTTATGCTCTGCTCCTGTTTTACCATTTCTTCCTTTTCAGGTTGTCTATGCTAAGGGATAGGCTACTAACTTATTTTGCAGCCAGGCTCTAGGCCCACAATAATTACAGATGGTGGGTAGTATTCTTATGGTGCACAAATCACACTAGCCCAGCACACAACTACATAACACCACTGGTTCAGTTTAGCCCTGATACACACCCCTCACTATTAATATATCTGAGCAAATCGACCCAAGTCCACACCCAGACAATAGTGTGCACGCTTCTCACTAGCCCAGCGCATAACTAGACAACGCTACTGGGTCAGATTAGACCCAACATACATTCTTCACTACACATTCATGAGAACAAACTGAGTTAAGCTCGTATTCAGACAATAGTACACTACAAAGAATATAACTTTAGAGAGACTAACCCTGAACAACATTGTATTGGTATTTACCATATTTCCAGGTTAATTACTTGACCTTCTTGTGATAGTAGGCCTCTAGGTGTAACCCGTGTGCTCATCCCTCACCTTTTCGCTCCTGCCCAACTAGTCTGGGTGGGTCACTTCCATCTTCCCTTTCCCTTCCTACGGGTCGCATCCCCAAGTCCCCTAAGGTGAGGGGCTAGGCCTAATACCCCAAGGTACCCCCAAGGTAACTTACTTTTCTAGGATCTTTTTTGTATTGTGTATTCCTACCATCTGCCTGTGAATCAAAAAGGTCAGCCACTGTTTTCTGGTCCCTCACCTCCCCGCTCTCGCCCGGCTTGTCCGGGTGGGTCACCTCCAATTCCCTTTCCCCTTCCTTCGGGTCGCATCCCCTTACTCCCTGGGGTGAGGGGCCAGTTTTGATATGTTAGATGTGAGCGTTTATACCCAACATGTGAGTAATAAATTATATGACAATAAGCCCTGCTCTGCAGTTATTAGAGTAATACTTGTCATATACACGTGATTCACTAACTTTCTTTTCAGCAGAGTTGTATAGAAATTTGCAAATATACTTCAAGTATCCTTCCCTTGGGGACCACTGTCAAAACTTAGCCCTTACAATATGCCGCAATCAGGTAGGAAGTCCCTTAAATCAACATCGAAATCTAAGAAGACGGTCTACGACCACTTTACGCAACAGTCCAAGGGCCTAGATATGGAATCCCAAAGGGAGTTGAGTGACCCTGACTCGCAAGATGAAGAGTCCCAATCTAGTATTCAATCTGCGTCTGCCTCACAACATTACATTACTGAGAAAACGCTAAAGAAATTGTTAGCCTCACAGACTAAATTCATTACACAGGAAATACAACAAAGTTCTGCTGAGCTCAAAAAAGAGATTTCTGGGGGGGCGGAGCCGACCATGGACTGAAATGGCCGCAAAACAGTGAAGCTCCACTAGCCTAAATACACAGTATGGGGATAAACTCCTATGTTTAGTATTTTACGTTTGCAGAACGGCACTGAAATGAGCAATAATCTCGTGGCACCACTTTAATCACCACGACTAAACGCAGCAGTCAGTGTAACAGCTATTAACAAGAAGAAAAGAAAAGAAGCACCAAACTCCGCCATTGCTGCAGCCTCGTTTAGAAAATAGATCCCAGCAGAGCACAGACCGAAAAGCAGAAGCGGCCTGATACGGAGAGACTCCGGACCTGCACGACTTAATAAAGAAGAGAAGACTTACGTGAATCACGGTCAGCCGGCAACTTACCCGGACATGTGAGTAGAGGCCTCTCATGACACACGCACTCACGCAGTTAATAAGGGGACATTAAAGAGACTTTGGCCGCAGTACTGGATAAAGATAACGGCACTAGAAACCGGGTGGGGACCTGCATACAAGAGATTCATTAGCCTGCTCCGGAACACAGCAACACCGGGAAAATAACCAACTCAAGTTAATTTAGTTACCTCAGAATGTCAGACACTCATGACCGGATGCCTATGAAGTGGGTTAGATGAAAGGAGAAAGGCTTAACAAACAGTTATCGGCACCACAATCACTATGAATGACCCACACTGCAGGCAACAGACTTGAATGATCAGTCAGCAATTCAAGGTATAAATAACAAGCTTGGGAAATAGCAAAGTTTTACTCTCCTATTCTAATAGCACCTTCACGATATAAGAAAAAAGAGACTCTGGCCTAAACTGCACAGAATTAACCTATCGCCTACAGGACAGAACACCTTAGCGCAGTTAGGGCTCACATATAAGCTAACAAAGTGAATCATATAAAAAGAAAGGACCAGATATAAGCTTGAGAGATAGAATTAAACAAGCTTTTAAGCACGCCTTCTTGATATAAAGGGGAAAGAAAAAAAAAAAAAAAAAAAAAAACTTTGGCCTGAATCACACAGAAATTAACCTATAGCCTATAAGACAAAGCACCTTAGTGCAGATAAAGCTCCCATATAAGCAGCAACCAACAGAGGCATTCTAGGTTATTAAAATGGCATCAAAAAGAGCACCAAAAGGAGAGAAAAACCCTAAAAGCAACCCTAGCAAAATGAACATGTTTTTCAAAGCAGCAAACACATTAACGGCAGAGGATGAAGATTCTTTGCAGACCTCAGAGGATGCAGACAATCACCAAGATTTCGCATCAGAAACCCCACTGTCTAGAGCTGACCTTAAGGATCTGCCTACAAAGGAAGATTTTTCCACATTTATTCATCAAGTGGGCCGCATGATTAAAGATGGCTTGGCGGAGGTCAAAAAGGAGGTCAATGAATTAGGTAATAGGATGGAATACTTGGAAGAACAATCTGAATCTCAGACCTCTGATATTGACCTACTGAATAGAAAAGTTTCGGCACAGGAATCCCAAATATCTTTCCTACAAGAGAAACTAGAGGATCTGGACAATAGAGGGAGGAGGCAGAACATCAGGATTAGAGGCTTACCAGAAAGAATTGTTCCAGAAAACCTGTCCTCCTCCCTCCAAGATTTGTTCAAGACAGTGCTAAGAGAACCTGATCTCACAGATATTCCTCTGGATCGTGCTCATAGAGCATTACGACCACAGCCCAAGGATTCAGACCCCCCAAGAGATGTTATCATAAAGTTTCATAAATTTACTGACAAAGAGAGGATAATGAAAGCGGCGAGACAACAACAATCAATAACATATCAAGGACACCAACTACAACTCTATTCGGACCTTAGCCCACTCACTCTACAAAACAGAAAAGAAACACGATTTCTAACACAACACCTTCAAGATAAAGGGATCTCTTATAGATGGGGTTTCCCATTTAGTATAAAAGTGTTGAAGAATAACCGAATGCATGTGTACAAGACTCTGGAAGATTTGGAGTCCTTCTGCTCCCAGCTTGGTATACCACAACCTTCACTACCATCACTGCGGGATGAAAAGAATACAGAAGAAACAAGACCACTGCAACAGAGACCACGCTGGCAAACAGTTCAAAGAAAAAGGTTGAGAGAATCAGTTACATCTGGCTCACCGCCTACTTCAAACACAGAGAATGGATGACTCGGGCTCTTCCGACTAGAGGTGGGCCATGACCAGACCTAAAAAAGGGTCAGTCGCCTCTATTTTTTTTTTTTTCCCTGGACAACCAGGGTGAGTAATTACTCTTGAAGTCTCTCTGAATACAAGAAGGGACAGGTTGTTAATAGACTCCAGAAGGCTTTATAGCCCTAAATCATACAATGTAGCTTAGTAATAAATGATAGAGGAAGTTGTACGAATGGCTTAATAAATATTAAAAAAAAATAAAAAAAAAATTTTAAGAATATAACAAATAAAAACAAACATAAAGCTAGGTAACCCCAACTGTGTCTGGACCGAATTAGGTCTTTGTATTCCCCCAACTTATTGGTGTTCACTCTCCATAGATATTGGGAGAGTGGAAATTGTACTACTGTTTAATTTTTTGCTGTTAATAATGTTGTTTTGTTTATTTCAAAAGTTTTTACAGGTTATTTTGTTTGGTTGGTCAGAAATGTACTGGGAGAAATATTTCGATGCTCATCAGGCACCTAGACATATCCCTCGTCGGGTAACAGAAGAATTAGAATCAGGTAACAAGCCGCATAGCACTAAAGGGGAGGGGGAGGGGCACAACACATAATGGCTCACAACATAAAACTTATCTCACAGAATTGTAAGGGCCTGAATTCCCCAAACAAGAGATCTATTGCTCTAACTTGGTTTAAAAAACAGAGGGGAGCAATAGTGTTTCTACAAGAAACCCACTTCTCTAAACAAGGAAGACCCAAATTGTACTCTAAACTTTATACACAACAACACTTTAGTTCAAATACCACTAAGAAGAACGGGGTGGGCATATTAATAAGTAGGGAACTCCCATTCCAGCTCCTAGAGCACCACTCTGACGGAGACAGCAGATTCCTGATACTAGTGGGAACTCTCTATAACAATCCCTTAACACTAATGAATTTATATGCACCCAACACACGACAGCTAGGGTTTTTTAACAAAGCACTAAATAAATTAAGAGATATGCAGAAAGGGATGGTAATAATAGGAGGGGACCTCAACATGACCCTGAACCCAAATATTGACAGCTCTACAGGTAAGAGTCAATTGACTCAAAAGCAAAGGACACATATTACCCAAACACTAGACACACTGATGTTAATGGACGTGTGGAGACTGCACCATCCTAAAACGAAAAGTTACACTTTCTATTCACATCCTGGACGATTCTACTCAAGAATCGACTATTGGCTGGTGGATCATAATAACATATCCAAAGCCACCGACACAGAGATCCTCCCGATCTCATGGTCGGACCATGCCTTAATTACCTTGGACCTTACGTGGTCATCGATTCCCCAGCGCCACGCCATGTGGCGCTTAGACCCTACTATACTATATAACCCAATTGTTAAAAATCAAATTGAGTCCAACATTACAGACTTCTTCCTGCACAACTCCCCAGCAGCCACGAATAGTATCAATAACTGGTTAGCACATAAAGCAACGATTAGAGGTGAGCTTATTAAACAAAAAACTCTCCTAAGAAAACAATATAACATAGAATACGACAAACTGCTCTCTAATCTACAAGTACTAGAACAGCAACATAAACTCAATCCCCAGAAAGAGGATATCACAAAATCAGTTAATAAAGCTAGGGAGGCCTTTAGAAAGCTTTTACAGAAAAACGCAATCAAAAAAGCATACTACTTAAAAAAAATGTATTTCCATAATAATAATAAAGCAGGCAACTGGTTAGCAAAGGCTCTCTCTCAAAAAGCTTTTCAGGCCCACATTTTTAAAATCGAAAATGATAGGGGACAGTCTGAAATAGACCCAAAAAGTATAGCAAACACTTTCGGCCAATATTACTCCAAATTATACAATATCACAAATCAAAATACCACAAATAACCAAGATGACCTCAGATCCTACCTAGACTCTGTAGACACCCCAAAAATATCTTCACAGGAAGCAGACAACTTAGATACCCCACTGACATTGAAGGAGGTTTTAGACGCGATAGATGCTTTACCTAATAATAAGAGCCCCGGCCCAGACGGATACTCCAACGACTATTATAAAATGTATAAATCTTCCATAGCGCCTCACCTGCTACAAGCATTCCAACACATAGATGAAAAAGGGTATTTTCCTACAGAATGTCTAGAGGCTTATGTCTCTGTGATACCCAAGCCAAACAAGCCAGCCAATCTACCCAGCAGCTACAGACCCATTTCCCTGCTCAATACGGACCTAAAGGTGTTTGCAAAAATCATAGCAGAGCGTATTAACAAAGTTCTGCCCCAAATCATACATCTTGACCAGGCAGGTTTTGTTCCTGGAAGGGAAGCGAGAGACAACACCATCCGGACATTACAATTAATAGAATATGCTAAAGTACACAAAGTCGGGATGGTGGTTGTCTCCGCCGACGCTGAAAAAGCGTTCGATCGCTTAAATTGGAAATTTTTACAGGCCGTCTTGGGCAAAGCAGGATTTGGAGAAATCACCATAAATAGAATTTTTAGTCTATATCGCAACCCATCAGCTAAAGTAAAAGTTAACAACATTCTATCAGAGGCTTTTCATATAAACAATGGTACCCGTCAGGGCAGTCCCCTGTCCCCTCTTTTGTTTGTTTTGAACATGGAGATTTTGGCCCAAAAAATCAGGCAGAATAAGAAAATATCAGGAATCCAGATAGGACAAGATGATTACAAACTGTCGCTCTACGCAGACGACGTGCTGCTCACCCTGTCCAACCCAGCTGATTCCATACCTGAAGTACTAAAAGAATTTAGGGAGTTTGGATCATTCTCTAATTTTTTATTAAACGATCAAAAGTCAGAGATATTGAACATATCCATACCACACGCCAAATACTCTGAAATTTTAGAGAACTGCCCATTTAGCCCTCAAAAAAACATAATTTATGTAAGAACTTACCTGATAAATTCATTTATTTCATATTAGCAAGAGTCCATGAGCTAGTGACGTATGGGATATACATTCCTACCAGGAGGGGCAAAGTTTCCCAAACCTCAAAATGCCTATAAATACACCCCTCACCACACCCACAATTCAGTTTAACGAATAGCCAAGAAGTGGGGTGATAAAAAAGTGCGAAAGCATATAAAATAAGGAATTGGAATAATTGTGCTTTATACAAAATCATAACCACCACAAAAAAAGGGCGGGCCTCATGGACTCTTGCCAATATGAAAGAAATGAATTTATCAGGTAAGTTCTTACATAAATTATGTTTTCTTTCATGTAATTAGCAAGAGTCCATGAGCTAGTGACGTATGGGATAATGACTACCCAAGATGTGGATCTTTCCACACAAGAGTCACTAGAGAGGGAGGGATAAAATAAAGACAGCCAATTCCTGCTGAAAATAATCCACACCCAAAATAAAGTTTAACGAAAAACATAAGCAGAAGATTCAAACTGAAACCGCTGCCTGAAGTACTTTTCTACCAAAAACTGCTTCAGAAGAAGAAAATACATCAAAATGGTAGAATTTAGTAAAAGTATGCAAAGAGGACCAAGTTGCTGCTTTGCAGATCTGGTCAACCGAAGCTTCATTCCTAAACGCCCAGGAAGTAGAAACTGACCTAGTAGAATGAGCTGTAATTCTCTGAGGCGGAGTTTTACCCGACTCAACATAGGCAAGATGAATTAAAGATTTCAACCAAGATGCCAAAGAAATGGCAGAAGCTTTCTGGCCTTTTCTAGAACCGGAAAAGATAACAAATAGACTAGAAGTCTTACGAAAAGATTTCGTAGCTTCAACATAATATTTCAAAGCTCTAACAACATCCAAAGAATGCAACGATTTCTCCTTAGAATTCTTAGGATTAGGACATAATGAAGGAACCACAATTTCTCTACTAATGTTGTTGGAATTCACAACTTTAGGTAAAAATTCAAAAGAAGTTCGCAACACCGCCTTATCCTGATGAAAAATCAGAAAAGGAGACTCACAAGAAAGAGCAGATAATTCAGAAACTCTTCTGGCAGAAGAGATGGCCAAAAGGAACAAAACTTTCCAAGAAAGTAATTTAATGTCCAATGAATGCATAGGTTCAAACGGAGGAGCTTGAAGAGCTCCCAGAACCAAATTCAAACTCCAAGGAGGAGAAATTGACTTAATGACAGGTTTTATACGAACCAAAGCTTGTACAAAACAATGAATATCAGGAAGAATAGCAATCTTTCTGTGAAAAAGAACAGAAAGAGCAGAGATTTGTCCTTTCAAAGAACTTGCGGACAAACCCTTATCTAAACCATCCTGAAGAAACTGTAAAATTCTCGGTATTCTAAAAGAATGCCAGGAAAAATGATGAGAAAGACACCAAGAAATATAAGTCTTCCAGACTCTATAATATATCTCTCGAGATACAGATTTACGAGCCTGTAACATAGTATTAATCACAGAGTCAGAGAAACCTCTTTGACCAAGAATCAAGCGTTCAATCTCCATACCTTTAAATTTAAGGATTTCAGATCTTGATGGAAAAAAGGACCTTGAGACAAAAGGTCTGGTCTTAACGGAAGAGTCCACGGTTGGCAAGAGGCCATCCGGACAAGATCCGCATACCAAAACCTGTGAGGCCATGCCGGAGCTACCAGCAGAACAAACGAGCATTCCTTCAGAATCTTGGAGATTACTCTTGGAAGAAGAACTAGAGGCGGAAAGAGATAGGCAGGATGATACTTCCAAGGAAGTGATAATGCATCCACTGCCTCCGCCTGAGGATCCCGGGATCTGGACAGATACCTGGGAAGTTTCTTGCTTAGATGAGAAGCCATCAGATCTATTTCTGGAAGTTCCCACATTTGAACAATCTGAAGAAATACCTCTGGGTGAAGAGACCATTCGCCCGGAAGCAACGTTTGGCGACTGAGATAATCCGCTTTCCAATTGTCCATACCTGGGATATGAACCGCAGAGATTAGACAGGAGCTGGATTCCGCCCAAACCAAAATTCGAGATACTTCTTTCATAGCCAGAGGACTGTGAGTCCCTCCTTGATGACTGATGTATGCCACAGTTGTGACATTGTCTATCTGAAAACAAATGAACAACTCTCTCTTCAGAAGAGGCCAAGACTGAAGAGCTCTGAAAATTGCACGGAGTTCCAAAATATTGATCGGAAATCTCACCTCCTGAGATTCCCAAACCCCTTGTGCCATCAGATACCCCCACACAGCTCCCCAACCTGTAAGACTTGCATCTGTTGAGATTATAGTCCAGGTCGGAAGAACAAAGAAGCCCCCTGAACTAAACGATGGTGATCTGTCCACCATGTCAGAGAGTGTCTTAAAATCGGTTTAAAGATATTAATTGAGATATCTTTGAGTAATCCCTGCACCATTGGTTCAGCATACAGAGCTGAAGAGGTCGCATGTGAAAACGAGCAAAGGAGATCGCATCTGATGCGGCAGTCCTAAGACCCAACATTTCCATGCATAAGGCTACCAAAGGGAATGATTGTGACTGAAGGTTTTGACAAGCTGATATCAATGTTAAACTTCTCTTGTCTGACAAGGACAGAGTCATAGACACTGAATTTATCTAGAAACCTAAAAAGGTTACCCTTGTCTGAGGAATCAATGAACTGATTGGTAAATTGATCCTCCAACCATGAACTTGAAGAAACAACACAAGTCGATTCGTATGAGATTCTTCGAAAATGAGAAGACTGAGCAAGTACCAAGATATCGTCCAAATAAGGAAATACCAAAACCCTATTCTCTGATTACAGAAAGAAGGGCACCGAGAACCTTTGAAAAAAATTCTTGGAACTGAGGCTAGGCCAAACGGTAGAGCCACAAAACTGGTAATGCTTGTCTAAAAAGAGAATCTCAGACACTAAAAGTGATCTGGATGAATCGGAATATGCAGATACACATCCTGTAAATCTATTGTAGACATATAATGCCCTTGCTAAACAAAAGGCAGGATAGTCCTACAGTAACCATCTTGAATGTTGGTATCCTAACATAACGATTCAATAATGATAGATCCGGAACTGGTCTGAAGGAATTGACCTTCTTTGGTACAATGAAGAGATAAAATAAAACCCCAGCCCCTGTTCCAGAACTGGAACTGGCATAAATACTCCAGCCAACTCTAGATCTGAAACACATTTCAGAAATGCTGAGCCTTTGCTGTGTTAACTGGGACACGGGAAAGAAAAGAATCTCTTAGCAGGAGGCCTTAACTTGAAGCCAATTCTGTACCTTTCTGAAACAATGTTTCTGAAACAAGAGATTAAGAACGGAATTGATCCAAATTTCTTTGAAGAAAACGTAATCTGCCCCATACCAGCTGAGCTGGAATAAGGGCCGCACCTTCATAGGTACTTAGGAGCTGGCTATAGGTTTCTATAAGGCTTGGATATATTCCAAACTGGAAATAGTTTCCAAACTGATACCGCTCCTGAGGATGAAGGATCAGGCTTTTGTTCCTTGTTGTGAGGAAAGGAACGAAAATGATTATTTACCCTGGAAAGAAAGGGAAAGCAAAGTTGACTTAGAAGACATGTCAGCATTCCAAGTTTAATCCATAAAGCTTTTCTAGCTAAAATAGCTAGAGACATATACCTGACATCAACTCTAATGATATCAAAAGATGGAATCACCAATAAAATTAATAGCATGTTATAGAATAATAATAATGCTATAAAATTATGATCTGTTACTTGTTGCGCTAAAGCTTCTAACCAAAAAGTTGAAGCTGCAGCAACATCTGCTAAAAATATAGCAGGTCTAAGAAGATTATCTGAACATAAGTAAGCTTTTCTTAGAAAGGATTCAATTTTCCTATCTAAAAGATCCTTAAATGAAGTACTATCTGCCGTAGGAATAGTAGTACATTAGCAGGAGTAGAGACAGCCCCATAACCTTAGGGATTTTTGTCCCAAAAAACTCTAATCTGTCAGATGGCACAGGATATAATTTGCTGAAACGTCTAGAAGGAGTAAATAAATTACCCAAATTATTCCATTCCCTGGAAATTACTTCAGAAATAGCATCAGGGAGATAAAACACTTCTGGAATAACTACAGGAGATTTAAAAACCTTATTTAAACGTTTACATTTAGTATCAAGAGGACCAGAATCCTCTATTTCTAATGCAAATAACACTTCTTTAAGTAAAGAACGAATAAATTCCATCTTGAACAAATACAAAAATTTATCAGCATCAGAATGATGATGTTCATTTAAAAATTCATCTGAAAAAAGAGAAGTTTTAAAAGACTTTTATGTATACTAGAAGGAGAAATAACAGACATAGCCTTCTTAATGGATTTAAAAAATAAAATCTCTTATGTTATCAGGAACACTCTGAAAATTAGATGTTGACGGAACAGCAACAGGTAATGTAACAGTACTAAAGGAAATTTTTATCTGCATTAATAAGTTTGACATGACATGCAATACAAATAACAGCTGGAGAAACGGATACCAAAAGTTTATAGCAGATACACTTAGCTTGGTAGCTCCAGCACTGTGCAGTGATTTTCCTGAAGTATCTTCTGACTCAGTTGCAACGTGGAACATCTTGCAATATGTAAAAGAAAAAAACAACATATAAAGCAAAATTGATGAAATTCCTTAAATGACAGTTTCAGGAATGGGAAAAAAATGCCAGTGAACAAGCTTCTAGCAACCAGAAGCAATAAATAATGAGACTTAAATAATGTGGAGACAAAAATGACGCCCATATTTTTTAGCGCCAAAAAAAGACGCCCACATTATTTGGCGCCTAAATGCTTTTGGCGCCAAAAATGACGCCACATCCGGAACGCCGACATTTTTGATGCAAAAAAACGTCAAAAAATGACGCAACTTCCGGCGACACGTATGACGCCGGAAACAGAAAAAAAAATTTGCGCCAAAAAAGTCTGCGCCAAGAATGACGCAATAAAATAAAGCATTTTCTGCCCCCGCGAGCCTAACAGCCCACAGGGAAAAAGTCAAATTTTTTAAGGTAAGAAAAAATGATTGAAACAAATGCATTTATCCCAAATATGAAACTGACTGTCTGAAAAATAAGGAATGTTGAACATTCTGAGTCAAGGCAAATAAATGTTTGAATACATATATTTAGAACTTTATAAATAAAGTGCCCAACCATAGCTTAGAGTGTCACAGAAAATAAGATTTACTTACCCCAGGACACTCATCTACATGTTTGTAGAAAGCCAAACCAGTACTGAAACGAGAATCAGCAGAGGTAATGGTATATATAAGAGTATATCGTCGATCTGAAAAGGGAGGTAAGAGATGAATCTCTACGACCGATAACAGAGAACCTATGAAATAGACCCCGTAGAAGGAGATCACTGCATTCAAATAGGCAATACTCTCCTCACATCCCTCTGACATTCACTGCACGCTGAGAGGAAAACCGGGCTCCAACTTGCTGCGGAGCGCATATCAACGTAGAATCTAGCACAAACTTACTTCACCACCTCCATCGGAGGCAAAGTTTGTAAAACTGAATTGTGGGTGTGGTGAGGGGTGTATTTATAGGCATTTTGAGGTTTGGGAAACTTTGCCCCTCCTGGTAGGAATGTATATCCCATACGTCACTAGCTCATGGACTCTTGCTAATTACATGAAAGAAAAGGCTATTAAATATTTAGGGATTTATTTATCGCCCAAGCCTAAGGTACTATTTGAGCGGAACTACCAAAACTTGTACAAGGATCTAAAAAAAGATCTAGACAGGTGGAGTGATAAAACAATCTCATGGTGGGGGCGTATTCAAGCGGTGAAGATGACGGTATTACCCAGAATCTTATATGTCCTCCAAACGGTGCCAATCTCACTGTCTGGTTCTTACCGTAATATACTCCAAAAATTAATAAATGGATTTGTTTGGGGGAAGGTCAAACCTAGAATTGTTAAAAACACAATGTATCGCTCTGCCCAGACTGGAGGCCTAGGACTCCCTAAAATAGAGACATATTACAAAGCAAAATGCCTACAAAGGATTTTGGATTGGCACCGTAATGTGGTAAATAAGGCTTGGGTGGCACTGGATTCACAAATCCTGAAGTCCCCATCCCCAGGAGTGTTGTGCTGGGTAGATAAGAAAAGCAGGCCGCCCTGGATCGGGTCTTACCCACTTTTTCAACATGTTTTCGAGATATGGGATAGTCTTATAGCTAAAGATCAGAATATTTCGTCGCTGAGATCCCCCATGTCCCCGGTCTCACCCAATGCCTAACTACATGGAGGGTTAGAACACAAAATGAACAAACAGCTAGAATGGGAGATAGGGTACACTGCTCCTATATATAACTTCTTACAAGGCAAAAAACTTAGACCGAGATCGGACTTAGGAGATATGCTAGGGGGAACCTTCACAAAATGGTTGAAATATTATCAGCTTGAACACTACCTAAATACATCTACAGACAAAGAACAGATGATAAGACAACCCACCCCTTTTGAACAACTATGTCTACAAGACCAATCATTGAGGCATACTTTAGCATGGGCAAAAAAATCTCTAGTTGGCACAGATAAATCAGACATGCCGGCTTATATTAACCACTGGCGCAGGGAACTTGACAGGGAAATAACTGAAATAGAATGGAAACACATATTCTACAACACAAAGAAATCATCGGTTTCCGCCAAATCCTTAGAGTTAAATTTTAAGATCCTGGCCAGATGGTATCTTACCCCGGCAAGGGTTAAAGCGATTTATCCGGCAGCTTCAGACATGTGCTGGAGAGGCTGCGGTAGCAGAGGCACCATGACTCATATATGGTGGGCATGTAGCCTCATACAGCCCTTTTGGCAGCAAGTAGGAGAATATATTAAAGCCATAGGCAATCAACAGAATGACTATATGATTCAACTCCCTACAGCTCTATTAAACTTACTCCCAAACTGTAAATGTAAAATTCGGAGGAAATTGATTCAGCTAGCATTAAACACGGCAAGATCCCTGATAGTAGCTAACTGGAAATCACAAGCAGTCCCCACACACCAAGCATGGGAATCACTCATGGAACACACAATACAATTAGAAGAATACGGTTATTTCATCCGCAAAGACATGGAAACATATCATAACATACAATTCTATTGGGAATCACGTATGCACACACACTAAGACCACACACAGCCTAATAGCCCTATAAGATCAGCTAGGACATATCCAAAATAGGATACATATGAGAAAAAAAAAAACAAAAAAAAAAACCTGGTTTAATACCCATTTCATGACCAACCATAGTTCTATTGTTTTAATGTTGTTGTTTTAAATAAGATTGACTAATAGTAAGATAAATTGAGTTATTAAAAACGGATGATAGATTAACCTCATGGGCGACAATTTACGCGCCACCTGTATAAACTTGTTGTATTCTTATTGCGATCTGTGACTAACGTGATTTATGTCGCATTCCTCTGTAATACCATACTTCATCCAATAAACATTTAAAAAAAAAAAAAAAAAAAAAAAAAAAAGAGATTTCTGAAATCGGAGAAAGAGTGGACGCTCTTGAACGAAAGCAAGATGACATAGTAGTGGACCAATCTAACCTAACTTATTCAGAAAGCCTGGCTGATCAAATATCTCAATTAGAACTCAAGTTGGCAGATGTAGAGGACAGATCCAGGCGCAACAACATCAGATTCCGTGGAATTCCGGAGTCGGTAGCGCCAACTGAGCTGCAGGACTTTTTGAGGGAACTGTTTCATACCCTAATAGGCAACCCAGAAGGCTTAACCGATACCATGGAGCATGCACACAGGGCGCTGCTCTCTAGAAACGTGGCTCAAGACAAACCGCGTGATGTAATAGTGTGCTTCCACAGTTTTCTGTATAAGGATAGACTTATCCAAGCAGCCACCTCTCAGTGAGAAATTTAAAGACATACAGCTCCTCCCTGATCTCTCGGCTCACACCCTTCAACAGAGACGGCATTACCAATCTGTCACTATTACTCTACGAAAAAACAACATTAAGTACATATGGGGGTATCCAACCCGCCTTTTCATCACTAAGGACAATCAAACCTTTGTGGCCGCAAACTGTGCCTCAGGGCCTGGCCCTCCTTACCAACTGGGGACTTGGACCTGAGCCTCCCCCTCAACGGGACCCTCCCTACCCTAAGTTGCGCTCCTCTGCGCCTGAGTGGACTGTCAATGATCACAGAGTAAAAAGGGCGAAACTACCCCAACCCACAGTAGTCACTTCTTGAACCCATGGACTTGTACCTTCCAACTTCTATATGGGTCTAACTTTGACCCCAAATCATAGTCACTCCTTGAACTTATGTTCTTATGTTTACTAGATTTATGTTTGCATTACCTGATGCATTTGTTATTGTCAAGTATGTTCTACTGATTGATGTTTCACTGTTCTAGACAAGATTTATATTACTCGTTCACATTTAGTTTGTATTTTAGTACATATACTTTGCAGAGCGGGGCTATTGTTGATGATGTTTTCAGCTCTGCGCACCTTAGCTTAACTGCCTAAACTGCTCCGCCCCCACATAGAAGTCCACTCCAGGACTCTGAAGTGGACTATTTCCACCCCACTTTTGGGTACTCGTTGTGCCCTCCTCTCTCCTCCCTTCTTCTCCCAATACTCTACCCTCCCCCTCGCTCACGACACAGTCTAAACACACCTTAGGGCTCTCTACCCTTACTCTTTTCATCTGCTATGTCCACCATTAGGCTACTGACACATAATGTTAGAGGCCTTAATTCTCCTCATAAACGTAGCCTTTTGCTTAGGTCCTTAAAACACCATAACCCAGATGTGGTATTTCTGCAGGAGACCCACTGGCTGGACAAGGAGCCTCTCAGGCTCACCTCCAAGTCTTATACTCACATCGAAACTGCCTCCTTTGTTAAAAAAGCCAGAGGAGTAGCAATACTATTACACAAGCGTCTGGCCTTTGAACTTGTACAAGTCATCAGAGACCCACAGCCAAGATATGTCATACTCATTTGTAAACTAAATCATGTCACCTACACCCTAGTGTCTATATATCTCCCGAACTCCAATCAGCCACGATACCTTAAACATATCCTCCATGTCCTCTCCCAGGTCCAACAGGGAAGGGTCCTCATAGCTGGGGACTTTAACATGGTCTGGGATCACACAATAGATAAAATACAACACCCTCCCCAACCAATTATCCACTAGTTTCCGGCAAATAATGTCAGCCTCAGGCCTTTATGACATCTGGAGAGCCCTACACCCACGTGACCACGACTATACCCACTTCTCACACCCCCACAAACAATACTCAAGACTAGATTACATTTTCTCCACGGCTGATACCCTTGACTTGGTTAAGTGGGCCAGAATATCCCTCTGTGCCTGGTCAGACCATGATTTAGTCCAGACTGACATAACCTCTACTAACACCACTCGCATTAGACCCAAATGGCGGTTACCCCAACAGATTCTGGAAGACGTTCCTTTCAGAGAAGAACTCTGCAAAGACATTACTCACTTCATCCAAACTAACGAGAATCTGTTAGAGACGACACTTTATGGGGAGCAGCCAAAGCTACAATCAGAGGTCTCCTTATTACTAAACAAGCACACCTTAGAAAGCAGGCAGGCCTTACCCTCTCACAAGCTCACATTAAGTTGAGGCAACTAGAAGCAGGCAACAGAAGTGCAGTCACCGCAAATACCACATCCCAAATTATCGCGCTTAAGGACCACATCTCCCAGATTGAGCTACGTAGAACCCAGCTCAATCTTGCCAAGCTTAAGTACTTATTTTACTATTAAAGTAATAAGGCTGATACTCTGCTAGCGAACAAAATTAGAAATAGGTTGGGGGCGTCCCGAATTCACACTATAAAGTCCTCAGGTTCCCTTCTCCAGATTCCGTCCCAGATAGGCGAGGCTTTTGCCGATTACTACGCCAAACTTTATAATATAGCCACAGCTGAGTCGCCTAGGTCCATTCCTCAGGAGGTTCTACAGACTTTATCTAGAGACTTTGTCGCTCCCCACGCTAGCCTCGGAACAACCAGACATTTTAAGCTCCCCTTTTTCCCTCCCAGAAATACTGAGAGTCATCAAGAACGCGAATCCCTTCAAGTCCCCTGGCCCAGACGGCTACCCGGTCCACTTCTATAAAGGTCTACGCACAAGAGCTTGCCCCGTTACTATTAAAGTTTTATAATTTAGCTAGAAAAGAAGGCTGCTTTCAGAGGGAATTCTTAGAAGCTAATATTGTCACCATTCTAAAACCCGACAAGGACCCATCCTCTTGCGCGAGCTATAGGCCTATCTCCTTGATAAACACGGACATTAAGTTCTATTCAAAGATATTGGCTAACCGTCTCGCCAACCTGTTACCTTCCCTGATCAAACCAGATCAGGTGGGATTTGTCCCTCAACTAGAGGGCCCAGACAATACGAGGCGACTCCTCAATATTCTCACTCTTGCCTCGCGACTCCGAAAGCCACTCGCGGTCATCTCTCTTGACGCCGAGAAGGCTTTTGACCGTGTCAGATGGCAATATCTTTGGGCGGTCCTTGAAAGATTTCACTTTCCCACTGACTTCATAATGGCCATTCAGGCCCTTTACTCCACTCCCAATGCTTCTGTAAGTGGTCTAGGCTTTCACTCCCCTCTCTTCTCCATCACAAACGGCACCAGACAGGGGTCCCCTCTCGCCGCTTCTGTTCGCCCTTTCGATCGAGCCTCTGGCAGAGCAAATAAGAGCTGATCCCCAAATCAAGTGTGTCACCCTGTCGGGCACCTCACACAAGATAGCACTATTTGCCGACGACGTCACCCCCTTTTCGTCGGATCCTGAGCGTAGTATTCCCAGACTCCTAGATATACTTACTACTTTTGGCGCCCACTCTTACTACAAACTGAATCTATCAAAAACTCAAGTGTATACACAAGGATTCACAAGTGTGCAGTTAGTTCCCCTCACTAAGAGTTATAATTTAACTGGACTGATCAATCTGTTCTACACTTGGGTGTCCGACTCTCTAGCAGCCTTCCTCAAATAATTAAAGATAATTATCTCCCTCTCTTAACTTCACTTCGCTCCTTGCGAAAAGACTGGAATCTTCAGCATGTATCCTAGCTTGGTAGGATCACAGCGTTGAAAATGTCGTTCCTCCCCAGGCTGACTTACTTATTCCGCTGCCTACCAATTAAAATACCGAAACATCTACCTCTCCAATTCCAGAGCGGGTTTACCAAATTTATCTGGATGGGTAAACCGCCTAGAGTCGCGCACAGAGTACTTCAACTCCCTAAATCCTCGGGTGGCATAGCTTCCCCGTCAGTGATCCGGTACTATGAAGGTGCAATGCTCACCCATGTATCCCAATGGGGGGTAAAGACTTCTGATGCTAAATGGAAAGCCATTGAACAGGCCTCACTACCCTTTCAAGTTACCTTGCTGGACCTAATCTGGACCCCACCACATTCCCGCAGAGAACTAGCCTTGATCAACCCTGTTGTATGTGAGTGTCTCGACTTCTGGGATAGAATCCGGCATCATCCGCATATTGCTCCCCATCCTTCCCCAGTCACCTCCATAGCAGGCCTTCTTTCGGGCCTACAAGACTCTCACCCCAATAAATGGGCCCAATAAGAAATTAATCTTATATCGGACCTTTGGTCTTCATCTCCCCGGGACTCCTTCAAACAATTATCCCAAATTAGTGGAGATTTCCAGGTACCTTCGTACTTATCTTTTGAATTTCACAGGATTAAGAGTTTTCTAAGCAGCTGGGGATTTAAGCCCAATCTAGCTAGGCCATTAACCCTCTGGGAGTCCACCTGGGCCAGGGGAAATAGGTTGTGTAGGCCCCTTTCTACTCATTACGTGCTACTAGGTGGCACACAGTGTCCGGAAACACCTACCCATCTGTCCCGTTGGGAAACACTGATAGGGAAGCACATTACTCCTGAGGAGTGGGAGCGAGCTTTCTCATTGATCCAGAAGGCCATACATTGTACAACGTTGTACGAGCCCTATTTTAAACTTCTCTCATTGGTATTATGTGCCCACTAGGTTAGCGAAAATCTTCCCGAGTGTGTCCCCTGAGTGTTGGCGAAACTGTGGCCATAGGGGCAATGCTCACCACATTTTGGTGGGAGTGTCCTGTGATTCAACCTGTATGGCAAAAATGCTTCACGGTCCTACAGAGTATCGGCATCCGTCTCCCCAGGCTCTTTACCCCAGCTCTTCTCCACCTAAATCTTCACCCCCTACCTAAACACCATGCATATATTTGTATTTACCTGTTTATGACTATCAAATACTCCATTGCATGTTCGTGGAAAAAGGAATTACCTCCCAGTTAGTCTGTAGTTTGTAACAATATGGCTTATATATATACCATGGAAAAGGATATCTTTTATAAATTAAATAAATCTGACCTGTTCGAGCTGGTCTGGGCAGATTGGAAAGAGCTCCACAACACAGACTGGAAACCCAACGCAGTTGCCCACGACGCTTAGCTAACTGACTGTGCCCTAGCCACGCCTACTACTTATACAACACGACTGAGACCGAGCCCCAAATACCCCCCCTTTTTTTCCCCCCCAGACCCGCCCATTGACCCCACTTACCTACCATCCCTAGCTTACATAAGAATATATAATACTCAGAGGGCATGATGCCCCCTCCTTCTCTCAAGCTTATCACCGATGTGTTAAGGGTCGATAAGAAAAACTCAGACTCTGCACCTCCCATCATGTTGAACTGTTTCTTTAATTTTGATGTAGTTAAATGTATGTCATATCTCTAAAATTTGTTTTGACGATTTGGAGCTGCGTCTCCTCAAATATGTGAACATTCATCTCCTTATTTTTCAATAAAAAATATTTAAATAAATAAAAAAAAAAAAAAAAAAAAACACAACCTATCTTGAGGGGCACATATAGCCCCAGGGCCAGTACTTTGAGACAACTGCCCTACAGAAAGAACATTTCAAAATCTGTAACCTGCAGATGCACTAATTAGGCAGCTTAGTTTAGTCAACTTGCAATCACCAATCATCCTTAAGGAGTGTGGGACAAAGCACAATCCTTTAAATTTTATTTGTAACGTACCTCAAAGCTCTTGCGTAATGTGTCAACTCCAAGGTAGAAAAGCATCTGCCATGTTTGCTCCTCTGCTCGCAGTTTCTGCCAAATGCGGTGCAGCCTCTCATATAGATGAATGCCAAGACACGTCAAAACCTCTTCTTGAGCTATATCTATTGTCTTGGCATGTCTTTCTCTACGCCTTAAAGAGCAAGGGGGAAAAAAATTAAATTTACATATTACATTTTGTATGACTTGTTTACATAATTTAAGTCAACTCTAATAGACTGTTCCAATGTAAAATCTTTAACGAAATTTACACACATAATTTTTTTAACAAATACACCATGCAGGGTAGTAAAGTTGTTTATGATAAAAAGCTTGCCACCACAGCTAATGCAAGTTTTATCAAATAAAGCAAGTAGTATAAAATGCGTTTCAGCAAGCTTGCGTTAACAGGATTACAAAATGTTTCTTATCCTAGAAACCGATGCTTGCACAAAAGTGTTGACAAGTTTCCTTGTCATGTCTAAAAAGTCCAACATAGAGCACCTCCGCTATAATAATCAAACAGTAATAGCACAGAGGTAGGACCAGCACACCTGTAGTCATCAAATGTCCATAAACAACATGGTAGGTGCAAACATATAGAGCCAAAACCCACAAGCTCCAGGTAAATGTCAAAAGCAAGTAATGTTTGCACTCAGAAATGTGAAAGAACTTTTATTGAGTGAACAGCAACGTTTCGGGGCTACTGCCCCTTTGTCAAGCTAAAAATACACTGCACATACAAACAATTTATAGCAATGCTAATTAAAACAAGGTCCAATAGGAACACACAGAGGCGGGGTTATAGAAAAAGGCTTTTTTCAAAGTAATACTGACATTATTAACCCTGTATTGCCAAATAGAGGATCCTAAAGGGCCAAGAGTAAAAACAAAGCTAAAGAGGGAGCATACATGTAAACAATGTTTATATGTATGCTCCCTCTTTAGCTTGAATGATTGAACGGATATGATAGGAGATAGATAGTAGTGGACTACAATTAGGTCAGTAGGTATGGTCAGTATTTTTATTATAATGGTTTTGGCCTACATAAATATACAGTAAATGCAATTATACTACATATTGAGGATCTACATTTTTATTTTGTATTGGGTCACTATTAGACAAGCCAGTAGAAACAAGAAAGGTTTATTGGTACATAAAGTATGAATGAAATACTAGAAATATTTAAATTGATAAAAATTAAATACTCAACAAAAAAACACACAACAGTCTATGGGCCTGATAAAAAGGAGTCTCCTGCAGGAGAGAAATTGTATTGCAGACATTGCAGGGGCTGAACTCACTGAATGATCAAAGAAAAAGGTCGGAAACCCTCCAGCACTGTGAGATCTCTAACAAGATTCTAGAAAGGCAAATATTGCTATACTTGTCTAGGGGGTGTTCTCAGCATTTCTGTATGTAAAGGAGAGTGCAATATAGCACTGCATGATACAAGAGTTTTGTTACACTTACACTTTGTATTTTATATTTACACTTCAGATGGGGGTCCTTTCAATATTATATTTAAGCTTTCCATTTTCTATTTTAATACATTTGGATCCAAGCAGTGATTTTACAAAATGATTATGTTTTGAAAGTTTGTGTTACTTTAAAGTGAAAGTCAATCCTAGCGTTCTAAGCTGCTACAGCATAAATTAAAGTCCCCTTTGTTTCAATAGTCAATCCTGTCATTTGTAAAACGCTAGAATGGACTTTCACTTTAACAAAACAGGATCATAATAATTTGTATATTTCTGTGTATCTTTTTCAAATTACATTGCATAAATAAAATCACAGCTTCAGAAAGTGCGAGGGACGGGGAAGTTCCCTGGACATGTCTGAAGCTCTCTCACAATTCTTGTAAAATGTTTAAGTATTTTAAACAAGCTGGTCTCAATTATCTTGATAGCTGCATGGAGGTTAACTTCGCTCCAAATTCATAATAAACATATTTAAGTTACAGAAAACAAAAATTAAACTAGTGGCAAAAGCAAGTTAAATTGTAGTGAAAACATTTCAGTTTAATTTGTATTTGCTGCAAACAGACTTTATATCAGCCCCTGGTGTTCTCCAATTAACTTCTCTCTCTCCAGTGAAATTCTGTATCCCAGAGAGCCTCTTTACTTTCTAAGGAAGGAAACTCATCTCTCTGGGACTTCCAGGTTCCGACCGTTTTCTGCAACTTAATTCAGCGAGTTCAGCTCCTGTGAAGTCTGAACTATAATTTCTCTCCAAACTAAAGAATCGTTGCTTACCGGGCCCATAGAAAGTAATGAAGCTCTATGGGAAACTGAAGCTGTCAGGTTTTCAGTTTTATTTTAAAAACAGATGAAATGCAAAGTGCAAAAGATTCACATAAGTATACAAAGTATGATCCTTATTTGTTAGATACTCTAAAACTGGAATCTAAATTTGTAAAATCACAACCATAAATACGATGCTATATACAAAACAACACAAAAAGGAAATTTATTCTTACCTGATAAATTTGTTTCTTTTACGATACGATGAGTCCACGGATTTCATCCTTACTTATGGGATATCGCCTCCTGGTCAGCAGGAGGAGGCAAAGAGCACCACAGCAGAGCTGTATATATAGCTCCTCCCTTCCCTCCCACTCCAGTCATTCAACCGAAGTTAGGAAGAGAAAGGAAAAGCCAAGGTGCAGAGGTGACTGAAGTTTAACAAAAATAAAGACTGTCTCATAAAAACAGGGTGGGCCGTGGACTCATTGTATCATAAAAGAAACAAATTTATCAGGTAAGAATAAATTTCCTTTTCTTTTACAAGATATGATGAGTCCATGGATTTCATCCTTACTTGTGGGATACAATACCAAAGCTATAGTACACGGATGAAACGGGAGGGACAAGACAGGGAACCTAAACTGAAGGCACCACTGCTTGAAGAACATTCCTCCCAAAAACAGCCTCAGACGAATCAAAAGTATCGAATTTGTAAAATTTGGAAAAAGTGTGAAGAGACGACCAAGTTGCAGCTTTGCAAATCTGTTCAACAGAAGCATCATTTTTGAATACCCATGAGGAAGCCACAGCCCTAGTGGAATGAGCCGTGATACGTTCAGGAGGCTGCTGTCCAGCAGTCTCATATGCAAAACGGATGATACTCTTCAGCCAAAAAGAAAGAGAGGTAGCCGAAGCTTTCTGACCCCTATGTTTCCCAGAAAAAACAACGAACAATGAAGACGATTGGCGAAAATCCTTAGTCGCCTGTAAGTAGAACTTCAAAAGCACGGACTACGTCCAAATTATGTAACAGATTTGAATAAAACCACTGTCCCTGAATTGGAACGGGACAAATCACTCTCATGGAGAGGTCTCCTATACAGCGCAAGAACGCCTCTCTCTTTATCTGGTCTACAGACAATCGAGAAAGAAGAAACCTTCTTCTGGGGGAAGAATTTCTGAATTCCAGCTTGTATCCCTGAGACAATTTTTAATGCCCAGGGATCCTGAACATCTCGTATCCAAGCCGGGACGAAGAAAGACAGTCTGCCCCCTACTAGATCCGGTCCCGGATCGGGGGCCAACCCTTCATGCTGACTTGGGAGCAGCAGCAGGCTTATTGGATTGTTTACCCTTGTTCCAAGACTGGTTTGGTGTCCAGGTAGATTTGGTTTGCGAATAGTTAACTTCCTGTTTAGAAGAGGAAGGGGGGGTTCCCTTAAAGTTTAGAAAGGAACGAAAATTACTCTGTCGACCCCACTGTTTGGATTTCTTATCCTGAGGAAGGGAATGACCCTTACCTCCCGTGATGTCAGAAATAATCTCCTTCAAGTCAGGCCCGAACAGGGTCTGACCCTTGTAAGGAATAGCTAAAAGCTTAGACTTAGATGACACATCCACAGACCAAGATTTTAACCATAAAGCTGCGTGCTAAAATGGAAAATCCTGAACTCTTAGCCGCCAATTTGGTAATCTGAAAAGAAGCATCTGTAATAAAAGAATTAGATAACTTAAGAGCTTTAATTCTGTCTAGAATTTCGTCCAAAGAAGTCTCAGTTTTAAGAGACTCTTCCAAAGCATCAAACCAAAAAGCAGCCGCAGTCGTAACTAACAATGCAGGCTGCCGGTTGCAATACCAACCCTTGATGAACATATTTTTTAAGAAGACCCTCCAATTTCTTATCCATAGGGTCCGTAAAAGCACAACTATCCTCAATAGGGATAGTGGTTCGTTTAGCCATGCAAAACAAAAACAAAAAAAAACAGTAACTTTAAAAATTTTTATTTAAAAAAACATAATTTATGCTTACCTGATAAATTCCTTTCTTCTGTAGTGTGATCAGTCCACGGGTCATCATTACTTCTGGGATATTACTCCTCCCCAACAGGAAGTGCAAGAGGATTCACCCAGCAGAGTTGCATATAGCCCCTCCCCTCTACGTCACCCCCAGTCATTCGACCAAGGACCAACGAGAAAGGAGGAACCAAGGGTGTAGTGGTGACTGGAGTATAATTTAAAAATAATTACCTGCCTTAAAAAAAAGGGCGGGCCGTGGACTGATCACACTACAGAAGAAAGGAATTTATCAGGTAAGCATAAATTATGTTTTCTTCTGTTAAGTGTGATCAGTCCACGGGTCATCATTACTTCTGGGATACCAATACCAAAGCAAAAGTACACGGATGACGGGAGGGATAGGCAGGCTCTTTTATACAGAAGGAACCACTGCCTGAAGAACCTTTCTCCCAAAAATAGCCTCCGAGGAAGCAAATGTGTCAAATTTGTAAAATTTGGAAAAAGTATGAAGCGAAGACCAAGTTGCAGCCTTGCAAATCTGTTCAACAGAGGCCTCATTCTTAAAGGCCCAAGTGGAAGCCACAGCTCTAGTGGAATGAGCTGTAATTCTTTCAGGAGGTTGCTGTCCAGCAGTCTCATAGGCTAAACGTATTATGCTACGAAGCCAAAAAGAGAGAGAGGTAGCAGAAGCTTTTTGACCTCTCCTCTGACCAGAGTAAACGACAAACAGGGAAGACGTCTGTCGAAATTCTTTAGTTGCCTGTAAGTAAAATTTTAGGGCACGAACTACATCCAGATTGTGCAGAAGACGTTCCTTCTTTGAAGAAGGATTTGGACACAAAGATGGAACAACAATCTCTTGATTGATATTCCTGTTAGTGACTACCTTGGGTAAGAACCCAGGTTTAGTACGCAGAACTACCTTATCCGAATGAAAAATCAAATAAGGAGAATCACAATGTAAGGCTGATAATTCAGAGACTCTTCGAGCCGATGAAATAGCCATTAAAAATAGAACTTTCCAAGATAACAACTTTATATCAATGGAATGGAGGGGTTCAAACGGAACGCCCTGTAAAACGTTAAGAACAAGATTTAAACTCCATGGTGGAGCAACAGTCTTAAACACAGGCTTAATCCTCGCTAAAGCCTGACAAAAAGCCTGAACGTCCGGCACTTCTGACAGACGTTTGTGTAACAGAATAGACAGAGCTGAGATCTGTCCCTTTAATGAACTAGCAGATAAACCCTTTTCTAAACCTTCTTGTAGAAAAGACAATATCCTAGGAATCCTAACCTTACTCCAAGAGTAACCTTTGGATTCACACCAATATAGGTATTTACGCCATATTTTATGGTAAATCTTTCTGGTAACAGGCTTCCTGGCCTGTATTAAGGTGTCAATAACTGACTCAGAAAACCCACGTCTTGATAAAATCAAACGTTCAATTTCCAAGCAGTCAGCTTCAGAGAAGTTAGATTTTGATGTTTGAAAGGACCCTGTATCAGGAGGTCCTGTTTCAGAGGTAGAGACCAAGGTGGACAGGATGACATGTCCACCAGGTCTGCATACCAAGTCCTGCGTGGCCATGCAGGTGCTATCAGAATCACTGATGCTCTCTCCTGTTTGATTCTGGCAATCAATCGAGGAAGCATCGGGAAGGGTGGAAACACATAAGCCATCCTGAAGTCCCAAGGTGCCGTCAGGGCATCTATTAGGACTGCTCCTGGATCCCTGGATCTGGACCCGTACCGAGGAAGCTTGGCGTTCTGTCGAGACGCCATGAGATCTATCTCTGGCTTGCCCCAACGTCGAAGTATTTGGGCAAAGACCTCCGGATGAAGTTCCCATTCCCCCGGATGAAAAGTCTGACGACTTAAGAAATCCGCCTCCCAATTCTCCACTCCCGGGATGTGGATTGCTGACAGGTGGCAAGAGTGAGACTCTGCCCAGCGAATTATCTTTGATACTTCCATCATTGCTAGGGAGCTCCTTGTCCCTCCCTGATGGTTGATGTAAGCTAGTCGTGATGTTGTCCGACTGAAACCTGATGAACCCCCGAGTTGTCAACTGGGGCCAAGCCAGGAGGGCATTGAGAACTGCTCTCAATTCCAGAATGTTTATTGGCAGGAGACTCTCCTCCTGACTCCATTGTCCCTGAGCCTTCAGAGAATTCCAGACGGCACCCCAACCTAGAAGGCTGGCGTCTGTTGTTACAATTGTCCAGTCTGGTCTGCTGAATGGCATCCCCCTGGACAGATGTGGCCGAGAAAGCCACCATAGAAGAGAATTTCTGGTCTCTTGATCCAGATTCAGAGAAGGGGACAAGTCTGAGTAATCCCCATTCCACTGACTTAGCATGCACAATTGCAGTGGTCTGAGGTGTAAGCGAGCAAATGGCACTATGTCCATTGCTGCTACCATTAGGCCGATTACCTCCATGCATTGAGCCACCGATGGGTGTTGAATGGAATGAAGGGTGCGGCAAGCACTTTGAAGTCTTATTAACCTGTCTTCTCCCAGAATACTAAAATGTAAATTATACATACATGATATAATGGCGGTATGGCAGGATTTTCTCAGCAATTCCATTGTTAGAAAATAAAAACTGCTACATACCTTTTTGCAGAATAAACTGCCCGCTGTCCCCTGATCTGAAGTTTACCTCTCCTCAGATGGCCGAGAAACAGCAATATGATCTTAACAACTCCGGCTAAAATCATAGTAAAAACTCTGGTAGATTCTTCTTCAAACTCTACCAGAGAAGGAATAACACACTCCGGTGCTATTAAAAAATAACAAACTTTTGATTGAAGAAATAAACTAAATAAAATCACCATAGTCCTCTCACACATCCTATCTAGTCGTTGGGTGCAAGAGAATGACTGGGGGTGACGTAGAGGGGTGGGGCTATATGCAACTCTGCTGGGTGAATCCTCTTGCACTTCCTGTTGGGGAGGAGTAATATCCCAGAAGTAATGATGACCCGTGGACTGATCACACTTAACAGAAGAAATAAAAATATTTTATTGCCCAGCACTCTGTACAATAATTCTGAACAGAGAGAACCGTGTCTTACTTATAACAAACAAGCTAACTATATGACAATATGCTGCAGCGCCTACCTGCTCCCTATGACACGGTGACAACGTCTACCTGATCAGCAGAGTGCCTAAGACCGCCGGTGTTTCGTCTTCCAACCACGCGGTCTAAGGCAAACAACGGAGCCGAAAGCACACTGCCCGACTCCCAGGAACACACTGCACAACTTCTACCAGCGCACAAACGAAAGGTCCCGCCCTTCATTGTGGGCGTATCATTCCGAAACTCCTGGGCGGCTCAGTACTGTGTTTAAAACAAAATGGAGCCACCGGGACAGAACCCACACATAACTCAGTGGCATATTAATAAAAATAAACAAGTCCTCTCTGAGAACAAGCTCCCGGTCTGTTGATATTGACATCCCCGCCGGGACTAAAAATCCTAGAGCAGTGCACACTGGAGTATAATACTCTAAGTCAGATCCCCAGCGTCAGCCCACAGTGTAAAGAGGGTTGAAATCACAAGAAAACCCCACAAACATTATGTCAGTCCTAACATAGGCACCAAATAATGAGGGGAGCCCTAGAACACAGACATGTGAACGTAAGAGCCAACTGATTACCCCCAAGTTTACATAAGAAAAACTAATAGTCTTTTCTGAGTTACTGAGTGTCACAGAAAATAAGGGACTGCACATACCTCAATGCTGAGCGACAGCATGACTTTTCCCACACTGCAAGAGGTCCTTCTCCTCCAGGAAATCTGTGAGAACAAACTGGGTCTTAGATAATATCTGCTAAGACCATATTCAGCAGGGCAGCACATAGTATGGGAGGCACAGAGAGAATTAAATACCACCAGTTCCCATTGCTTTAAAGCCACCTGTAGCTTTACTCTAGACGCTGACAAGGAATACGGCTACACCCTACAGTAAAATAGCACACTTTGGTACCATTTTAAAAATAATAAACACTTGTTTGAAGAATCTAAACAAACACCTCACTTTACCTCTTCCTATCACTAACACAGGCAAAGAGAATGACTGGGGTGGGAGGGAAGGGAGGAGCTATATATACAGCTCTGCTGTGGTGCTCTTTGCCTCCTCCTGCTGACCAGGAGGCGATATCCCACAAGTAAGGATGAAATCCGTGGACTCATCGTATCTTGTAAAAGAAAATAGAAAAGTTTAAATGTAATAAAACAATCTGAAGTGTAAAGTAATATAAAATACAAAGTGTAAAGGAAGCAGAACTGTCATGCTATACAGTGATATATGTCACTCGGCTTGTCTCTCCTGCACATACAGAAATGTAGGGAACACCCCTTGGAGAAGTAAAGCAAAATCTTTTTAGAATTTCACTAGGGATCTTGCAGTGCTGAAGAATTATTTTTTATCTTGTCTGAGCTTATATCATCAGGCCCTTTGTGTCTCTGAGAAAGGTTATTACATAGAGGAGCCTTTATGATTTATGCTAAAGCAGTACAACAAATAATCTGCTGCTACAAAAAGCCCTTAACAAAAGAAAGACTTACATGCTTAAAATAACATTTGTATATACTATTTTATTTGAGAAAAAAAAAAAAAAAAAAGTAAGCAAAAAGCGCTAGATAGCCCACTCTAGCAAGTTACATACTCATACCCTCCGGCGAACTCAGGCTCTGCTCGACCTAACAGATGAGCAATGAAATCCGTTTCACAACAAACATGGATGTGTCGCTCATGTGGGCAGCATCGAAGACCTTCATAAAGTGTAGCACAGTAGCCCTTTTCTTTACTGCAGTCAAGCTCTCCAATTAATATGTTATATGCTCTGAGCACTTTATTTTTGCAGTCTGTACAAAACCTGTAAGAAGTAATAAAATATGCATATAGATTAAAAATATAAAAAGCGGTCTTTTATTTGATTTGGAAATTGTATTTATTTCATGATATAGAGGGTTTAAATAAATAAATGTATATATCCCCATTACAATACATTTGTGTGTGCCTTACTACAGATAGGATAAGGTCTGTATTCCTAAAATAGCTAAAGATTTCTGTAAAATTTTGGAGTGGTCTATATGCCTGTAGTATGTGATATTATGGAAGTCCTACTGAATAGCACCAATTTAAAAAGGGACATTGAGCTAAAAAATCCCCCATAAAAAGGTTTAAAATACCACCTAATGCAGTAGAATTGCATAATTTACAAGTGCATATCAAAAAGACAATGATTTAACACCTACTCTGAATTTCAAATAAGCAGTAGATTTTTTTTCTGACAAATATATTTTTTCTCCCATTTTCTGGCCCCCTGTATCATGTGACAGTCAGCCAATCACAGACTAGCACATTTATACCCTGTGAACATGCTGAGTAGGTTCCCCAGAAAGTATGTATATAAAAAGACTGCAAAATTTGCTAATGGAAGTAAATTAGAAAGTGTCCTAAAATTGCATGCTCTTTCTGAATCATAAGAGTTTATTCTGACTTTAGTGTCCCTTAAAATTATGCCCAGTAGGGCAGTGTTTTTCAACCAGTGTGCCGTGAGAGATCCTCAGGTGTGCCGCCAACAGTGACATTTTTAAAATTTTGCTTTTTTTGATGCGACAGGCTCATAAGGCAGACAGGCAGGCATCATTTACAGCCATGACATATTGGCATTCATTCACCGACTATCATTAGGATTGTTTGTGAATGAATGTCAATATGTCATGTATAGTTTGTAGGAGGCATGGCATAACAGTATGTATGTATGTCTGTATGTATACATACATACATACACACACACACACACACACATATACATGCTGTATTAGGCTACAATGTGTGATTTTGTAAAATTTTGGGATGGTGGTGTGCCGCAGGATTTTTTTTAAATGTAAAAAAGTGTGCCACGGCAAAAAAAAAAAAAAAGGTTGAAAATCACTGCAGTAGGGAACAAACACTTGGAAATTCACGCTTAATATGTATTTTGCCTGCCTCGCCAGTCATTTAAAATTAGTCAAATTTAATTTTTTACAACCTGAGGCATATTGTGATCTTTGTTCAGACGTTCTGTATATTTCCCATGCACAGTATCATTGTAAATGTTTTATTTTTTTTAAGTTTTTGCAAGAAATTAAAGTGATTTGAAAAAGCATCCACTAATGACATAAGTCAAAATCAAACTTTAAAAAAGGGACATGAAACACCAAAATTTTCTCACGATTCAGATAGAGCACTCCATTTTAAACAACTCTAATTTGCTACTATTATCTAATTTTCTTCATTCTCTTGGTATCTTTCTGAATAGCAGGGACGTAAGTTCAGGAGCATGCACGTGTCTGGAGCACTATATGGCAGCATACGCAAGAGCACTAACTAGATGGCAGCATCATTTCACATCATGTAGTGCTCCAGAAAATGACCTAGGTATCTCTTTAACAAAGAATTTCATGGGAACAAAACGAATTTGATAATAGAAGTAAATTGGAAACATTTTAAAAATGTTACTCTGTCAATCACATTTTTTTAAATTTTTTGTTTCATATCCCTTTAAGGATTCAGAAAAAAAAGCATATTGGAAAAATTTAAAATTGCATGCTCTATCATCAAATTTGCTTAGTTTTAGTGGTATTCTTTTTTGATGAATAAAGCTAGGTAGACTGATAGAAGCGTGCACATGGCTTTAGCCCTCTATGGCATCAGTGTTTATAGCCGTTATAAATAGATATAATCACTGCTGTCAGATGACTAAAAGACACGGGCGCGCTCCTGAGCTCACCTGGGATTACTCTTTAACAAAAGGGTATAGCAAGGGAACTAAGCAAAATTGATATGTAAATGGGAAAATTGCTTGAAATGCAATATTCTATCAGATTGTTATGCCTGGAGTGCAGTTACATTGTGATTGGATAGAGTGCGGGCTGCTGTAGAAATATATATTGCATGTTGTGCCCCTTATTGGCTATATCACATACTTGTCGTTATAGTTTACATTATGTATCACCTTTTGAAATTCGGTGTTTGCATTTACTATCACACTAAAAAAAATTGTAATGCATTAAAAATTATTCACTGCATTACAAAACATATCTTAAAAGCATTTTGACATTTTGTTAGAAAAATATGCATTGTTTTGCTCTTGAATGTTTATTAATATTTATTTCCTTTGTTGTGACATATTAGGGAATGCAATACATGAAATAATCACCAGCCTCACTTGGTTGGAGAGGGATTGCTACAGTTTTCAGAGTTAAATTACAGTAAAATCAGGCATATCAGCGAACATACATTTCCAAGATTTTTTTCTTTAAATTATGCATAATTAAACATTTTATGAAGGAATAAAATTGAGTTTTAAAGGGGAAATTGTACTGTAAAATGGTACTCAAGTAAAAATTCAACTTTAATGATTCACAGAGCATGCAATTTAAAAAAATAAAAACACACACAACTTTCCAATTTACTTCCATTAACAAAATGTGCAGTCTTCTTATACTCTTTTTGAGTCACCAGCATCTACTGAGCATATGCAAGAATGTGCAGAATATACATATATGCATTTGTGATTGGCCGATTGCTATTGAATTGTCTTTTTAACATGAATTTTTTGATTATGCAAATCCACTGTATTTACTGGTCCTATAATGTGCTTAAATGGTTTATATTGCCTAATGGATTATATTAAACTAGTACTAAAGCCTGTGTACACAGGCCATTTTTTGCAGTACAGCGGTCCCAACCCTTGCTCTCTCCACCCTCTTTTGCGCTCTCTCCCCCCTCTTTGGCTCTCTCAACCCCCTCCCCTTTGGCTCTCTTCCCCCCCCCCTCTTTGGCTCTCTCTCTCTCTCTCTCCCCCCCCCTCTTTGGCTCTCTCTCTCCCCCCCCTCTTTGGCTCTCTCTCTCCCTCCCCCCCTCCTCTTTGGCTCTCTCCCCCCCTTTTGGCTCTCTTCCCCCCCCTTTTGGCTCTCTCCCCCCCCCCCTTGGCTCTCTTCCCCCCTCTATTTGGCTCTCTCACCCCTTCTCTTGCTCCCTCTCTCTGGCTCTCTGTCTTTCAAACCCCTTGCCGCTCTGGCCACGCCTCAATCGAGGCGACACCCGTCGGCCGCGCCCCTCGCCGTACCCGGCCACAACCCTCGCCGCTACCGTCGGCCACGCCCCCTGACACTCCGCTTCAGCCTTGCTCTGTGCCGAGTGCCAGGATACAAACGGCCAGGTATGTTTGTCACGTGCAGTCTCTACTGCGCATGACTGCATCTGACAAACATACTTGGCCATTTATTATATAGGATAGTTTTAAAATGACTCCTCTGCCTTTATTTTGTCACTTGAAATAGCCACTATTCAAAAATATTAATATTGCAGTATTCTCTAAAGGAAAGGTAAGGCAACAAAAATAAATCTCCCAGTGGGAGGTTGATTCTGGTGCTTGGAATACAATACCCTTTAACCCCCCCCCCCCCCCCCCACCACCACTCCAAACACCAGTGGAAAAAACAATACCATGGGAATTAATCTAGTCTGCAAATAGAAGTAAACAAGAATTTAAAAAAAGAAAAAACATAATTTATGTAAGAACTTACCTGATAAATTCATTTCTTTCATATTAGCAAGAGTCCATGAGCTAGTGACGTATGGGATATACATTCCTACCAGGAGGGGCAAAGTTTCCCAAACCTCAAAATGCCTATAAATACACCCCTCACCACACCCACAATTCAGTTTAACGAATAGCCAAGAAGTGGGGTGATAAAAAAGTGCGAAAGCATATAAAATAAGGAATTGGAATAATTGTGCTTTACACAAAATCATAACCACCACAAAAAAAGGGCGGGCCTCATGGACTCTTGCTAATATGAAAGAAATGAATTTATCAGGTAAGTTCTTACATAAATTATGTTTTCTTTCATCTAATTAGCAAGAGTCCATGAGCTAGTGACGTATGGGATAATGACTACCCAAGATGTGGATCTTTCCACACAAGAGTCACTAGAGAGGGAAGGACAAAATAAAGACAGCCAATTCCTGCTGAAAATAATCCACACCCAAAATAAAGTTTAATGAAAAACATAAGCAGAAGATTCAAACTGAAACCGCTGCCTGAAGTACTTTTCTACCAAAAACTGCTTCAGAAGAAGAAAATACATCAAAATGGTAGAATTTAGTAAAAGTATGCAAAGAGGACCAAGTTGCTGCTTTGCAAATCTGATCAACCGAAGCATCATTCCTAAACGCCCAGGAAGTAGAAACTGACCTAGTAGAATGAGCTGTAATTTTCTGAGGCGGAGTTTTACCCGACTCAACATAGGCAAGATGAATTAAAGATTTCAACCAAGATGCCAAAGAAATGGCAGAAGCTTTCTGGCCTTTTCTAGAACCGGAAAAGATAACAAATAGACTAGAAGTCGGACTTCCGGTGGGCGGAGCTAGCGGCAGGCAGCAAGGAGTGAGAGCTCCGTGTTCTAAGAGCTCCTATCTCCATTGATTCTGCTGTCTGCCGTTTTTCCCACACACTAGCCTTGTTGGGCAATAACAAGCCCGGACTGGCTGCCTTTAGTGAGGGGCCCTACATCGCCCTTGCCCTCGGAACGAACCTGTTGCGCAACATCGCGCAGATACACCGCAACTACTGGGCGCCATATTGGAAAGACCCTTAGGCCACAGATCGCACAACGGAGCCCGCGGAGCAGTGGCAGACACAGGGACACAGACAACCCCAGTGCCGGATGACACACAAGTAACGGAAAGGCAATACCCGCCGAGAAACAAGGCAGAAAAGCAAGCAAGGGGACCGGGCCACACTCAACCTGCAGGGCGCCATGCTGGAATAGAATCCTGGCTACACAATCACACTTGCTGGAGACCTGTCTACATCTAAATCCAGAGGACTCGCATACCAGGCAGAGCACAGGCGATAACAGAAAGTCCTGCTGCAAGGAGTCCAGCTGGGAGACGGACACAGCAGCAGTGCTGCACTTGAGGTACCAGTGTGAGAGTCAAAAATTCAGACAGGCCCAGATTAAGCAACGCAAGAAAGACGTACAATAACACTGACTGTATTTTATTTGCCAACCCCATTTTAATACATATTCCTGCACAAACTAACTGAATCCTAAGCGATTTCACATCTTAATGCTACAGATGCCTAAGTGCCACAACAACTAGCAAGCACATGGTAACCGAACTTTGTTCCGGCACCAACTAAACTAACTGAACTGAATCCTACACGATTTCATATCTTGATGCTGGGGATGCCTGAGTGTTACAACAACTAGCAAACACACGGTAACCAGAATTTCTTCATTTTAAAAGAGTGTTGTAGTACATGTATGGTCTAGGTCAGGGACTTGAAAGAAAGTTTATTGCAGCCACGTGATAGGGAGAGTGAAAAAAGAAAAAAAAAGGCCCTTGCAAATCCTCTCACATGTATCTCCCGCTATCCACCATTTCTAAAGCAACAGTGACACCTAGTGGCACAAGCACATCAAGCTCTATTTTTCTCTGAACTGTATTATCATAATATCAGTGCCTTATACACCTCACATGAAGGTTGATAAATACTTCAAACCTATCACCAACACATTAGAAAGCAGGATGACCTCAAAATCAAAGCAAACCGACAGGAGGCAGAGGCATGTTACAGAATCACAGATTGACAATCCCCCTTCCCCAGGCTCCTCTCAACCAGCAATTACCGAATCAACAAATCTGCTACAAGAATTAAAATCCTTTTTTTTGCCTAAAATGGAATCCCTTCAAACAGGCATGGACACTTTAACCAATGAGATGCGCCAATTTTCCACACGCATGAATCAGGCAGAACAGAGGATTTCAGATGTGGAGGACAGACAGAACAGCACCTCTACCTCCATCAAACAACTATTACGGCAAAACCAGGCACTACAAGACAAGGTTGAAGATCTTGAAAACCGTAGTAGGCGAAACAACCTCCGCATAATTGGAGTTCCAGAAAGCATCAAGAGTAAAGATCTGCTGGAATTTACAGCCCTCACGTTTCCAAAACTACTAGGTGTCGATCCGGATCGTCTCCCTCTGGACGTGGAAAGAGCCCACCGTATCGGCCCAGACAACGGCCTCTCTACTACCTCCGCAACCAGACCTCGCCAGGTTATATTTAAATGTCTGAACTACCAAGAAAAACTTGCTTTACTGCGGGCTTATAGGTTGCATGAGGCTGATGTTATTTTTGAAGGGAAAAAACTCCTACTGTTCCAGGACTTCTCAGCAGAAGTAACCAAGCTACGCAAGGAATTTGCCCCCTATTGCTCCAAACTATATGAGGAGGGCAGACAAGTGGCACTTCTCTATCCTGCCAAACTCAGGCTACAGACCCCTAGGGGTGCCAAATTCTTCCGATCTCCCAAAGAACTGAAAGTTTTTCTAGAAATGGAGAAACAGCAAGTGGATCCAGGAACCTGAACATATACAATTTTGCTGCCTGGTTTTTCTTTTTCTTTTTCAAAATGATGGTTTACATGAAACAAGAGGTCCTCCAAGCTGAAGACCCTCCACTCGCTGGTGGGGTCACACCTTGGAAATGGACACGGGAGTGGTCCCTAATGAGAGCTGCTCTATACACTCCTGGAGCCCCCACCTCTTTAGAACATAAGTTATTACAAACTGTTGTTGTTGTTCTTGTTTTTTTAATGATTTATTTTATTTCTTTTGCATACCTTTTTCCATTTTTGGGTAATCTACATACTGACCATATATTTAGCCCTGATGCCATCAAGCCAAGTTACCTAACCATTTCCCATTGTATTCTAGATAGCCCTCATAATATGCTGTACCGATATCATCCTTCGCTTATAAAACACGTACCATTGTATACTTTAACTTTATTTTTCCCTCTACTCTAGTGGAATACTTAAGGGCTGAGCTCGGCGGATGGGCTAACTGCAAATGGAGATTCCGACTAATGACGAATACATTGACTGATCACTTCTCATCGATACTGTATGTGAGTCCTCTTCTCTTCCATATCACACAACAGATCACAAAAAAGTTACCACTACACTCCCTCACCTTTTCCCTCGGGATACTATTCACACCTTGGTTGCAGCCCCTATTTCTAGCACTATTTGCCTCTTATACCTCCACACAGATGCATCATCCCAAATATTCCATCAACCTCTTCCATGGCCACAAACCTTAAGATAGTATCTTGGAATGTGGGGGGCATAACTTCCCCAGCCAAGAGGAGCAAAATCATCCAATTTCTTAACTCATTACATGCTGATATTGCTCTACTGCAAGAAACGCACCTCACGGCTGAGGAACACGAAAAATTAAAAATAAGGTGGGTGGGGCGCATTTTTTACTCCCCTTCGGAGGGCAGGAAGTGTGGGGTGGCCATCCTAGTACGCAAAAACTTGCCAGTAACTTTTTCCAATACAAAAATAGATAACAAAGGCAGATACATATTCACTACTGTTCATATTGACGCAAATAAGTATCAGTTATGTAATGTATATGGCCCCAACCATTCTGATCAGATGTTCTGGGCGTCTCTACAATCACTCATTGCCCTACACTCAGATTCCCCAGTGATAGTGGGAGGGGATTTTAACATGACGCAAGCACTTCCATTAGATAGATTCCCGGACCCAACACTTCCTCTTACACAGCAAAGATCACACCCCAAACATAAAAAAGAAATACAAATAATATCGACTTTCAGAGAGGGGTTGGGACTACATGACCTCTGGAGGTCCAGACACCCAGACTACAGGGATTATACCTGTGTCTCTAAGACTCATCATACTTTCTCACGCATTGACTACTTCCTCACATCTCCTCAACTTGCTCCTAATATACTAGACAGTTCTATCCTCCCAATCACAATTTCAGACCATGCTCCCATAAAACTAACTTTACAGCCATGCAAACTGCCTCCTTTCCAAAGAGCTTGGAGGTTCCCTTCATATCTATACACTAATGCAGATTTCCGCCAACACCTGAAGGCCTTCTGGCTAGAATACACTTCTGACAATAACCAACACAGAGCCAACCCTGACTTGTTTTGGCATGCCTCTAAGGCGGTTATTAGGGGAAGAATCACAGCCTACACGTCAAATCACACTAAGTCACAAGCGAAAGTCACCACACAACTCCTCTGTAACTTGACTGAGGCATACAATACATACCTAACTAACCCTACAACACTGAATCGCCAGAAATACTATGATGCCAAGAAAGAGAGAGACTCACACTTGCAGATCCTAGACCATAAGTTTAATATACATCGACAGGGGAGGTTTTATAGACATGGGAATAAGGCTGGCAGACTTCTGGCAAATTTGGTGAAATTACACACACCTAAATCCATCATAACAGCAATCAAATCTGGGACACACCTTAAGACGGACACCAAAGATATAATGAAGGAATTCACAACATACTACAAATCACTATACACCAGTCAAAACACAAAAGCAGAAGACAAGCACACATTTTGGAGTAAGGTTACCATACCCCAACTAACTGAAACACAGAGAGACAATCTTAACTCGCCCATACATATACAGGAAGTGCTGAAGGCCATTGGCACCTCAAAAATAGGAAAGGCTGCAGGACCAGACTCCCTTCCTATCGAATATTACAAGATCCTTAGCACCGATATAGCCCCAGTACTAGCTTCCACCTACACTAGCTACCTGTTAGGAACATCTACCCCAAATGCAAGGTTTACAGATGCTAACATATGTATTCTACCAAAGCCAAACAGAGACCATACATTAACCTCCTCATATAGACCGATATCTCTGCTTAACAGCGATTAGAAATTATATACCAAAATCTTGGCAAGCAGGTTGGCAAACATACTGCCAGATCTGGTGCACCCAGACCAAACTGGCTTCATTAAGAATCGATCCTCAGTAATTAACATTAGGAAAACATTAGCTATCATAGCTCACTACTGCAACTCATATTATACAGAACACCAAAAACCCACTGTAGATGCATGTTTACTCGCCATTGACGCCGAAAAAGCGTTCGATAGAATAGAATGGGACCACCTCTATACCTCTCTGGAACAGTTTGGCATACATGGGCACTTCCTTCAAGCACTCCAACAACTATACACTTCACCCTCAGCTTCCATACTCATTAATGGTCAAATATCTCCCTCATTCCGCTTAGAAAGGGGAACCAGACAGGGTTGCCCCCTGTCCCCACTACTCTTCAACCTGGCAATTGAACCCCTGGCATGCTACATCCGCCAACACAGTGAGGGTCTAAAAATTCACAGACAGACAGTACACTTATCTTTATATGCTGATGACCTCCTATTATATGTCCCCAATCCACATATTAACCTACCTTAAATATTACGCATCTTAGAACTATTCGGTAATGTTTCCGGTTATAAAATCAACATAGACAAGTCCGAATTAACATGGCTACGTAATACAAATAAAACACAACTGCAGGGCATTGATTTTAAAGTAACTAAGGGCACCTTCACATACCTGCGAATACATCTCAATATCGATGTGAACAAATTGTACCACCTAAATATAGGCAAAACAATAACTCACATTCAAAATCAGATGACAGGCTGGAGAAATCTACCTCTATCACTGACGGGTAGAACCCAACTCCTGAAAATGATTATACTACCAAAATTACTTTATCCCCTACAGATGCTACCTCTTTTACTGACCAAACGAGATCTCGGCAACTTGTCGGCTCTGTTTGGCAAATTTATCTGGCAACACAGGAAACCGAGAATTAATAGACTCCATCTGGCAATGCCAGTTGGGGTGGGCGGACTTGGTCTCCCTAATCTTCAATGGTACAACTGGGCATCTCTATCTAAGATAGTGGTGGGGTGGCTGACACAATCAGATTACTTCTCACCTCCTGTGGAAAGAGAACTCCTGACACCCATACACCCGGCCTTCCTGCCACACACATCGATGGCGACACTCCCCCCACACATAAAGCAAAACATACTTTTCAGAGATCCGCTGAGAGCCTGGGCCAAGCTATGCAAAACATGGGGAATAAAGTTCATATTTAGCAAATACTTACCGCTCCAAGGGAACCCTAACTTCATTCCAGGGTATACCACAACTGTCTTTCAACACTGGGAACAAAAGGGTTTGACCACGGTAGCGCAACTGATTAACCCCCTGACACAGCAGATACACCCCTTCAACGACCTACGAACGCAGTACGCCCTCCCTATCACACACAGATTCGCTTATTTCCAGAGTAGACATTATGTGCAAAGCCTACTGACAGAAGGTTTAGCTTCCCTGGACATAACTAAGATTGCTTCCCTTTGCAACATGGCAGCTCAAGGACAACACTCCATATCCCCCATTTACAAACTGATAGTTGCACATCATGAACCACAAACACTGCATGACATCACTACTAAATGGCAAGACCAGAGGATCCCTGAAGTAATGGAAGAACATATCACACAGAGCATAACTAGGGTAAGAGTAGCCACCCTTTCAGAGAGCCTACGAGAAACGCAAACTAAATTCCTGCATCATGCATATATAACACCTCACATCAGATCCAAATGGGTTCAAGATGCTGTAGATGAATGCCCTAAGTGCTCAGCTCATACCCCAGACTTGGTACACCTAGTGTGGGACTGTCCGAAACTACGGAGATTTTGGGGCAAGACCAAATTTTGGCTGTCAAAAGTACTTACAACAGATATAACTTTAACGGTAGCTAGTGTATTCCTCTTTCAAGACACCTCTCCATCTTCCAACCACCAGAGGTTCTTTAACCTCGTAGTGCTCATGGCTAGGAGATTGATCCTGCAATACTGGGTTAAAAATAGGGAACCCCCCTTCAAAAAACTAATTCATGCCCTATACCAACAATTCTTGGTAGAACTTGCAGACACACAGAGTGACCAAGATGCTAGAATTAAATCATTTATGAACAAGTGGGACGCATACCTTATGTACCTACCGAAGGGCCTTAGGAAAAAAGTATTACGTCCCTTTGAACACTCTGTGTTTATGCTGACTGAAAACTTGCGTGGACACTGGTACACCTCAGAATCCGACTCTGACTCTTAAACTGACCACGACTGACTGACTTGAGGGACTCTTGGTCCAGTGAGGAGACCCATGAATGGGGGCCACAGCCATCCGCCGTAGCAGAAGCCTGAATATCAATTCCATTACACTTACATAGTGAAGGTACCTAGATTGCTTTATGTCTCATATTTTGTACCCGGTGTTAATTATTGGCAATACTGCCTCTGATTTTAGGAATGTTGAAGGTTTTTCAATATAGCAGACTATGTAACAGACCTGCACACGCACAGTCATGATTGACGCAGGATGAGACTTACATGGGTGATGAAGAGTTCACCAATGTGCGGTTAGTGCCTAGGAGCGAGTTTCTAATATACCTCGAAATGTATAATCTTACAATGTCAGTGATCTCTTTGATGCCGATTGCCATTATCTCTTACCTAACTAATTATTTACCTTATTCTTATTGTTATCTTATTCTCCTTATTTTATTTTATATTATTTTTAGTTATTTTCTTTTTCTTTTTGTTGTTGAGGTTATGTCTTGTTATAACTGTTCTAAGTATGAAAAGGGGCCTGACCGCCTCACATGGCTCAAGAAAAGACTTTATGAACTTTGATCGGACCCAGCCGCATTGAAAAGTCTATACTGTGTTATACACTGTTATGTCAAAGAATGAATATAATTGTGTAATGCTATGTGATGCTGATCGGGTTTACCCTGAGAAAAATTTGAAAAATAAAGTTGTTAAAAAAACAAATAGACTAGAAGTCTTTCGGAAAGATTTAGTAGCTTCAACATAATAATTCAAAGCTCTAACAACATCCAAAGAATGCAACGATTTCTCCTTAGAATTCTTAGGATTAGGACATAATGAAGGAACCACAATTTCTCTACTAATGTTGTTGGAATTCACAACTTTAGGTAAAAATTCAAAAGAAGTTCGCAACACCGCCTTATCCTGATGAAAAATCAGAAAAGGAGACTCACAAGAAAGAGCAGATAATTCAGAAACTCTTCTGGCAGAAGAGATGGCCAAAAGGAACAAAACTTTCCAAGAAAGTAATTTAATGTCCAATGAATGCATAGGTTCAAATGGAGGAGCTTGAAGCGCCCCCAGAACCAAATTCAAACTCCAAGGAGGAGAAATTGACTTAATGACAGGCTTTATACGAACCAAAGCTTGTACAAAACAATGAATATCAGGAAGAATAGCAATCTTTCTGTGAAAAAGAACAGAAAGAGCAGAGATTTGTCCTTTCAAGGAACTTGCAGACAAACCCTTATCTAAACCATCCTGAAGAAACTGTAATACTCTCGGTATTCTAAAAGAATGCCAAGAAAAATGATGAGAAAGACACCAAGAAATATAAGTCTTCCAGACTCTATAATATATCTCTCGAGATACAGATTTACGAGCCTGTAACATAGTATTAATCAGAGAAACCTCTGTGACCAAGAATCAAGCGTTCAATCTCCATACCTTTAAATTTAAGGATTTCAGATCCTGATGGAAAAAAGGACCTTGAGACAGAAGTTCTGGTCTTAACGGAAGAGTCCACGGTTGGCAAGAGGCCATCCGGACAAGATCCGCATACCAAAACCTGTGAGGCCATGCTGGAGCTACCAGAACAAACGAGCATTCCTTCAGAATCTTGGAGATTACTCTTGGAAGAAGAACTAGAGGCGGAAAGATATAGGCAGGATGATACTTCCAAGGAAGTGATAATGCGTCCACTGCCTCCGCCTGAGGATCCCGGGATCTGGACAGATACCTGGGAAGTTTCTTGTTTAGATGAGACGCCATCAGATCTATTTCTGGAAGTTCCCACATTTGAACAATCTGAAGAAATACCTCTGGGTGAAGAGACCATTCGCCCGGATGCAACGTTTGGCGACTGAGATAATCCGCTTCCCAATTGTCTATACCTGGGATATGAACCGCAGAGAGTAGACAGGAGCTGGATTCCGCCCAAACCAAAATTCGAGATACTTCTTTCATAGCTAGAGGACTGATTGATGTATGCCACAGTTGTGACATTGTCTGTCTGAAAACAAATGAACGATTCTCTCTTCAGAAGAGGCCAAAACTGAAGAGCTCTGAAAATTGCACGGAGTTCCAAAATATTGATCGGTAATCTCACCTCCTGAGATTCCCAAACTCCTTGTGCCGTCAGAGATCCCCACACAGCTCCCCAACCTGTGAGACTTGCATCTGTTGAAATTACAGTCCAGGTCGGAAGCACAAAAGAAGCCCCCTGAATTAAACGATGGTGATCTGTCCACCACGTTAGAGAGTGTCGAACAATCGGTTTTAAAGATATTAATTGAGATATCTTTGTGTAATCCTTGCACCATTGATTCAGCACACAGAGCTGAAGAGGTCGCATGTGAAAACGAGCAAAGGGGATCGCGTCCGATGCAGCAGTCATAAGACCTAGAATTTCCATGCATAAGGCTACCGAAGGGAATGATTGTGACTGAAGGTTTCGACAAGCTGTAATTAATTTTAGACGTCTCTTGTCTGTTAAAGACAGAGTCATGGACACTGAATCCATCTGGAAACCCAGAAAGGTTACCCTTGTCTGAGGAATCAATTAACTTTTTGGTAAATTGATCCTCCAACCATGATCTTGAAGAAACAACACAAGTCGATTCGTATGAGATTCTGCTAAATGTAAAGACTGAGCAAGTACCAAGATATCGTCCAAATAAGGAAATACCACAATACCCTGTTCTCTGATTACAGACAGAAGGGCACCGAGAACCTTTGTAAAAATTCTTGGAGCTGTAGCTAGGCCAAACGGCAGAGCCACAAACTGGTAATGCTTGTCCAGAAAAGAGAATCTCAGGAACTGATAATGATCTGGATGAATCGGAATATGCAGATATGCATCCTGTAAATCTATTGTGGACATATAATTCCCTTGCTGAACAAAAGGCAAGATAGTCCTTACAGTTACCATCTTGAACGTTGGTATCCTTACATAACGATTCAATATTTTTAGATCCAGAACTGGTCTGAAGGAATTCTCCTTCTTTGGTACAATGAAGAGATTTGAATAAAACCCCATCCCCTGTTCCGGAACTGGAACTGGCATAAGTACTCCAGTCAACTATAGATCTGAAACACAATTCAGAAATGCTTGAGCTTTTACTGGATTTACTGGGACACGGGAAAGAAAAAATCTCTTTGCAGGAGGTCTCATCTTGAAACCAATTCTGTACCCTTCTGAAACAATGTTCTGAATCCAAGGATTGTGAACAGAATTGATCCAAATTTCCTTGAAAAAACGTAACCTGCCCCCTACCAGCTGAGCTGGAATGAGGGCCGCACCTTCATGTGGACTTAGAAGCAGGCTTTGCCTTTCTAGCTGGCTTGGATTTATTCCAGACTGGAGATGGTTTCCAAACTGAAACTGCTCCTGAGGATGAAGGATCAGGCTTTTGTTCTTTGTTGAAACGAAAGGAACGAAAACGATTATTAGCCCTGTTTTTACCTTTAGATTTTTTATCCTGTGGTAAAAAAGTTCCTTTCCCACCAGTAACAGTTGAAATAATAGAATCCAACTGAGAACCAAATAATTTGTTACCCTGGAAAGAAATAGAAAGTAGAGTTGATTTAGAAGCCATATCAGCATTCCAAGTTTTAAGCCATAAAGCTCTTCTAGCTAAAATAGCTAGAGACATAAACCTGACATCAACTCTGATAATATCAAAAATGGCATCACAGATAAAATTATTAGCATGCTGAAGAAGAATAATAATATCATGAGAATCATGATGTGTTACTTGTTGCGCTAAAGTTTCCAACCAAAAAGTTGAAGCTGCAGCAACATCAGCCAAAGATATAGCAGGTCTAAGAAGATTACCTGAACACAGATAAGCTTTTCTTAGAAAGGATTCAATTTTCCTATCTAAAGGATCCTTAAACGAAGTACCATCTGACGTAGGAATAGTAGTACGTTTAGCAAGGGTAGAAATAGCCCCATCAACTTTAGGGATTTTGTCCCAAAATTCTAATCTGTCAGACGGCACAGGATATAATTGCTTAAAACGTTTAGAAGGAGTAAATGAATTACCCAATTTATCCCATTCTTTGGAAATTACTGCAGAAATAGCATTAGGAACAGGAAAAACTTCTGGAATAACCACAGGAGCTTTAAATACCTTATCCAAACGTTTAGAATTAGTATCAAGAGGACCAGAATCCTCTATTTCTAAAGCAATTAGTACTTCTTTAAAGTGACAGTCTACACCAACATTTTTCTTACTTAAAAAGTAAGATAATCCCTTTATTACCCATTCCCTGTTTTTGCATAACCAACACAGTTATATTAATATACTTTTTACCTCTGTGATTAACTTGTATCTAAGCCTTTGCAGACAACCTCCTTATCTAAGTGCCTTTGACAGACATGCAGTGTAGTCAATCAGAGAAGACTCCCAAATAACTTCACGGGAGTGAGCACAATGTTATCTATATGACACATGTGAACTAGTACAGTCTAACTGTGAAAAACTTTCAAAATGCTCTGAGCTAGGAGGCGGTTTTCAACTGTTTAGAAATCAGTTTGAGCCTAGCTAGGTTTAGCTTTTCAAAAACACCACCAAGGGAACAAAGCAAATTTGATGATAAAATTAAATTGGAAAGTTGTTTAAAATTGCATGCCCTATCTGAATCATGAAAGTTTAGTTTTGACTAGACTGTCCCTTTAAGTAAAGAACGAATAAATTCCATTTTAAATAAATATGAAGATTTATCAGCATCAACCTCTGAGACAGAATCCTCTGAACCAGAAGAGTCATCAGAATCAGAATGATGATGTTCATTTAAAAATTCATCTGTAGGAGAGAAGTTTTAAAAGATTTTTTACGTTTACTAGAAGGAGAAATAACAGACATAGCCTTCTTTATGGATTCAGAAACAAAATCTCTTATGTTATCAGGAACATTCTGCACCTTAGATGTTGAAGGAACTGCAACAGACAATGGTACTTTACTAAAGGAAATATTATCTGCATTAACAAGTTTGTCATGACAATCAATACAAACAACAGCCGGAGGAATAGCTACCAAAAATTTACAGCAGATACACTTAGCTTTGGTAGATCCAGCACTAGACAGCGATTTTCCTGTAGTATCTGACTCAGATGCAACGTGAGACATCTTGCAATATGTAAGAGAAAAAACAACATATAAAGCAAAATTGATCAAATTCCTTAAATGACAGTTTCAGGAATGGGAAAGAATACCAAGAACAAGCTTCTAGCAACCAGAAGCAATAAAAAATGAAACTTAAATAATGTGGAGATAAAAGCGACGCCCATATTTTTTAGCGCCAAATCAGACGCCCACATTATTTGGCGCCAAAATGACGCCACATCCGGAACGCCGACATCATTGGCGCAAAATAACGTCAAAAAAATTACGCAACTTCCGGCGACACGTATGACGCCGGAAACGGAAAATAATTTTTGCGCCAAAAAGTCAGCGCCAAGAATGACGCAATAAAATGAAGCATTTTCAGCCCCCGCGAGCCTAACAGCCCACAGGGAAAAAAGTGTCAAATTTTTGAAGGTAAGAAAAAAATGATTAATTCAAATGCATTATCCCAAATATGAAACTGACTGTCTGAAAAATAAGGAAAGTTGAACATTCTGAGTCAAGGCAAATAAATGTTTGAATACATATATTTAGAACTTTATAAACAAAGTGCCCAACCATAGCTTAGAGTGTCACAGAAAATAAGATTTACTTACCCCAGGACACTCATCTACATGTTTGTAGAAAGCCAAACCAGTACTGAAACGAGAATCAGCAGAGGTAATGGTATATATATGAGTATATCGTCGATCTGAAAAGGGAGGTAAGAGATGAATCTCTACGACCGATAACAGAGAACCTATGAAATAGACCCCGTAGAAGGAGATCACTGCATTCAAATAGGCAATACTCTCTTCACATCCCTCTGACATTCACTGCACGCTGAGAGGAAAACCGGGCTCCAACTTGCTGCGGAGCGCATATCAACGTAGAATCTAGCACAAACTTACTTCACCACCTCCATCGGAGGCAAAGTTTGTAAAACTGAATTGTGGGTGTGGTGAGGGGTGTATTTATAGGCATTTTGAGGTTTGGGAAACTTTGCCCCTCCTGGTAGGAATGTATATCCCATACGTCACTAGCTCATGGACTCTTGCTAATTACATGAAAGAAATTGAATGTTCTGCCTGAATCACAAAACTTTTTTTTTTTCTTTATATCCCTTTAAATGAATAGGAAATTGCACCTTTAGGTTTATTCTAGCAACTGAAAATGTTAACACCTAAGTTTTGACCTTTGTATGAAAAGAGAACTATAAAAAAAGTTGATTGCTTCAGGCACAGCCCATTTAAATTGGCATCCTCTTGAGAACAATGGGTTAAGATTTCAATGAGCAAAACCAGCTTTTTCAAATGCAAAAAACAAAATTATGCTTACCTGATAATTTTCTTCTGATGGCAAGAGTCCACAGCTGCATCCATTACTTTTGGGAAAATAAGAACCTGGCCACCAGGAGGAGGCAAAGACACCCCAGCCAAAGGCTTAAAGGGACAGTTTACTCAAAAAATGTCCCCCCTTTAATTTGTTTCCAATTATCCACTTTACCTGCTGACGTGTATTAAATTATTTACAAGTATTTTCATTACCCTTATATTAGCATTTAAAATAGTTTATTTAGCCTGTGGTATATCCCCACCCATCCTGAAAGTTTTTGGCCTAGAGGCCAAGCTGTGGTAACACAGCCAGTAGAAGAAATTACACTCCCAGTGGGTTATAGAAGAGATAAGGCAATAAAATGTTAATTTTCCATTCTTCTCTCCAAGTATTGGTGATTGGTTTATGGACAGATATAAGAGAAAGAAGAAGGTATATTTACACAATGTAATAAAGTAATGAGATCTGATTATACCTACAAGCTCAACCCATTTTATTAGATTGTGGCTTCAAAACACAAAATCAGTTAATTCATATACACAAATAAGCCTTAAAAAAGCAAATATACATTTTATACTCCGCAACTGGTAAAACAAGCAATTGGAAACACATTAAGGGAAAAAATATTTTATAGTATACTGCCCCTTTAAATACTCCTCCCACTCCCCTCATCCCCCAGTAATTCTGACGAGGAACAAGGAACAGTAGAAGAAATATCAGGGTGAAAGGTGCCAGAAGACTAAAATAAGGACGCCCCACATTAAAAATACGGGTGGGGAGCTGTGAACTCTTTCCATCAGAAGAAAAAGTAATCATCAGGTAAGCATAATTTATGTTTTTCTTCTTAAATAGAGAGTTTCCACAGCTACATTCATTACTTTTGGGAAAGCAATACCCAAGCTATATAGAGGACACTGAATGCCAAGACGGGAGGGTACAATAGGTGGGCCATTCGGAGGACACCAAGCCTGAAACCACTGCCCACAAAAAACACAAGCTTCGTCCGAAGCCGAGAAAACTTTAAAAGGAAACAGCCCTGAGGACACTGACCCCCAGGTAGTCCAGAGCCTAGCTAGAGATGGCAAAATCGGACTCAACTGAGTCAACGGGCCTCCAGGAGACACTGCCGCCCAAAAGTCGGTCCCTCACCACTCACCCCTCACTAAAGAAGGGAACACCAGCCTAAACTCCCAAAGGAATAGGGCCAGGAGATCGAAGGAAAAAAACCGAAAGGTCACAAATCCATAAAGGAAAACCCCCCAGAGAGAGCCCAGCTCACAAGGGCGCAAATGGCTCCTGACAATGGGAGAATATGCTTAGACCAGGAGAAACCGGGAGGTATAGGATTGGGCATAGGAACAGAGAAACCTCTCTCAAACGTCGTGCAACAGCACCAAAGGACAACAGAAGATGGAGTCCTCACATCGTCCGAACTTTGAACACTGAAGTATTCCGCTACAAAAAAAAAAACGCAACAGATCTAGACGGAAAAAAAAAGTCAAGAGCACACCGCAATCCTCAGGATGACAGAGAATACTTTCTGAGAGCAAAAGAACAGATTGCCAAAGACAACTCCCAGACAGAGGGCTCCCTCTAGGCAATCCAAGCCGCCAGACCTACCCACAGGTTTTCCCAAAAAAAAGGGGTATCGCATAACCTCCACGAGGCCCCCCAAGAAAGAGAAGTGACACCCAGAACCCAAGGTGGAGCAATCCTAGACCCTCTACCTGTAAGCCTAGGGAGCTAGCTACTATGCCCACCTAGATCCTGGAGAACCCACTCCCAGCCGGGCCAGCCCCAGCAACGACAGGACTGAAAAAGGGGAACAGAAGAACCCCAAAACCAGCTAAAAGACGAGCGGAAGAATGGCCACAGCCAATCCAACAGAGCACAGGTACAACCCGACTCCTTAGAACAGACAACAGGACTGTAGACCCAAAGGATCTAGCAAAAAGGTCCAATCTCTTGCCTCCCCTTCTACCCTGTCTCAAACTACACCTCCCCTTACTTTATAACCAGGATTTTTCACCATTCGCTTTCCTACAGCTGCATCTCTAACTACAAAACTTATCCTGCTCTGCAAGCACTAGCCCTCCAATCCTCCCTGGTGTTAACCTTAATATATACACACCTAACAGCAATTAGGTGCAGCTGTCACTAATAATCCAGGATAGAAACACTACTTCATTCTCACAGCCTGTATACTGACACTTAACCAAATGCTGTTACTCTCTACAAATCCTCATTTGCCCACACACTTTTTCTTATTGTTTGCTTAGATCACTACTCACTCTCAGTTTACCCTGCCTTATATCAGACATATTTCCCTTCTCCTTTCCTTCTGTGTCCATTCCCTCTCCTTTAGATTGTAAGCTTGAGAGCCTCTCTACCTGTAGGCCACTTTGTATTTAAAGTGAACTACTACTGATTGTGCTCAAGGGCAGAGCATTCCTCTCCTTTTGTATAACTAAATTATTGCACCTACAACTGTAATGCACCCCAATAGTGTACTTGTTTGTTTGTGTATGTAAATGCATCCTTGTAATGTTTTATTGTTACTTATATAGCGCTGTGTAATCTGCTGGCGCTTATAACAACTTAGTCTTGACACGGTGCCGGCAAGACTCCAGATGGAAACGTAATAACCCAGAGAGAATACCCCTCTCAGCTAGGGAAACTCACAGGCCCCATCTCCTGATCCAGGAGAAGCCCTAAGAAAAAGGACCACATCTCCATAAAAAGGAGACTAAGCTTTCACCCAAGAAGGGGAAAGTGCTAAAAGGCAGCAGCTTTCACAAACCACGAAGCCACAGGCTAAAGGAGAGATCAATCCCCAATTTAGAAGCCCTGTTGTAAGGGATTACCCTAAAAACTAGCCTGCTAACACGCAACCAATGTGCAATAGTAGCAGCAGTGACACTGCAAGTCCTTTCACCTGCAGAGCAGTGAATTCAATGGATACTACAGAAAGCTGACCAAGGAAAACCGCCTAAGGTGCAAAACAAGCCCAATGAACTACTGCACTCAGAAAACCTGGCCAACCAAGACCAGGTCAGGTAATCCGAAAAAAAAAAAACAAAAAAAAAAAAAAAAAACATAGCCCAAGTTTCCAGGAACCCCAAACTAACCCTGGAGCCTAAAAGGTCTGGTAACAACCCACAACCCTAAGGAGAACAGGTTTGAACCCCCAATTGTTTACACAAACAATACCCGCAAACTTAACACCTCGTCTGAAATAACCCAGACCACAGGGGATAGTAATGCAATATCCAGATTAACCTGGATAACGAGAAAAACTTGCAAGTCCCGACCTAAGGAAGAGACCACCCCTTGCCGAAGTCCCACTCACCAAAGGAGCTAAGGTGGTAAAAGTCATACAACGACACTAGAGCTTCTAGACTCGCCAACAGCCTCAGGACAATAAGGCAAGGGGATACCTCACGGTCAAAACCACTCGAGCAAAGGCTGGTCTCCACATCACCTCCGTACATGCGGATAATCACAGGGAGAAAGGGGCGCAGACCATCCCCAGCTCCGGGAGGAACCCTAAGCAAGCACAAGGAGACCACGCCCAGTGTCCCTAACATGGAGACCACAGAGGAAGACCAAAAAGTCTCAGAAAAACAGCTTGACATTACAAAGTCGATGTGCAATAGCTGCAGCTGGTTACATGCAGCTGAACTACTCTTCAAACAACTAGCTGCTGAGGACCAAGTCCAAAAGGACAATCCCAGAGCCTCAAAAGAAAAAAAAAAGCCAAACCGCTCACTCTGCGGTAAGAAGGCACTAAGCCCTCTAACTCTCCACCAAGTTGGTGAGGAACTCTAGGGTCCGACAATACCAGACGCAAAAGAGAGTGACGCAGCGGAAACTCCACTGACCCAGTCATTCAAATTGAAGGCTAAAATGACTAAGACAATCCTTCCTGCCTTGCAGACCCACTGGTTCTCTAGAATGCTTACTTGAATGTAAAACAAATGATAACTCCGCGTCTCGACCGGACCAGCCAATCAGAACGGCGCCACGTGTCTGAACAGCCACAAGACAGAACCGAACCCAACAGGACCAGCCTGCAACCCGGGTCCTAACAGTCAAGCTGCATAAATCCTACCTTAGAGGGGAAGAAGGGAAAACAGACAAACAGGGGACTAACATGTCCCCAAAAACACTTCCACAGAAGTAACAGAGTATTGATCCCAGTTTAAGATTCCAGAAGGAAAATAATAAAAAAAAAAACTAAGAGACATCCTAATCGAATAAAAAGAAAAATATAAGGCAACCTGTAGGTTAACGCCCAATAAGAAAACAGGTCTACCGCAGGACCAGCCACACGGAGCCCTAATCTTCCAAAAAACTGGGAAGGATCTCAAAAAGAACAGTCAGGAGATTACATCATCCCCACATGTCTAATGAGGTGCACCATTTGAAGCAGACATTAAATGATCCTATCCTTATAGGATACGGGAATTTTCAATCTGAAAAACATGACACGAAGGTACGCAACTCTAACGAAAGGCACAACACTCAGGGACAGTTACACCCGCAGGCCAAGACGGTAGACCCGGGGACAATAGGGCACTAGCACAATCGTGCATAAATGCATGGACTCTGCAGATGAATAATCACCAAGAATACGTGGAAGCGAAAACGTGCTGCAACCTCCAGGAGGGGGGCGAACGTGCCGCCCTGTGTGGAGGAATAATCATAATCTGAGTTACCTGCATGTGTAGAAGTATGGAACTCGCCTCTTGGAGGACAGGACCCCCAGAGGCGGATGGCTCAGCTGACCCTTGATTCCCCGAGCCTGAGGAACAAGGCGCTCTAATACGGCACCCCGAACATAACTGACATGTGTCAACGAGGCCAATCCGGATTCTTCCCCGGATGAAGAATCTGAAATTTGAATAGTCTCAGCAACAGAATCCTCCATAACTGGATAGAGAATATGCCAATATGGACTATTTTAAGATTAAAAAAAAACAGCACCTGACACCCACAATGGCTGGGGCACTCACCACCTCCTATGAACCAGACCCCTGCGAACTAGAATTTCTCTGTCGCCACACGGTCAGGAATGGAGGACCGAACGTAATAACGCCTGCCTAGAAGATAAACCGTATAGTCCAAAAAAAGCGCGTCCAACCATAAGGTCGCATCATTTCCAAAGGCCTTTATGTTCTAAGCCATGAGTCCATTTAACACTACACATAAGCAGATTGAATCACATAACAAACATGATTAAACCCCCCCTGTTCAATAACCCCCCTCAGGAGATATTAACCCTTGATTCCAAGATACTAAAAGGAGACTCACTGAGACCCTTATGTTATTTAATTAGTCCCGCAAGGTGGTATAGCCTCTCGGGAAAACATCTGTAGTACAGTAAATTCACAAAGAAAGAAAATGAAACAATCTTACCGGAATCTACGCCGTGGAACAGGAACACGGCCCTTCAAGTGTGACAGATTTTTAAAAATTGCCTCCACCATGGACTTGAGAGAAGAAAGCAGGCAGCGAAGATTAGACAACGCCGATTGCTTGAGGAGCTGTTAACATGAGTCGGGATGGTTTCGCAGACTCTCCCTGCGTCTCCAGACTAAATTTAATCCAAGCCCTCACTAAGAGACTGACAGGACTACTTAAAACTCCTGTCCGATGTCGGAGTACTACCCTCCATAAGAGACAATTCAATTCTGACACTTCTCTGCCAACCTCCTGGGACGAAAAGCAAAGAATGACTGGGGGATGAGGGGAGTGGGAGGAGTATTTAAGCCTTTGGCTGGGGTGTCTTTGCCTCCTCCTGGTGCCAGGTTCTTATTTTCCCAAAAGTAATGAATGCAGCTGTTGACTCTTGCCATTTAAGAAGAAAATGTTCCTTTAGTGTCTTTTTTTTTGTTACACATTCAATAAGCCAATAGAGACAATTTTTGCGGGGTTTAAAGGGGACACTAAAATTTTATTTTGTGATTCAGATAGAGAGCATGCAATTTTAAACAACTTTCCAGTTTACTTCTATTATCTAAACTGCTTCATTCAATTGGTATCCTTTGTTAAAAAGCATACCTTTGTCCCTTTAAGTTATTACTCAATTGTTAAAAAGCAGGGCGATTCCCTTTTTTAGTACTCACTTAAAAGGATATAAAACCCAAAAATGTTCTTTTGTGATTTAAAACAGATCATATAAAAAAAAAAGAAAAAAAAAAAAAAGGGGACGTCTCAAATTTATTTCTATTATTAAATTTACTTCATTCCCATGGGTTTTCTTTGTTGAAGAGATACTGCCTTAGGTGTACGGAGCAACACATGGCAGCAAATAGTGCTGTCATCTAGTGCTCTTGCAATACTGCTGAAGCTCTGCAAGGAGGAAAATTACGCCTCAAATCGGAACACTCTCTACTGAAATCTGGGGCACCTCATTTCTTCAAACTGAGAGGCAAAGATTAAAACTGTCTAATCAGTGAGGTGGGAAGGATGAAAACACTCTTGGAATTTTGGGAAATCTTTGCCTTCTCCTAGTTGCCAGGAGTTGAAACGCAGAAGTTATGTACTCACCACCTTACGAAAGAAATGTAATATATTTTGTGACTGCCCATTTCACTATAGGGACAGGACTTTCCTTCCATAAAAAAGGTATAGTAGTGTTATGCATAACAGAAGGGAAATATGGAAAACAAAAAATTACCTGTGCTTTCTAAGATAATTTTCTAAGGTTTCCAAGAGACAACTGGAATCGATTAGAACTACTTCATCCCTACACTCCTGGGACATAACTTCCCAAATATCCATCCAATTACCCCTGCAAGAAAATAAATAGAAAATACAATTAATTTTTTTATATTAAACTTTATATAAACTAGAAAGCTTTATATGTCTAGGACAAGTTAGTATCGATATCCCTACTTGGTTTAAGAAAAATAAAAAATAAAAGCTGCCAAATGCTACTGCTCATTTTTTTACAAAATTAAAAGAAATTAATATAGCAATGCACCGAAATGAAAATTCTGGATGCCCTTGGCCGAAAATATATATATTTTTTTTTAAACAAAGTATTTTAAAACGCCTATATAAAGTCTACTGTAAACATGTTTTCTTAGGCAACTATTTTAACCCTTTGAGTGCTAAGTACTTTCCCACCTGGGTGCTATGATTTTTTTAAGTTTTTTTTATTTTTAGAACAAATTTTTTTTAACCCCCAAGACTTACACTGTTGGAAAGGTTAGGCGATTACCTTTCCAATGGTGGGTCTTGGGGGTCTGCAGCATGCCCCCTTGCTCCTATACTAAACATTGTTAAGTATAAATAAAGTTGCACAGTGACGTCATCACGTTATTGCATGTGACGTCACCACGCAAAACGGGAAGCCCCGGCGATGCCTGTCCCTATACAGGAACGATCGCCAGGGTAGGAGCCCCCAGATCTCCCTTAAGGCTGGAGAGTGCTAGTGACGTCATTAGCACTCAAAGGGTTAAAATACATATTTGAGTGTTTTTTTTTTTGCATAATTAGACTAATGAATCTGAATTGCAAAACTCCAATCCATGGAATATATATATATATATATATATATATATATATATATATATATATATATATATATATCTATCTATCTATATATATATTTTTATATTAAAATGATAATATGCTACACAATAATTTTCCCTAGAAAAGACTAGGCAAAAAAAAAAAAAAAACGCTGCTGCCATTTTCGGCCAAGATGTTTCTGCGACCAAAATTTTGTTGCATCCCTACACAATATTAAATATTAATATACTGTATTATTCTTTGTTTAGTTCTGTGTAACAGAATCAGATTTAACAGGGTTTTTTTTTTTTTTCTTTACTAATTATCCAAATAAAGTATAGTCCTAGAAAACTATTATTTACAAAACAGTAAGTCAAGAAATTAACAGCAGCTCTAGGCTAGCATCAAATTTGAAATATGCTACACAATTTTACCGAAAATAACAGGCAAACCCCCCCCCCCCCAAAAAAAAACGAAAGCGCCATTTTCATCTGAAACGTTTCTGCGACCGAAATTTCGGTGCATCCCGAAAATTAAAGATTAAGGGACTTCTGACACTCACCCTAAAGGCTTTGGTTTGTGCGTATCTAGAGAATGCAGCTGACATCTCTTATTCTTCTTGCTTTTTGGAATTGCATCTATCATACTGCTCAGTTTAGTCCTGCAAAATGAAACACAAAAATTACATTTAGCAAACAATTTATCATCTTTAACAATTACTCCCTAAAACATATTTAATCACTTTGAGCAAATACAAATGACAGCATACAGAATGCTCGTGTTCTATACAGTTTCTAGAAAACATAGCAAACATCTGCAAAAGCATAAATTGGCTAGTAAAACAGGAAAGAAAAAAATAAAGGTTTCAGGAAACATACTAATAAACTTTTTTTTGTGCCTATATCTAAAAAAAAAAAAAAAAAAATTGATCTCATGTGAAGACAAAATAAGTTTATATAGCATTAGTAATTGAGTGATAACAATTGTGCTTTGTTCCACACTTCCTAGAAAAGCCAAAAAGCACATTTTGTAATCTAAGTGCTGCAAATTTGAACAAACCAGGTATTTGATTTGCATATTACAGAATTTGCTGTTTAATAACCTTTTAAAACGTTTTCATCTTATTCATATTCCCAATGCATCACAGCCTTTTACTTTAAATAATGTATAGTAATAAACTGAAAGTTCATTGGGTTTACACCAATGGTTATTAAAAATTCAGTCATGGACAGACTGATGTTGGTTATGTTGCAGGAACTAGTTGGTTCCTTATTGTTTTGCCAATAACAGATAACTTTTATTGGACTACTTATTTATCAGGAATCTATTGCGTATTATTGCACTGTAACTTGCATATAGCTATGCGTTTACTCCCTTGCAAAGTTAAATCAGCAATGCACTACTGGGATCATATTTATATATACACACACACACAATGTGAAACTGTTACTTACCCACATACATAAAACAGAGTGTACAGTTTTGTTGCATCAGACATGCATTTGAGTGAAAGTGTAAGAATACCCTTGGCACCCACTGAGAGTGGATCCAAAGCTGGATTTCCACACTCGACAAGCTGGCTGAAAAGGCGTTCCACACTTCTCCGACAACCAACGCATGGAACTAGCTGGGAAAGTGCATTGAATAATTCACGTGAGGTCACCATCATTGCAATATTAAGATCCTGCTCTTTCAGCATGCTATGGCGCTAAGAAATGGAATTAAAAAAAAAAAGAACCGTCATTGCACATCTTGTTTTCCTTTAAGATATTGAAATATTTACTTTGGGTTCTATTTTACTGGTCAAATCAACAAGTGCAGAAACAAATCAAAAAAAGTTCTACAGATGCTTCCAAAACATAATCTTGCAGAGAAAAAAAAAAATAGAATTTTCAAATTATCTTATGTAGTACATTACTGAGCATGTGCAAGAGTGCATGCATACATGTGTTTGTAATTGGCTGATAGCTGTCACATGATATAGTGGGCAGGGAAATAAGTAATCTTTGAAATTTCTCAGGAAAAGAAAAAAAAAAAAATCAACTGATAAATATGAAGTTTTGAGTGCTAGTGCATTGTCTTTAATGTACATTTGTGGTTTATGAAATTTAACTGTATTTAATGATCTAAGTAGCCCTTGTAGTATCAAGTTTGATCTAGGAGGGATCCACTTCTTAATTTGAAATAAGAACAGGCTGTAGCAGCTCACCTTACCTTCCCCCAAATGTGAAAAAACAAAGCAAATCCCAGCAGGAAGGGTTGCATTTTTAAAAGGATTGTACTGTAAAAATGTTCTTCCATTCAATATGCTCCTAATTATCCATTTTACCTGCTGGAGTGTAATAAATGTTTTACAAACAATTTCCCTTTATTTTGTCTTTTGAAATAGTTGCTATATACCTGTTAAAATCTGCACTAAAAATGTCAGTACTGCAGTAATGGCTACAGAAAATGTAAATGTGAGGTAGTAGAAGAAAGCAATCTAGCAATGTCAGTCCAATTAAAGGGTGTCCCCCCATGCAACAGCTTCAAATATAAGGAACTCATTTGCGGTTTGTCTGTGTACATAGTCCCTAGTGACTTTCAACTTACTCCAAGGATGCATAATGTCTATATCCCACTACTGCTGGAATATAATGGAAATATGAGGGGGGTGCAAGAGACAATATAGAAGCAAGCAAAGCAATAGACACACAGAGCTGTACAGAAATAAATGTCATGCCCTTAAGAATACAAGTGGAAAATCATCTTAGAAAACAGCTGCAGCATTCAAAACCTCTGTGTAGTATGCATCTCTGAGCCATCGCTTCTTACTGGCTTAGCATGTGCTAACTCAGCCAAGTCATCTAAGGACAGGCAGCACTTAGCTTCTAAGCAACCAAACGCAGCCTCTTTCAAAGAGACTTTGAGACATTAAATTCAGTGTCTCATACATAGTATGTACCAGCTCATGGCCATTGTGGACAAAATGTATACACGTGTATCAAGAATTTAAAGAACCTGGGGTAAAAAAAATCTTTAATGAAAAGATTATTGGAAACCTATGGCTGCAAATATAAAAAAAATATATACATGCGCTTTAACAGCAGATAAGTATAAAATGTCTAATACACTTCAGTGAATACTCCTCTAAAGGCAATTACTGCTGAGCAACCACCTGAAAAACTCACCAGAAGCTAAACAGTGGCGGTTCTGTATCAGTGTAAAAAAATAAATAGCTTAAAAGTTTTGCTAATTTAGTCAAGGGTTTCTGATACTCTCATCAAAGCGGTAAGTGTAGTACCTGTAGGTCAGTTAAAAAGGGACACGAGTCAAAATTCAAAAAAAAAAAAAAAAAAAAAACACACAAAACACATTCATGATACGAGCACACAATTTTAAACTACTTTCTAATTCACTTCAATTATCTAAATGTGCGAACTTTTTTTTTTTTTTTTTTTTTTTTTGACACCTTGAGGCACCAGCTCCTACTGAGCAAAATTCACAGGATATACGTATATGCATTTTGTGATTGGCTAATGGCAGCCACTTGATTCATTAGTAAGAAAAATGTAACTACCTTACATTTGCAGTGTCTCATTATTATGCATTTATTGATTATGCAATTCTGTGTTTAGTGGTCCTTTACCTCTATAATAGGTGTTCAATTCTAGAGTAAAACCTGCTATCAAATTTATGTATATATGATATTTTGAACAGAATACTGCTACAGGTAAAAGGTAGTAGTGGTCAAAAGTTAAAATTACCAGCATTATATTAAAGAACCAGCGCATAAGCGACAAATGAATGATAAAAAGACAATGCAATAGCATTTAGTCAACTTCAAATGGAGTAGTCTATTTCTGACAAATGTTAAAGTTATGTCAATTTCCACTGCCCCTGTATCATGTGACAGCCATCAGCCAATCACAAATGCATATACGAAAAGAGTAAATATATAATAAGACTGCACATTTTGTTAATGGAAGTAAATACAAAAGTTGTTTAAAATTGCATGTTCTATCGGAATCATGAAAGTTTAATTTTGACTTGAGTGACCCTTTAAAGATTGAATAAAAGCGTTGGTTGTGTTGAAAGTTCCACCTGAGGACTCTACAGTAAGCTACTGTTTCTGATCATGGTAGGAAAATGAGAGAGGCTTTTGAGTGACTGTTTACCAATCAATCCATGTACTACACAAAATCACATATGGGTGACTCAAGAAAAAGAAAAAAAAGATTTCTATTTACTGGTGAATCACTCGTCATGAATGAAGAAACAGGAGATGATTCATTACTAATGGGTTATTATCAAGCAACAAAAATCTTCAAGACAAAAACTTCAAACATTAATTTAAACACCTCCTTCCACCCAAATCCCTGCAGTTTTAAAATGTGGCCAAGGGAAGAAAAGAAAAAAAAGGGGAGTACCAGATCAGAAAGGCAAGGAACTAGCTGTTGTGCCAGGAAAGGGACGTTTTTCAGGTGCAGCCACCAAGAACAAAGAAATAAATAGGGGTACAGAACAAGATGATAACACCAAGATAGCAACAACCTTCTCTGAGCCAAATGTAAATTTTGAGGAGAAGTGGAGAATCATTATGTGTTTGGCTGCAGATAGGTTCAGAGCGGTCAAGTCCAAAATGAGACTTGTAGAAGAAGCAATGGAAAATATGGTGCAAGACGATACAATGACATATATCCTGTAAAAAAAATAAATAAAAAAAAAAAAGTAATCCAAAGATCTGGTAAAATCAGGGATCATGCCTGGCAAGGTATGCCAGTTTACTGACTATAAAAGGATAGACAAGGTGGCAAGGACAAGATAAAAAGTTTACCGGAAAAATTAGGTAGTGCTGAAAGAGAAGAGCGTGATTAACAAACAACCAAAAGGCCTGTGGCTAGAATGGTGGCAAATGCAAATGGACGTTTTGCCTTTCTGAAATGGTTAATAATCATATCAGCTTGATAAAAGCAAGTCTTTCCCTCATTGTATATGTTATTGTGCATTTAACTATAATGCTGTATTGAGAGATAACATATATGCAAGTTTAATTTTAACAAAAAAAAAATATAATTGCTACACCTATTTATTTTTTAAAATAGATACTATTTTAGGATTCCCAAATTATTTATTTCTCCCTCTGGCATCTAAGTAAAGGAGAGCACAGCACACTGGATTACTTTTACAGAAGAGCATGTATTGCCTTATCAGGCTTATCTAATAATTCAGTAGTTTGAACAATTTTTTTTTTAACAAATGTAGAAATCTTGAACATATTGTATTCTATGTTATTTACTAGTTAATGGGTTCTATTTTTTTGCAAAAAAATAAATAAAAATGTAACCATGTTAATATCTCTTACCTGGACAAATTGTTTAAGTTGTAGCATATCTATTTGCTGCTTATCAAGTGTTAACATATTATCTGAAAATTCCATTACCATCTGAAATAAAGAGGGAAAAGTGAAAATTATGAAATGCAATATCCTTCGCACCAAAACTCAAGTTAAATTTAAATAAGACTGAAAAAGGAAAAAAAAAAAAAAAATCTAGTCAGGTGAAAAGTCATTTTATTAAATTTTAACTTCTGCAAAATATTTGGATAAATGCATTTAATATGTACAAAGTTGTTAAATTGTATTGTATATAATTAATAAACATGAACAACTTATTTCTAGAACACAGATGCTCTTAGAAAAATGACAAATACAAAACAGAAATTGCTTATAGGATGTTAATTATCATAATTAGCGAAGCAAATAAAAAAAAATATATAATAATATTATTAATGATAAATAATATAGGTTGTCATTGTTGAGTTAACCTGAACAATTTGCGTTTTGTTTTGCATTGTATTTTCTAAGGCCTCACCTACTGGTCTCCCACTAATGCAAGAAAAATCTCCTAAACAGGATCAGCTGCTTTTTGAAATTATTTCACAACACTTCCTGTATGGCACTCATGCCGAGCCTTTCATTTTGATGTTTTTTCTTTTTTGAACAGTCCGGGCTACCGTACGGACGCATGCGCAGTTGCGCGATGGGGATGCTGCAGTATCAGGCTTCACTGGTGCAGGTAACCCTTTATATGTCAGGTAATTTTTATTGCTTGTAAGTCTGAGGACGGGGGAGACCCCAAAAACTTTTATTTATTAAACATTCTGTTTAAACTTGGAAGACGAAAAGTGCTTCATTTGTGAAATGTATGTATGTAGGGCTGCAACTAACTATTATTTTCATAATCGATTAATCAGCCGATTATTTTTTCGATTAATCGACTAATCGGATAAAAAGAGAATCAATAATAGTTTTCTATGTTTTAAATAAAATCCACATAATGAGTGTTACAAATATAAACTTCAGACTAAAACTTTACATTAACACAACTGTTTCTTCAATTTTTAAGCAGCAGAGCACAGTTTTATAATTAAACAAAACCGTTTGAAAAAGGAGGTAGAACTAGAAAGAGTTAGACTATCACTGTTAATAACATTCTGTTATTCACTCTTTCAGAAACTTTGCATTGAAATGCAAAAATCTCAACATGTCCACATGCTTCTGGCTAAGGCTGGTTCTCTGTTTGCAGCTATATTTCCTGCAGCAGAGAAAAGGCTGTTGAGGTGTATAAGTAGGGTTTTGCCAATTTCACCAAAGTGGGATATTTATCTTTGTTAGCTCTTCACCAATGCTAAGTGTTTTCTACATTGGCAAGGGGCTTTTCAATAAAGTAACCCTTGACTTCATTCTAACATAAAAATATCTTGAAAATCTATATGCAATGGTAAATAACCAGCTATAATATCTAGTCCGCTCTAAAATAACGAATATATACTTATAAAGGTTGAATCTGGTACATATCACAATTTATTAAAAATATATATAAAAAAAAAACTAAATAAAAAGCGTTAAGGACTGTATATCAATAACAGCACAAAGCCTTACACATTTATTTATACAGTACATATAATCAGCAATAGCAAGCAATACGCTAATAATTGTGCAAACAGATAATAGTGCACATCAATTTAAATAACTCCCAGCAATCTAGGGGCAAGGTGTAAACAACAAGCTTGGCACTATATCATGAAAAGCATAGTTCCAAATCACCAGATTTAATATAAACAATAAAATGACTATTATATCTGGGTTGCACATAAGCCAGGGGTAGTTGTAAAAGTATACTCTCCTGAAAAAGTGAAAAGTAGACATCCTTTAGGTTAAGGACATAACCATAAAACACAATACAATATGCAGGAGTTTATTGGAGTGAAGCAGGTGGTGTTGTGCACAGACCAACTAATTGCAAACCAACTAATCGATTATGAGATTCGTTGACAACTATTTTCAACTATTTTCATAATCGATTACACTCACACATATAGGGCTCAATTTCCACTCTTTACTAGCCATTGGCAAGTGGAAATTGAATGGTGGAGAGTAAAAGTTAGTGAGTGAAAAAATGTATACTTCTATTGCAGAATTGACAAACACACATTTTGGCTATGTGCTAAAAATATTACCTAAAGGGATAATATATATCCTAGAAAGGGCAAGGATATGTTATTCCTCTAGGGCTGTAGGAACATCATTAGTGCTTAGACTGTTACTTCTGAGAGGATAAATGTATATTTTTACATAATTATGCACTATGTGGAGAATTATAAATTATGATAGCCATATCTTTTTTTTTTAATTTCAGATTATACTTTTATGCAGCCAAAACCCTTCTAATCAACGCACCAGATTACACGGTTCAATTTACTGTTGCACACTTCTGTTTTGAGTAAAGTTGTTGGCTGCTTTACCCAGCGCAGGAGCACACTGCATTAAAGTGACATAGAAACCTAAAAATAAAGTTTCCAGCATTCAAAAGATCATTGAGTTTTCTGCCGTTTCGTTGCATTCAGCTATTGAAAATCTCCTAGTTTCCAAACCCCCAATGGGACTCATTATCCGATTCCCATCGGGGGGGGGGGGGTCTACCCAGGTAGGAATATGGCCACCATTTACCATGATGCACATGCCGAAGCCCCTATGTAGCTGCGGACGTCACCAAAACAGTCGATCGAGAACAGCAGACCCACTCTCTATCTATCACACTATCTCTATCACAGAGCGGGTGATGGAGCGGCGCTATTAGGTGAGCACTTGGTGAATTTCCCCTAATAACGAGCATAACATCAGTACTATTAATCTTTTAGATATTTTATTAAATTAAACCCCTAATCAATTGATGAGCATAATATGAAAAATACAAAATCACATCTATTTTGTTAGAGTTTCTATAGAATCCCCGAAGCTAACAAGCTTGTAGTATATTGATGACATGGAATGATCATGGAAAACTTTTGTATGACAAATAGCGCATCAAAATGGATAATTATTAAAGGGACAGTAAACCTAAAATATAATGTTATATAATTCTGCACTATGTGCAGACGTGTGGCAAAATCAAAAATGATTTTGCATGCGCTCCAGAATACCATATTTTATTTATTCATGACAATGATCATTGATTAGACTAAAGAGGAGGGCTATATATTATTGATTCAAAGGCTTTTGGCTGCACATAGTGGACAAATAATTTACATTTACTAGCAGGTTTGAGATTACTTGCATGAAAGTAGATTGTAAGCTATTTCATTGCACTATGTGGGTAATAGGTAAGCGACTGTCATAACATGGAAATAACCTAGGTTATTTATTGCATCAAGGAAAGTAGTTCCAAAGGAGCCCCTATTCCCTAAACACAGCATTTCACACACACTCGCACGAAATAAGGAGGCCCCTCACTCATTTTCAAGCAAGGGTTCTCATGCCCCTTAAAGGGACACTGTACCCAATTTTTTTTCTTTTATAATTCAGAAAGAGCATGCAATTTTAAAGGGACACTGTACCCAAATTTTTTCTTTTGTAATTCAGAAAGAGCATGCAATTTTAAGCAACTTTCTAATTTACTCCTATTATCAATTTTTTTTCGTTCTCTTGCTATCATTATTTGAAAAAGAAGGCATCCAAGCTTTTTTTTGGTTTCAGTACTCTGGACAGCACTTTTTTATTGGTGGATGAATTTATCCACCAATCAGCAAGGACAACCCAGGTTGTTCACCAAAAATGGGCCGGCATCTAAACTTACATTCTTGCATTTCAAATAAAGATACCAAGAGAATGAAGAAAATTTGATAATAAGAGTAAATTAGAAAGTTGCTTAAAATTTCATGCTCAATCTGAATCACGAAAGAAAAATTTTGGGTACAGTGTCCCTTTAAGCAACTTTCTAATTTACTCCTATTATCATTTTTTCTTCGTTCTCTTGCTATCATTATTTGAAAAAGAAGGCATCTAAGCTTTTTTTTGGTTTCAGTACTCTGGACAGCACTTTTTTATTGGTGGATGAATTTATCCACCAATCAGCAAGGACAACCCAGGTTGTTCACCAAAAATGGGCCGGCATCTAAACTTACATTCTTGCATTTCAAATAAAGATACCAAGAGAATGAAGAAAATTTGATAATAGGAGTAAATTAGTTGCTTAAAATGTCATGCTCAATGTGAATCACGAAAGAAAATTTTTGGGTACAGTGTCCCTTTAAGAAAGCAGGTGATTGCCATTAAAACTGCAATCACTTGTAAAATAAATTCCTTTTATGGTGCTCTAGGCCAGAGTTTGACAAACCCAGGGAGCCACTGGCTCCTAACTTTGTGCAAACATAATATATATATATATATATATATATATATATATATATATATATATATATATATATATATATATATATATATATATATATATATATACACACACACACAAATACCACTGTCTGGCTCCTAAAAGTATGTCTGGCTCAGAAATATTCTTACTGGCTCCTAAATTTTGAACAGATTTGTTGACCACTGCTCTAGGCTATACAAGGGATCCTGACACCCCAAAATAAAAACACTTCAATGGGCAAGTGAGTCCGCATTAGAAAAAGGACAGACCCACCTTGAGAGGTCACAAGCCCAGGTGGCTATCGGGTGACCACCTGACTGAACCATAAGCATATGGAACATCTTCAGAGATATTGGGTATCCACTATGTGTTCCCTGTAGGACCTTTTTAATGGTTACACCACCCAGATGATTTTACTGATCAGTCCCAGCAAAAACTTAAGCCAATATTAACGTTCAATGTTTGTTGAAAAATGTATGATTTTACATTAAATTATGCAATTAATTTGTGCTTTGGATAGCTTGTATAAAACTTAAAAAGAAAATATTAGAGCATTGCAAAGTATTTAACTGCCCCAACCAAGCACTTCATAACGTCACATGACTGGCTAAATGTTCTGTGGAGAACACCCCTCTATGTTGCATTCCACAATACATAGACCAAGTTTAGAACCCTTCTTTGATAGCAGCTATCTTCATCTTTCAAATATGTGGTCCTGTGCTCATCCGGTTGCTAATTGTTAAAACAATAACAAATACCTCTCTGCATTTTTTTATTTTTTATTTAACCCTTCACCGTAGATCAAACATAATGAAAGCCCCACAATACATATAAGTGGCATGTGTCCTTATAGCTACCAAGTGATTAATATTGTAATAATAACTTGGCAGTAGGAGGGAGAGACACTAAGCTACCTAAGAAATTTGGGAGGGATGGGATGCTACACTACAGAAAACATGTCAAATCAGGTGGATGGGGGCACACTACGCTACAGCAAAAAAAATATATTTTTTTTTTAAAAAGCTGCCAGTACTTAAAATGGCAGCCACTAGTGGTATGGGGTAGGGTTAGATAGCCGTTTGGGAGGGTTGAGGATGGATCCATAAACATGAGAAAAAAAGAAAAAGAAAGCCCTAGAATGCATACTCTCTGCCAGTACCTAAGATGGGGTTGAGGAGTATGGGGGGCTGTTTGGGAGGGATCAGGGAGGTGGGAGGATAATCCCTACATTACAATAGTATTACCCTTACCAGCTATCTAATTAATACCTTCAATGCCGGGAATTTCAGAAGTGTGGTGCGCAGTTGCGATTAGCTGCCTCCCAATTTCCACAAAAAAAACCACATGGCTCTATTTCTGTTTAAATGGAGTGATAACAAAAATGCTAAAAATGTTGTTATTTTTGGAAAGTTTTTCTCTGAAATTCCAGTTACTGAAGGGGTTAAAGTTGTCATTAAGTAATCTAATATAGTGCTTGACAACTTTTTTCCAAAATCTAGGAGCCAGACATATACATAATAGGTTAAAACTAGTTTGTTAAATGTATGAAGGACACCAATAATGCCACAATACAGCATTGAATAACCACATGCAATTGTAGACTGCTTGAGAGAAGGGACAGTCCCGGGGGCAAAGGCAGCACAGCCAGGAGACAAAAGGAAATGGATGTTCTTGAAGACAAAAGGGTGCTGCAAGGGCATCTGTTGCGCAAGACCCGGGGGTAGCAGCCGTGTTGCGCAAACGATTGACTGCAGTGGGTAAATAAGGGGCACCTGTTTGTGTCTTGGGGGCTTCAAACCAGGGCTTAATTTTAACATGCCAGTGGCAACCAGGTTTGTCAACCTCAGTCAGTGCAATGATAAAATCATATGACGCAACACACAAACACAAAATAATTGCAAAAAAATAAAATCTCACATTTTCATATTCTTACTGTCACCCAGTTCTCCTTTTTATTAAAAAGGGCTTGATCCTCCTGGATGCCAAGTAAGTTTGCCCTAGCACCTAGAAAAGTGCACTAAGATTTGTCCCATGGAGCGTTGCAGGGATGGACAAACTTTTCTTCTGAGGGGCTCTGAAAGTTTTTAAATTTGCTTATTGCTTGTCCTAACTATAATATACACGAATACTTAATCATCACGCTACAACGATAATCTCAGCCACATTCCTGGCTATAAGCTTGGGTGGCTGAGATCTCTAGTCTGCTAGGGGTGGCTTGTGTAAGCCGTTGGTATAGATTAACTTTTTACTTCGGTTGGAGAGTACGACCATTATAATAGCTACTCAGTCCGATTACTATATTATATACCCACGGCTCATATTTGGTTAACATCCGCCTAGCAGGAAATAGTTTTCAAAGCATTACATCTCGGCCACATTCTTCAGCAACTAGCGGAGGTGGCGATAACTCCGTTGAGATTTACACGTAATGTTTAATAACTGTATAACACTTGAAACTTATCTTATACAGATTCCTGTGACATAAATATATATTATACCGCAACATTTGACTATTTAAGTGTTTTTGCAATTGTTAAATTGTTTCAAACAATTGCAGTGCCAGCCTTTTGTTACTTTTTCAGCACTGCAAGTTTTTCTCTCCTCTTAATATTTCGGAAGGGGCGTTTTTGCTCTTAAAAAAATATACATTTTATGGTTATTCTAAACAGCAAGTTACCATTTGCCCCCCTTCTGTACATAATATAATTGTTATTAGTGTATGAACTAAATACAAGCAATATAGTGTTTTTAATCTTTTTGGGCAGCAAAGACGTGCACATTATTTTTGCTGTCTACTGAAACTCACCTTTTCTAAATTTTAATAATAAAAGTTAAGTTTTACAAATTATTCCAGTTCTGTTTTATTTAGTTAATATTTACTCTTGTGCCAGAGGCATATTTTTTCCACCTAAATACTTAGTTATTTTGTTTGAATAGGTTTTCTTCTGGCATAACTACAGTTCCTTTCTTGACGACCACAGCAAAGTATGTAAACTGCACAAAACAGTTATATAGAATCCTCAGAGAGTCAGAATCCTGGGGAACCAGTGACCTGCTGAAACAATTCAGCACTGAAATCAGGAGTTATATTGTGTCCTAGTGTGAAGTAAATCAATGATACCATTATAATCCCCTGATAATCATTTAGACATGGGACCCTCACTTACCCATTTTAGAGCTTGCATAGAATTACAATGGTCCACTTTAGAGCCCAAAGCCATATCAAAGTCACAAAATGAACAGGTGATTGCCAAATAATTAAACTCCTCATTTGAAAGAGGATAATCTCCTCTTTTACTGGGGATAGTGTGTGCAGTGTATGTTATCTTTTAGGAAATAGAGGTTCCTTTGAAGCCACCATCTATTAAAACATCTGGAATGTCATCACCATGATGTGTGTGTGGCAATTACGTTAACAGGAGCATGATACCCTTCAAAGAAAAGTCACTACTCTATAATTTCTGTAACTTGGATGTCCCTTTTAAAAATTAGATTGTGTTGCTATACAATAAGCTACCAGCTAAGTATTAACATTTTTAAAACAAATATGCAATAGTGCAATTATTTTTCCATTGCCAAACTCCATCTATCTTTTGCCTTATTTGGAAGAGCCAATTTTGTTTTTAGACCAAAAAAAAAAAAACAAAGATAGCCACTGTAATAAACTTAGTATAAAATATATTGCTTTGCATTTGTTTTCTGATAAAGTAAATCAGGGACCTATATATGTAGCAGTTTGCCTTAAGAAGTCAGCAAGCCTACACTTCAAGTTCTGAGATTTGGAATTTATTCAATTTTCAGAGCTAAACAGCATGCACAAAACAATGAAAATACACTGCAAAGCCGTTTCATTATGCATATCTAAACATGTTATATAAAATGCTCAAGGTGTTTAATATCCCTTTAAGTATCAATGGTGAATAACCGAAGCTCTGTAATAGCCCCACTCACTCAAAAGAAAATCACCCTGCTTGCCCCTTAAACAGGCAATTACCATTCCTCTCAATGATCATCTAGATTCTTCAGAGACAAAAAAAAAAGTTTTGCATGTGGAGTTCTTTACCCTCTACATCATGCACACATCTGAGAAAATGCTGGATCACTGGTCTGCATCTTTTTTTCAGGATTTGATTTATTTACTTCTATAGCTTATGTTTTATAGATCACTTTTAAAGGCTTAGAAAGGTAAAAAATTAAATGTACATTGGTGCATTTTATTTTGAAATAGAAGCATTTTTTAAATATACCTCCATTAGCAAAAATGCTTCTAATAAAAGATATTACTGTTTTTCTGCGGCATATGCACATATCCTGTGAGGGCCAGTACACCAGTATTCAAACACCATGGCCCACATGTATTAAAGGTCGAGCAGACAAGCTTCTCAACTCGAGAAGATTTCTGTTCGCCTTCGCTACACACGGGCAGCACATGAACAGGATCTGCTGCCGTTTGGATCATTAGACGCTCAAGTTAGCGAGTAAAGCCCACCATCCTTCTCTTGCATGAGACCGGGGACTGTCAATCAACTAGAGTGAGTGCTCTCTCTATCTTCTTGCCACCGTTGCTCCTTACATTGCAGGAAGCAGGCTTGCAATGCATATGCAGACCTGCACTGCAAGAGCTCCGGGGCAGCTTTTGCTGCTTAGTACATGGAACCCCATGTCCGCTCAGAGAGTTAGCAATAGCTTGTATGATACAAAATTCTATTATGCTGCTCACTAGCTGTATTCTTAGCTGGAGCAACCATAGAGATGTGACTATGCAAGATTTTAAGACACAAGCCTTTTGAGTGCATGTGTATAAAAATCTACAAATCACAGCAACCTTAACACCAATAGCTGCTGCATGTATGAAAACTATACAAAAGCTTATGTAAATTATAATATAAAAAAGGGGGGAAAAAAAATGATTAAGAAAAACCAATATGCAAAATAACTCCTTTTTATGGTCCACTTAAACTAAATTATTGTTGGGGGGGGGGGCTTCTGCTGATGAAGAATTGCTGCCATAAAAAACAAAAATGCAGATATTGTTTCTGTGTGCGCCGTTAACTTGATTTATTTATCCAGCAAATATCTGGAGAATGTTTAGTGTGTTAGATAGAGACCAATTGCACTACTTAAAGGGACACTGAACCCAAAAGTTTTCTTTCGTGATTCAGATAGAGCATGCAATTTTAAGCAACTTTCTAATTTACTCCTATTAGCAAATGTTCTTCATTCTCTTGGTATCTTTATTTGAAAAACAAAAATGTAAGTTTAGATGCCGGCCCATTTTAGTGAACAACCTGGGTTGTTCTTGCTGATTGGTGGATACATTCATCCACTAATAAACAAGTGCTATCCATGGTTCTGGACTTTCTTTTTCAAATAAAGATAGCAAGAGAACAAATAAAAATTGATAATAGGAGTAAATTAGAAAGTTGCTTAAAATTGCATGCTCTATCTGAATCACAAAAAAAAAAAATTGGGTTCAGAGTCCCTTTAACTCTTTGAGTGCTAAGCACTTTCCCACCTGGGTGCTAATATTTTCCAATTTTTTTTTTCATTTTTTTTAATTTTTGAAAAAACTATTTTTAACTTCTTTTTTTTGGAAAGGTTAGGCGATTACCTTGCCAACAGTGGGTCTGTAGCTGCTTTGATGCCTGAGATACAGGCTTCTAAGCATGCCCACTCCTCCTATACTTAACATTGTTAAGTATAAAGTTGCGTGGTGACGTCATCACGTCATTGCGCGTGACGTCACCATGCATTGCATCAAGCCTCGGCGATGCCTGTTACTCTTCAATGCACGATCGCCGGGGTAGGAGCGTTTAGGAGCACCCAGATCTCCCTCAAGGTGGGAGAGTGTTCATGACGGCTCTGAGCCATCATTAGCACCAGAGTGAGAAACTCTGTGACGGCTCAGAGCCGTCATTAGCACTCAAAGGGTTAATAATTAAATGAAGGGGTAGTATTCCATTATCAATACATCATAGGTTATAATGTTACCATACATTCAGGTGCCGTGTATCTAGGTGAGACAATTACTTTGAATCCAGTTGTGAGACTGGGCAGGATACCCCTTTAAGCACTCTTTCCCTTCATGAGTTAATATTGTGTTGATGCGTGATGTGATTCACTTGGAATAAAAACAAATTATTCCTTCAAATTAACCCTTTAAGGACACAGCTTTCAGTTTGCTCAATTGTTTTATGACGGAAAAATTCCGTCATATCTCCTTAAGAGGTTAAAAATGGATCATAATTACCAAATATTTCCTCAAAAGTGAAACTTAATTTCAGTGTCTAATGCTATTGACCACTGAAATATGTGTTTGCCTTTGATATAAATGAAGCTACTATATAAAACGGTAGACGCTTTACTTTGAAGCCGAATGTTAAATAATAAGATGTTCAATATCGTTATAATTGCGGTACACAAAATATTTTGTGATTCAGATAGCAAATTTTAAACAACTTTCCAATTTACTTCTGTACCAAACTTGCTTTGTTCTCTTGGTATTCTTTGCTGAAGAGGATACCTAAGTAGACTCAGCTAACAGCTGATTGGTGGCTGCACACATATGTCTCTTGTCATTGGTATACTGATGTGTTCAGCTGCCAATAGTGCATTGCTGCTGCTCCAATAAAGGACACAGAGAATGAAGCAAAATTGATAATGTAAGTAAATTGGAAAGTTGTATGCTCTATCTGAAACATGAAAGAAAAAAAATGTGGGTTGCTAAAATGCAACACGAACTATTTAGACATGAAGGTCCGTCTGTAAATGGGAACAAAACCAACAGTCTCTAAACCTAGCACTACTTAGATTATACAGGTCTTGAAACAATATAACCGTGAAGTTTGCATTTAAAATTGATTAACAATTTGTCTGTCTAATAGTTATTATACGATATGAAAAGGAGGGCACAGACATAGGAGTTTAGCAGCCAATTGTAAACACCCTTAGTTCAACGGACCACACCGGTTAAACTAAGCACCAAAAGGTTTACTATATATATATGTATATGTGCTGAGTGTTTGCAGAACAAGTATAGGCCTAGCAGTTACAGTCTGCACTCTGATCAGCGCCTCTGGGCTCATCTGACGTCCCCTCCTCCTCGCACAACCTTTGCTTTGCTTACGTAGAATAAAATACCCATAAACTTTTCTCGAAAGAAGAGCACGCACAAAATATCTCACCGTCATTGTATCGTCTATGTATAGAGGAATTTGCCTCATATCGAAGGGGAAGTCTTCTTCGCTGTCCCTGCATACTGCCACCAAACGCGCCATAGCTGCTGCCACTTCTCCTAGCTCCTGCCTGAAATACAACAACGTACAACCAATGTCGTAAACAGCAGGCGGAACCCCCACCCTCAAAGCCCTGCTTTCCGTGATGTGTCTGTCCACATCAGCACATTCTTATCTAATGCCAGTCACGTAGTGCAGAAGAACAAATAATTATTTGGCTAACTGTTTACGTTTTAAAGGAAATAAATGTATATCTATCGGTAAAATATTTGTAACATTTTTTTATTTTGATTTTTAGACAGGGTTAAGTGGCGAATCTGCCGAAGAGAAACGTAGGTAGCTTCCGGGATTTTTTGTATAACTTTAATAACACCATTTCAAATGAACAGAGAAGGTTCCAGTACAATATATAGTTACTTTCAATTAATGCTTGTTAGTTTAACAATTGACAGCTAAGGGGACAGATAATGTTCCATTTTATTACTGAAATAAACCAATCTAAAACTGTTTACTTATGTTTAAAAAAAAAAAAAAAGGTTGACAGTATGACGAAATATTAAAGTGAGCATTTGCTATTTTTTTTTAAAAAAAAGTTCAGATTGACGACTTAATAGTTTTACATCATATCAGTCTTCTTTATATCAGTAAATTGGGTAACGTGTGCTCGTTTTATAAGTGGTCTGCTGGGTAAACCTTTTTGACCTACCGGTTTTGTTTTTCGTGTTTTCACTGAAGTAACATTTATTACAAACGTGATAATAGGTCACACAATTATGTGAGACTCAGCCATTTTTTGCAAAAATGACAACAAAAAAATACAAAAACAGCTTTGCGCCTAGAATCTGCGGAATAATCACTTCTAACCCAAATTCCGCCCATTTTATAATTGACACCTCCCTTTTCTGTCAAATGCACTGGCTTTGCAACTAAATGTCAGAAAACGTCTGCTAGCACGAATTTTACCCAATAATATGTTCTTAAAATAAAATTGGAATATTTGAGAAGCATATTTTATAACGTTTAGATGGTCAGCATATTATGTTTATGTGCATATCATGCAAGTTTTTTTAAACTCTTTATTGCAAAGTGTGTTAATATATTCTGGGATTATTATGCAGTCCTAGCATACGGTTATAGCGCTTATGTCTCTTTTAAAAGACGCTGCAAACAAGTTTTTCTTTGTTTTTTCTTAAAAAGGGGGCTATATTTTCCTGTCCTGAATAAACCTGAGTTTCTTGTCAGGCTTGCAGAGGCATGTCCTTTTTCAGCATCACAGTTTTTCTTAACAACCAGTATTGTGGCCTGATTCTCTAAAGCTCTGGTCTTGTGAAATGATCTAAGACATCTAGTCAGTCTGTCAGTATTACAACAAATAATTTTACAAAGGCAAAATTTAGTTTGATAATTGTTTATCTCGTTATTTTGGCTTATGGATATGGAGAGATACATATGTTACAATATAATGCTTAACCCCTTCCTGATGGTACTTATTTGTCTACATCAGAACAAAATTCAGATGTAAACAAATAAGTAAAAATGGAAATCACGCCATAGTTCAGGGGATCGTGTGATTTCAATGATAGGATTGTGTCAGAGGGGGTGCCTATGACAGTAGGCACCCCCTCCAGCCCGCAATCCCATTCAGTAATAGTGATGTCGCAAACTGTTCGCCGGAGAACAGTTCCCGGCGAACATAGCTTGTTCGCTTTCGCCGTTGCGGGCGAACATATGCAATGTTCGATCCGCCCCCTATTTGTCATCATTGAGGAAACTTTGACCCTGTATCTCACAGCCTTCTGACACATTTGAGCCAATCAGCAGCAAACACTCCCTCACAGACCCTCCCAGCTCCTTGGCAGCAGCCATTTTAGATTCATTACGATCTTGCTTTCTTAGTAAGAGGAGCTTTAGTGTTGCTGCTGCTGACATTATAGGGAAATAGATAGCTAGGCTAGTGTATTTAGTGTCCACTACAGTCCTGAAGTACTCATCTAATCTCTGCTGTAAGGACAGCACCCCAAAAAGCCCTTTTTAGGGCTATAACTTCAGTTGTTTTTTTGTTGTTGTTTTTTTGTTTTTTATTTGCATTTGCCTGGCTTTCAGCCTGTGTGTGAGACTCACAGCATATACTGTGATTAGTGCCACCACTGATATCTGCTTAACATTAGTGTAAATTTAAACAACAAAACTTTTAAATCATTTTGCTAGTGTAATCTAATTTCATTTTCTATCAGGCCTGTGTGTCAGGCTTACACAGCATACTGTGGTTAATTGCTGTGCCAGCAGCCACCACTCATATCTGCTTAACATTATTTTAAATTAAAAAAAAAAAAACTTTTAAATCATTTTGCTAGTGTAATCTAATTTCATTTTCTATCAGGCCTGTGTTGTCAGGCTTACACAGCATACAACATTGTTTAATTGCTGTGCCAGAAGCCACCACTCATATCTGCTTAACATTATTTTAAATTTAAAAAACAAAACTTTTAAATCATTTTGCTAGTGTAATATAATTTCATTTTCTATCAGGCCTGTGTGTCAGGCTTACACAGCATATACTGTGGTTAATTGCTCTGTGCCAGCAGCCACCACTCATATCTGCTTAACATTAGTGTAAATTTAAACAACCAAACTTTTAAATCATTTTGCTAGTGTAATCTAATTTCATTTTCTATCAGGCCTGTGTGTCAGGCTTACACAGCATATACTGTGGTTAATGGCTGTGTCAGCAGCCACCACTCATATCTGCTTAACATTATAGTAAATAAAAAAAAAAAAAAAAATTAAATCATTTTGCTAGTGTAATCTAATTTCATTTTCTATCAGGCCTGTGTCTCAGGCTCACACAGCATATACTGTGGTTAATTGCTCTGTGCCAGCCAGGCAGCCACCACTCATATCTGCTTAACATTAGTGTAAATTTAAACAACCAAACTTTTAAATCATTTTGCTAGTGTAATCTAATTTTATTTTCTATCAGGCCTGTGTGTCAGGCTTACACAGCATACACTGTGGTTAATTGCTGTGCCAGCAGCCACCACTCATATCTGCTTAACATTATTTTAAATTTAAAAAACAAAACTTTTAAATCATTTTGCTAGTGTAATCTAATTTCATTTTCTATCAGGCCTGTGTGTCAGGCTTACACAGCATACACTGTGGTTAATTGCTGTGCCAGCAGCCACCACTCATATCTGCTTAACATTATTTTAAATTAAAAAAAAAAAACTTTTAAATCATTTTGCTAGTGTAATCTAATTTCATTTTCTATCAGGCCTGTGTCTCAGGCTCACACAGCACATACTGTGGTTAATTGCTCTGTGCCAGCAGCCACCACTCATATCTGCTTAACATTAGTGTAAATTTAAACAACCAAACTTTTAAATCATTTTGCTAGTGTAATCTAATTTCATTTTCTATCAGGCCTGTGTGTCAGGCTTCTGTGGTTAATTGCTGTGCCAGCAGCCACCACTCATATCTGCTTAACATTATTGTAAATTTTAAAAAAAAACTTTTAAATCATTTTGCTAGTGTAATCTAATTTTATTTTCTATCAGGCCTGTGTCTCAGGCTCACACAGCATATACTGTTCTTAATTGCTGTGCCAGCCACCACTCCAGCCACCACTCATAAAAATTATTGTAAATTAAAAAAAAAAAAAAAAATCATTTTGCTAGTGTAATCTAATTTCATTTTCCATCAGGCCTGTGTGTCAGGCCCACATCATATAGTGTGATTAATAGCTCTTTTTTCCACCACTTATATCTGGTGTAACATTAGTGTAAATTTTTTTAAAAATTTTTTTTTAGATCAGTCCTCTTCTAGTGTTATTTAATATTAGTTGCCAGGCCAGCCTGGCTGCCATTAGTGCCAGCCTGTGTGTCAGGCTGCCAGCATATACTGTGCCTACTTCCATCCTCAGTGCCAGTCCACCACTCCTATCTGGTGTAACATTAGTTTAAATTTTGTAAAAAAAAACGTTTACATCAGTCTTCTAGTTTTATTTAATTTTAGTTGCCAGGCCAGCCTGCCACTAGTGCCAGCCTGTGTGTCAGGCTGCCAGCACATACTGTGCCTACTTCTATCTTGAGTGCCATCACTCCTATCTGTTGTAACATTAGTGTAACTTTTTTAAAAACAAACTTTTACATCAGTCTGCTATTGTTATTTAATTGCAGTTGCCTGTCTGCCAGCGTGTGTGACAGGCCCACTTTCCAACTAGTGCCACAAATCATATTTGTTATAACAGTAGTGTAAATATTTAAAATAAAAACTTTTTTGACTGTGAATCATCAGTCTGCTAGTGCAATTGAATTGCAGTTGCCTGCCTGCCTGCCAGCGTGTGTGCCAGGCCCACTTGCCAACTAGTGCCACCAATCATATTTGTTATAACAGTATTGTAAATATTTAAAATAAAAACTTTTTTGACTGAGAAACATCAGTCATCTAGTGTAATCTAATTGCAGTTGCCTTCCTCCCAGCATGTGTGCCAGGCCCACTTGCCAACTAGTGCCACCAATCATATTTGTTATAACAGTAGTGTAAATATTTAAAAAAAATATTTTTTGACTGTGAAAGATCAGTCTGCTAGTGTAATCTAATTGAAGTTGCCTGCCTGCCGGCGTGTGTGCCAGGCCCACTTGCTGCCAACTATTGCCACCAATCATATTTGTTATATTAGTTTTGAAAATATTTAAAATCAAAACTTTTTTGACTGTGAATCCTCAGTCTGCTAGTGCAATTGAATTGCAGTTGCCTGCCTGCCAGCGTGTGTGCTAGGCCCACTTGCCAACTAGTTCCACCAATCATATTTGTTCTAACAGTATTGTAAATATTTAAAATAAAAAAAAATTAGACTGTGAATCATCAGTCTGCTAGTGCAATTGAATTGCAGTTTCCTGCCTGCCAGTGTGTGTGCCAGGCCCACTAGCCAACTAGTGCCACCAATCATATTTGTTGTAACAGTATTGTAAATATTTAAAATCAAAACTTTTTTGACTGTGAATCATCAGTCTGCTAGTGCCATTGAATTGCAGTTGCCTGCCTGCCATCGTGTGTGCCAGGCCCACTTGCTGCCAACTACTGCCACCAATCATATTTGTTATAACAGTATTGTAAATATTTAAAATAAAAACTTTTTTGACTGTGAAACATCAGTCATCTAGTGTAATCTAATTGCAGTTGCCTTCCTCCCAGCGTGTGTGCCAGGCCCACTTGCCAAGCCAACTAGTGCCACCAAACATATTTGTTCTAACAGGTTTGAAAATATTTAAAATAAAAACTTTTTTTACTGTGAATCATCAGTCTGCTAGTGCAATTGAATTGCAGTTGCCTGCCTGCCAGCGTGTGTGCCAGGCCCACTTGCCATTTCCAACTAGTGCCACCAATCATATTTGTTCTAACAGTATTGTAAAAAAATTTAAAAAAAACTTTTTGGACTGTGAAGCATCAGTCAGCTAGTGTAATCTAATTGCAGTTGCCTTCCTCCCAGCGTGTGTGCCTGCCAGGCCCACTTGCCAACTAGTGCCACCAATCATATTTGTTGTCACAGTACTTTTAATATTTAAAAAATAAACATTTTTGACTTTGAAACATCAGTCTGTTTTTTTGTGTCAGGCTCACAGCGTATACTGTGCCCACTTGCCCAGTGCCACCACTCATAATTTGTTTAATAGTATTGTAAGTGTACATTTAAAAAAAAAATGACAGGCAGAGGCAGGCCACCCACGCAGGTGCTGTCGTGGTCGTGGTGCTGTGATTCCTTTAGACCCTACAAATATGCACATTGTTCAGAGGCCAGGTGCCAGGGACGCGAAAAGTTCTGAGGAGGACCTAGTTGAATGGCTAACACAGGACACCCAATCTTCTACAGCTTCCGCTCCTAGTCCTCCTAACCTTGACGCACCATCCACCTCCAGCTGTGCTTTGGGCACCTCTCAAGTGACCAGTGCCACTCGCCCGCCTGTCGCCACCACCAACACTAGCACCACAGCCGCTTCACTTGTTCTGTCAGAGGAGTTATTGACACATCAGTTGGAAGAAATGAGTGATGCACAACCATCATTGACAGAGGATGTAGATAACAGTGATATGTCTCAGTCAGGCAGCATTACAGACATGGAGGTACGGTGTGATGATGATGATGATGTTGTACCCGCTGCTGCTTCCTTTGTTGATGTGTCAGATACAAGTGAAGCGGTTGATGATGATGTGTCGGTGGATGTCACGTGGGTGCCTGCTAGAAGAGAAGAAGAAGAGGGGGAAAGTTCAGATGGGGAGACAGAGAGGAGGAGGAGGAGATGAGTTGGAAGCAGGGGGAGGTCGTCGCAAGGAGCTAGTGGCACAGTCAGACAGCATGCATCGGCACCCGGGGTCAGCCAGACAGCACGCCAACGCCAATCAACGCATGCTGTTGCCACCACCATTGCCGTCATCGCAGAGCTCAGCAGTGTGGCATTTTTTTTGTGTGTCTGCCTCTGACAACAGTGATGCTATTTGCAACCTGTGCCAAAAGAAACTGAGTCGTAGGAAGTCCAACACCCACCTAGGTACAACTGCTTTGCGAAGGCACATGGTCTCACATCACAAACGCCGATGGGAAGAACACATGAGTAGAAGCAGCACACAAACTCAAAGCCGCCCTCCTCCTCCTGGTCCAGCATCTTCAGCCATGTCAACCACTTCTGTCCTCCTTGCCCCCTCTCAACCATCGTCCACTGAGTCTCTCTTACGTAGCAGTTCCTGGTCATCTGCCCACAGTCAGGTGTCTGTCAAGGACATGTTTGATCGTAAGAAGCCAATTTCCCAAAGTCACCCCCTTGCCCGGCGTCTGACAGCTGGCTTGTCTGAACTCTTAGCCCACCAGCTTTTACCATACAAGCTAGTGGAGTCCGAGGCTTTCAAAAAATTTGTATCTATTGTGGAAGGTACCTGGCAGAAATTTCTTTTCACAAAAGGCAATCCCAAACCTGTACTCGATTGTGCGAAAGGAAGTAATGGCATGTCTGGCACACAGCGTTGGGGCAAGGGTCCATATGACCACTAATAGCTGGTCTGCAAAGCATGGTCAGGGCAGGTATATCACCTACACTGCGCATTGGGTAAACCTGCTGACGTCTGACAAGCATGGAATGCGTGGCTCTGCAGAGGAGTTGGTGACACCGCCACGTGGCTGGGGGGAAGATGATACCCTCAGTGACATCAGTGAGGACGAGGAACGGGACATGATTAGCTCGGCATCCAACCTTGTGCAAATGGGGTCTTTCATGCTGTCTTGCCTGTTGAGGGACCCTCGTATAAAAAAGCTGAAGGAGAACGACCTGTACTGGGTGTCCACGCTACTATACCCCCGGTATAAGCATAAAGTGCCTGAAGTTACTAGGAATGGTTTTCAAGAGGGTTTTCCACTTATGTTCAGTTCCCTTATAACAATTTTTATGTATGATCAGCAGAATATTAATTCCATTGCCTGTAACTAAGACTATCAGAGCAAACCAAACTCAAAGTTCTGTATTGGCATTTATTAAAGAGCTTTATGAATTGATCGTTCCTGGTATGGCTTATGGTAAATAAGTCATAAAACTCTGGTGTGATCATATGAGAGCTATAAGATTGGGGCCATACTCTCAGTATATAGCAGTTGTAGGAGTAGATAAGCACAGATCGACTAAACAGTAGAGATTGTATATATTCCAAGCATATAGAGAGTGTGTCATGATACGGTGTACATGCGCTCAGGACACAGACCCTCGGGGCACTGGTAGGGATTTGAAGACACCGACCCCTGACCTGGGGAAGAGTATCCTGGACGTGGATAGATGATATTCTGTGATTCATAGTTGCTAGAAGTTATTGTAGAATAAATGGAGAGTGCAACATGTGTATACAATATATTCTGACTTCACTGTGACTTATAGTTACTTAATAGGAGTAGCTGCAGGATTTAATGAGAGAAAAATATAGCAATGTGGAATGCTCAGGCTTTAGAGTAAACTGGTAGAAGATTGACACTTAGATGCAAACTAAGGTTTGTTGCATGTTCACAGTACATACTATTATATAGAGCTGTATGTCAGAATTAAGCAGAGCAGCACAGGTGATAGACAAGTTGCAACTTTTATGCATTAATTACTGTTTGTGCATATATATGCAAACTAAGGTTTGTTGCAGGTTCACAGTACATAATATTATATATAGCTGTATGTCAGTAATAAGCAGAGCAGCACAGGTTTAGTCAAGTTGAAAGTTTAAGGCATCAATTACTGTTTGTGCATATATTGGAGAATCACATGAAAGCTTTTAACTGAACACATAGATGCAGAGTTCTGAATATGTTAACATATTTGTAGATGGATATTTCAGCTATGACAACTTGTTGCAGAGAATAGTTATAAAGTTCTGAGTAAGATGCTGTTGTTATAATTAGAGAGTGATGATAACCAAAAGTATACTTGATTTATAATAAAGTTCAGAGTTTAAGTAGCAGTGTCCAGGTAACAAAAATGGAATTATTTGGATACTTGCGATTTGATGATTTTAAGCATAGGACATAGGAAAGGCTGTAGCTTGAATAACTTGGTTGAATTCATGCAGGAAACAGTCACAGACCTCTGTTCAGGATCACAACTTCAAAGTTAATGCAAAGCACATTAGGCCTGAGAAGACTTAAAAAGAGGCTGAGGAAATCAGGTGCATGAATGATTAATCAGGCAGGCAAGCTGAATGCAAATACTGCCCAAACCAGCATGATTGTCAGAAGCAGGGAAGGCAGTCTTAAAGGGAAAGTGATATTAGGCTGAGATATGTTACAGAACCCCCTCCTTAAAGGTGACCTTCCTGGCACCCAACGCAATCCAAATGGAGAGAGAACAAAAATGATATGGAGAGCCGATAGTATATGTATGGAGGTAGTGAGTCCAATCCGAAATCAAGAAAGGAGGGTTGGAGATCTCTTGAAAAAGTAAAATGACAAAGCGAAAGCCAAGGAATTCAGGTATCAAAAGATCTTGGAAATGATGAGAGCAAAACTTGAAGTCATCTTTCTTGTAGTCATCGTGAGAATGCATGAACGTAACATACAATGAGCTTCCTACCAAAGAATCATCCTGTAAGAAACAATATATATCAGACTCAGTCTATAAAAGTAGGACTGGAACACAACTGCAGAATACTGAATAAATGTATGTATGTATCACAAAACTGTCTGAAACCCTTATCGCTGGAAAGGCTTCCTTCAGTGTAGTGATTAGATATACTATATCAAGTATGGTAAGTTCATACAGAATGGAACTGGATATTGTGGACTACAACTGTTAATATCACACTCAGATAACAACAGCATATGCGGAGACAGATAGAGATTTCAAACAGGCAGATTCCCAGAGAAAATATGCAGATAGTAGGAAAGAGCCAGAAAAAAGGTTATGGTATGTGCTTAGCGAACATGTAGCAATATAGTGCCTGAGGTTGATATGGTATTTGCATAAACAAGTAGAAAGTACCTTGGAGCAAAGTGAAGTGTGGAGAGCTAGCAGCAATCCCTTCGGTAGCGTCTGAGTGTAGTAAGTTTGAGACCGGAGAAACCGGAAGTGACGTCCGTTGTTTTTTTTTGGGAGCAGCGCTGAATCTTGCTGACAAGCACAAGCGTAGCAGAGAAGGTTGCAGCTGCGGCAAGAGGCAAGGAGGAGAATTATGCAAAGTTAGACAAGTACTTTACCCCATGAAAGTGAGAGAGTGTCCTGAGTAAGGAATCCAGTGAAAATCTGTAGTAGAACCGGAGGCTCAGAGAATCCTTTCTTCAAGGAGAATTAGGAGAGATTTTGGCAAGCAATCCTCACTGTGGCAGAGAACTTCAATACTGAGCAGGGAATGAAAGGTGAACAGCTTATTTAAGGAAGGGCCAACCAATCAGGAAATAATAGGTGTGGCAAGGAGAGGAGGTATTGAGACAGCTGAATCTGACAGAACCCCCTCCTCAAGGACGCTGTTCCACAGCGGCAGGACGTGGGCGGTCAGGATGACGGCGGTGGTATAGGGACAAAAGCCTAGGTGAGTTTAGATTGGAAAGAGGTTCCCAGGAATCCTCATCGCTTGAATAGTTTTTCCACCTGACCAAGTACTGAAGAACACCCTTGGAGATCCTAGAATCCAATATGGAGTCAACTTCGTATTCATCTGGTGCTAAAGGAAAAGTTGTTGGAGGTAGAAGAACTTGTCCATCCCTTGTGGGAACATAGGGTTTCAACAGGGAAACGTGAAAGGTTGGATGTATTTTAAGAGAACTGGGAAGGTTTAGTCTGACAGCATTGGCATTGATAACCTTTTGGACAGTGAAGGGACCAATGAAAAGACTGGCCAATTTCTTTGAAGGAACTTGCAATTTCAAGTTTCTGGTGGAGAGCCAGACTAAATCTCCAACGATGTAATCAGGAGGTTTACGTCTCCTGAGGTCGTAGTAATGTTTTTGAGTATCCTGAGCCTTCCGAATGTTCTCCTGAATAACATTGAAATTCTCCTGGAGAGAGGAGTGGAGTTCATCCAGCGCAGGTGAATCTGACGAAGCAGGTGTAGAGAAGGCCAAAGTGGGGTGATAGGAGTAGTTTGCGAAAAATGGTGATAATTTAGTGGAGGCATTGGTTAAATTGTTGTAGGCAAACTCTGCCATAGAGAGATATTTCATCCAATCGTTCTGTTGATAAGAACAATAACATCTGAGAAAGTGTTCAAGCCATTGGTTTAACCTTTCCGATTGCCCATTAGTTTGGGGATGAAAAGCTGTGGTAAAACGATGTTCCATATTGACCAGTTGACATAGCTTGCTCCAGAATCTTGAGGTGAATTGTGTGCCCCTATCCGTTGTCAAAATAGAGGGAAACCCATGCAACTTGACGATGTGGTCTAAGAAGAGAGTCGCTGTTTCAGAGGATGTGGGGAGTTTATGGTAAGGAATGAAATGGGCCATTTTGGTAAATAAATCAATGACCACAAGGATAGTGGTTTGATTTTTTGGACGGAGGTAAATCAACGATGAAGTCCATGGAAATATGTTGCCACGGCTTCTTGGGGACTGGTAGAGGCATAAGCAGTCCAAATGGTGGTTTTCTTTCCGGTTTGCAGGTGACACAGACAGCGCAAGTGGCAATATGATCTGAAATGGTAGATTTCATGTGTGGCCACCAATACGTTCGGGAGACGAGGTCCAGAGTACGTTGAAGACCTGGGTGACCTGCTAAAGGAATGTCATGACAGGTCCGTATAATTTGTGTCCTTAAGGTAGGAGGTATAAACAATTTGTCACCATGGAAATAGATACCATGCACTTTACTCAAAACTAGGTCAGGAGGAATTGGGTGCTGCTTACAATAGTTGCGGAGGTCGGTTAAGATTGGGGTGGTCAGCCCAATGAAACATTGTGGAGATACAATGTCCTTTCTGGTAGGATTATGGGATGGTCTTTCAGGTATGCGGGATAAGGCATCAGCTTTGATGTTTTTATTAGCTGGTCTGTAGATAATAACAAAATTGAAGCGGTCAAAGTACAGGCTCCAACGTACCTGTCTAGCAGATAACGTCTTGTTAGATTGCAAATATTGTAGATTCTTGTGGTCAGTATAAATATTAATAGGTTGAGAAGTGCCTTCAAGGAGATGTCTCCAATGTTCAAGAGAGCGTCTTATGGCCAGTAACTCCTTGTCTCCAATGGCGTAATTCTGTTCAGCAGGTGTCATTAATTTGGAAAAGTAAGAGATTGGATGGAGAGGATCAGTAGGAGATTTTTGTTGTGAGAGTACAGCACCAATGGCGAAGTCGGAAGAGTCAACTTCTAAGGTGTATTGGTAGGAAGGATTAGGAAATTGGAGAATGGGTGCAGAGGTAAATCTGGATTTCAAATAATGAAAAGCTTGTACAGCATCTGTTCCCCATGTGAAGGGTGTTGTTGAGCCTGTTAAGAGTGTGAGTGGCTTTACGATTTTAGAGAACCCTTTAATAAATTTCCTGTAGTAGTTTGAAAAACCAAGGAAACGTTGCAAGTCTTTTTTATTCTTTGGTTCAGGCCAATCCAGAACTGCTTCAACTTTCTCTTTCTGCATTTGAATACCGGATGGAGAAATATCATATCCGAGAAAGGATACTTCAGATGTGTGGAAATTGCACTTCTCCAATTTAGCATAGAGTTTATGCGCTCTGAGACGTGCAAGGACCTGACGGACATGCCTGACATGTTCTACCAAGGATCTGGAATAGATGAGTATATCGTCGAGATAGATGACAAGACATATATCTAGAAGATCTCGGAATACATCATTAATGAAGTATTGAAAGGTGGCTGGGGCATTGCAAAGACCAAACGGCATTACAAGATATTCGAACAAACCGTATCTGGTCCTGAAAGCCGTCAGCCACTCGTGACCTTCCTTAATCCTGATGAGGTTGTATGCCCCTCTGAGATCAAGTTTAGTAAACACAGTTGCTTCAGAAAGCCTCTCAAGCATCTCTGGGATCAGGGGCAAGGGATAGCGGTTTTTAACCGTACATTTGTTGAGTTCACGATAATCAATGATTGGTCTGAGGCTGGAATCTTTGTTACGAACAAAGAAAAACCCAGCGCCAGCTGGTGAGGTGGATGGCCTAATAAACCCTTTCTTTAGATTTTCGTCGAGATATACTTTAAGTTGTTCTAACTCAGGAGTGCTTAGAGGGTAAAGGTGTCCAAAAGGTATACGGGCACCTGGTTGGAGATCGATAGGACAATCATATGTCCTATGGGGTGGCAGGTTCTCTGCTTCCGTTTTACTGAAAACATCCTTGAATTCGATATACTGAGAGGGTAAGCCCTCAGAGTAAATGGTAGTGTGTAACAAAATGGGACTAGGAAAACATGTTTCTCTGCAATAAGTGGAACAAAACTTTATTTGAAAAGGGTGCCAAACAATAGTGGGATTATGAAGTTGAAGCCACCAAAAGAAAGAAGTTCAAAATGTCCAGCTATATTGAGCATTATAGGTGTAGTCTGATGAGTTACTGGACCAGAGAACATAAGTGAACCGTCTATGACTCTGATAGGTATGGGGGTGGTTTTCTTGATAAGAGGTATGTTCTTCTTGATACAAAAATCATGGTCTATGTAGTTCCCTGAAGCACCAGAGTCAATAATGGCGTCACTGATCCTCAGATGACTTTGCTCCAGCTGTAGAGAGACAGACATAGTACAGTAAGGCGGTTGTTCAGGTGAATGTAGTGAGGTATACAAATAAGTGGACTTACATTTTTTATTCTTTAAGAGTAGTGAACATTCCTGAACGCCGTGATTTGAACTAGCGCAATACATGCATAAATTCCTTATGCGTCTGCGTTGCTTCTCTTCCTGAGAGAGGGGACCTCTGAGGAAACCAATTTCCATGGGTTCTACACAGGGTTTTGTAGGAGAAACAGAGGCGGAGGCCGTGGAAGAATAAACGGGTTTAGGTTTAATATCAGAGGCATATTTTTCAGCCTTTCTTTCACGTAGTCGGCGGTCTATCTGAATAGCTGTCTTCATGAAAGCTTCAAGGGTTGTAGGTAGTTCGATTCTGGCGAATTCGTCTTTTAATGACTCTGAAAGCCCTAACCGGAATTGGTTACGAAGGGCAACAGGGGTCCAGAGAGCATCTGTGGAGAACTGTTTAAAGTCTGTGATATAATCTTCCACAGGTCTCTTTCCTTGTTTGAGACTCCTCAGACTCATCTCAGCAGTAAGCTGAAGGTCTGTGTCCTGAAACATCTGATCCATACTGGTAAAGAAATCCACAAGAGATGTTAAAATGGGATCCTGATTCTCTATAAATTTATCAGCCCAGTTCCTCGGATCCCCCCTGAGAAAGGAGATAGTAGTGAGGACTTTCACTCTCTCAGTGGGGTAAGTCCTAGGTTTCAAAGAGAAGAGTAACAGACAGGCATTTTTAAACTGCCTGTAGGCTTTTCTATTACCACAAAAAAGATCAGGGAGGGACACTTGAGGCTCAATTATATTTTCAGACTGGTTACCCTTTATGGCAATAGATTCAGTAATTACTTTCCTTAGTGCAGCATTCTCAATTTGTAAGTCATGCAGGCCTTGTGCAAGCTGCTCAACCTTTTGAGAAAGATTATACACTATCTGACGTAAGTCTGCTGGTTCCATAATTTTTAAGGCTCAGTATTATGTAAGAAACAATATATATCAGACTCAGTCTATAAAAGTAGGACTGGAACACAACTGCAGAATACTGAATAAATGTATGTATGTATCACAAAACTGTCTGAAACCCTTATCGCTGGAAAGGCTTCCTTCAGTGTAGTGATTAGATATACTATATCAAGTATGGTAAGTTCATACAGAATGGAACTGGATATTGTGGACTACAACTGTTAATATCACACTCAGATAACAACAGCATATGCGGAGACAGATAGAGATTTCAAACAGGCAGATTCCCAGAGAAAATATGCAGATAGTAGGAAAGAGCCAGAAAAAAGGTTATGGTATGTGCTTAGCGAACATGTAGCAATATAGTGCCTGAGGTTGATATGGTATTTGCATAAACAAGTAGAAAGTACCTTGGAGCAAAGTGAAGTGTGGAGAGCTAGCAGCAATCCCTTCGGTAGCGTCTGAGTGTAGTAAGTTTGAGACCGGAGAAACCGGAAGTGACGTCCGTTGTTTTTTTTTGGGAGCAGCGCTGAATCTTGCTGACAAGCACAAGCGTAGCAGAGAAGGTTGCAGCTGCGGCAAGAGGCAAGGAGGAGAATTATGCAAAGTTAGACAAGTACTTTACCCCATGAAAGTGAGAGAGTGTCCTGAGTAAGGAATCCAGTGAAAATCTGTAGTAGAACCGGAGGCTCAGAGAATCCTTTCTTCAAGGAGAATTAGGAGAGATTTTGGCAAGCAATCCTCACTGTGGCAGAGAACTTCAATACTGAGCAGGGAATGAAAGGTGAACAGCTTATTTAAGGAAGGGCCAACCAATCAGGAAATAATAGGTGTGGCAAGGAGAGGAGGTATTGAGACAGCTGAATCTGACACATCCTGAGGGTTGATAGGCGGATGTTCTTCATAATAGATGACCATGTACACAGCCAATGAAAAGGCGCCCAGTCCTAGACATATGAGTAGGCTTTCCTCAACATCAGAAATAGAGATGCAGCATTCTGGATTGATAACCAGATTATCCACCTTTGTGTCAGAGATTTGAGTATCCTCAGAATTAACCTCTTGTCTGAGGATTAGATATACTCCAAAAGAAAAAGCTATAGCCACTTCTAACCCAATAACAGGGCTTTCTTCGAAGTAGGAGATAGGAGTGTAGACTGCAAGATTTGTCTAGTTCTTGCCATCTTCTGATTCAATATGAAATGTCTCCTTACTGGATTCGGAATCAAGAGTGTCCTCACTAGGAAAAGGTATATGAATGCCCACACCAGGGCAAGGTTCAGGAATACCCACATCAGGGCAAGGTACAGGAATATTCTCAATAGGATCAAGTGAAGGAATGCCCTCACCAGGGCAAGGTTCAGGAATACCCACATCTGGGCAAGGTTCAGGAATATCCTCAGTAGGATCAGGTAAAGGAATGCCCATGTCAGGGCAAGGTTCAGAAGTACCCACATCTGGGCAAGGTTCAGGAATATCCTCAGTAGGATCAGGTGAAGGAATGCCCTCACCAGGGCAAGGTTCAGGAATATCCTCAGTAGGATCGGGTGAAGGAATGTCCATGCCAGGGCAAGGTTCAACTATAGAAAAAGGAAAAGAACCCAGTTTAGAGCCAGGAACCATACTCTCTTCTGAGCAGAGGGCAAGGCTTTCTTCAGGGTTCATAAACGAGGAATTTACAAGACCCACTTTAGAGCCAAGAACCATACTCTCTTCTGAGCAGAGGGCATGGCTATCTTCAGGATCAAGTATTATTACACCCATTTCTAGGTTAAACAAAGGAATACCCATACCAGGGTCAAAAACAGGAGAGTCCACCTTGATGCCAGGTTTAGTAGTATCATCATGGAAAACAGGGACAGGAATGACCACTGGGGAATCTTCTTGAAGAACTTTTGTACAAATTTCAGGGTCAAGAACGTCCACTTGCGAACTAGCTACAATGTTGTCCACACAGGGCTCAGTATCAGGAATTCCTGTACAGGAAACGGATGTAGTAGAAAATGTAGGTTGATGTGAAGTATCTCCCAAGGAAAACAATTTCTTAGATGCAGTAACAAAAGAATTTTGAGAAGGTGAAGTGTACTGAAATATGCCACTCTCAGGTAGAAGCGGAGGAATTGTGACACAAGATTCTGACTGAGAAGTTGTCTGGGGTTCAGCAGGCATACTTATTTGAGTTTGAATATCAGAGCTAAATTCTCCAGGGACTATCTCTGGTAAACTGAAAGGTTGTATATCTGGATCAAAATTATCTTTTGCTTCTAGCACAGGTTTTATTGACATTAAGGCAGCATGAGAGGGATGTAAGAAATCAGTAGTTGGACAGAGTGTTTGTAGTCGAAGAGTCCGAGAAGAGATACCATTAGATGCTTTAAAAACAGACTGATGGTGACTAGAGACAACATCCAACTTGGTGTTGACAATATCATGAGGCAAAAGAGGATCTGGCACAACAGAAACTGAAACAGGAGATTCAGGCTGAGTTTCCTCTTTACACTTCTGATTTGCTGTAGGCAGAAAGATTTTCTTTTTCTTCTTTTTATTTTTTGAGAGCTTAGATAACTGATATTTCTTCCCTATATGAGGTTTCTTAGGGTGGTGCCACTGTGGCCTGTAGTACCTTATATCAGGTTGAGAACAGAAATCCTCTTCATCACTGGATGCATAATTCTGATGTAATAAATCAGCATAGTAGTTGAGGGAACCTTTTCTCCAAACTGCAGTCTGTAAACCGGATGTCTTTTCTTCCGGCTCTGAATCTGTCCAATCTAACGAATCCATGGGAATATCAGAAATAGGAAGATCAGTATTTTCATGAGAGGTTTCATGATGGGAGCTGTCTGTATCATCTATATTGTAAATATAGCTACCAAGGATGTCATTATAGCCAATAGGTTGAGGTTTAGTCTGAGTTTGTGGTGAATTAAAGTTGTGCTCATACCAGTCTAATGCCAGTTCAGCTGGATCTCTGAAGTCATCCTCCTCATTGACATATTCAGACTCAGAGTCAGTATCACCAGGATGGGAATCACAAACAGGAGGAGTAAATGGTATTCTGGAACAGTAGTCCTGTCTCTTTAAATCTTTAAAGATCTGCATTTTTTCTGCTGAATCTATGAATACATCCTCTTCATTTTCATAGTCAGATTCAGAATCAGTTTCACCAAAATGGAATTCACGAACATGTGGAATAGATGAAATTCTAGATAAGTGGTTCTGTCTCTTTAAATCTTTAAAGATCTGAATTTTTTCTGCTGAATCTATGGTTACATTCTCTTCATTGTCATAGTCAGATTCAGGATCAGTTTCACCAAAATGGTAACCTCGAACATGAGTAGAGGATACTCTAGAATGGGAGTACTGTGTCTTTAAATTTTGAAAAGTATGAAAATCTTCTGTTTTTCTTTTGGGGACAGCTTGGGTCTGAGATAGGTTGTAATTTTTTTTTTCCTTCGAGGGTCGGTGCATCCACTACCACTGCAGATCCCTTTTTTAGGCATTAACTTTCTGTCATGATCCGGTGTACATGCGCTCAGGACACAGACCCTTGGGGCAGTGGTTGGGATTTGAAGACACCGACCCCTGACCCGGGGAAGAGTATCCTGGACGTGGATAGATGATATTCTGTGATTCATAGTTGCTAGAAGTTATTGTAGAATTAATGGAGAGTGCAACATGTGTATACAATATATTCTGACTTCACTGTGACTTATAGTTACTTAATAGGAGTAGCTGCAGGATTTAATGAGAGAAAAATATAGCAATATGGAATGATCAGGCTTTAAAGTAAACTGGTAGAAGATTGACACTTAGATGCAAACTAAGGTTTGTTGCATGTTCACAGTACATAATATTATATAGAGCTGTATGTAAGAATTAAGCAGAGCAGCACAGGTGATAGACAAGTTGCAACTTTTATGCATTAATTACTGTTTGTGCATATATATGCAAACTAAGGTTTGTTGCAGGTTCACAGTACATAATATTATATATAGCTGTATGTCAGTAATAAGCAGAGCAGCACATGTTTAGTCAAGTTGAAAGTTTAAGGCATCAATTACTGTTTGTGCATATATTGGAGAATCACTTGAAAGCTTTTAACTGAACACATAGATGCAGAGTTCTGAATATGTTAACATATTTGTAGATGGATATTTCAGCTATGACAACTTGTTGCAGAGAATAGTTATAAAGTTCTGAGTAAGATGCTGTTGTTATAATTAGAGAGTGATGATAACCAAAAGTATACTTGATTTATAATAAAGTTCAGAGTTTAAGTAGCAGTGTCCAGGTAACAAAAATGGAATTATTTGGATACTTGCGATTTGATGATTTTAAGCATCGGACATAGGAAAGGCTGTAGCTTGAATAACTTGGTTGAATTCATGCAGGAAACAGTCACAGACCTCTGTTCAGGATCACAACTTCAAAGTTAATGCAAAGCACATTAGGCCTGAGAAGACTTAAAAAGAGGCTGAGGAAATCAGGTGCATGAATGATTAATCAGGCAGGCAAGCTGAATGCAAATACTGCCCAAACCAGCATGATTGTCAGAAGCAGGGAAGGCAGTCCTAAAGGGAAAGTGATATTAGGCTGAGATATGTTACAGAGTGCATCACATATAGCTGTTAAGGTGATAAGTTATAAGACATTTGCTGAAATAGAGTACCAAGCCTTACACAGATCTTAATTAGACATACATCACATTTGAGAAGGACATGGATATTATAGCCTTATTCTAGAGCCCAAATCCTTGTAGGGGTGGAGAATATGTCTATATAACCAGATAAATCCTGTAAACAGTAACAGCACCAAAGCTTTATATATAATACAGGTTATTATATAGTATACTATGAATCTACTAATATAAATTGCATTTAAACATATAGAACCTGCCTGAAAAATATATATAGTACATGTGAGATTACACTGAATGAGATCCCAGCCGTAGGCATTCAAAATATATCGGGGGGTAGTTATCAAGCCGTCAACCTCAAATACGCTGCGTATTCCGCAGCGTATTTGTGGCGAGGCTGATACGCCTTAGTTATCAAAGGCTCGAGACCGGCAAAAGTAGAATTTTGTGACGTCAGCTTCGATCCGCCGGACTCAGTCCGACACAGATCGATTCTTACGTCACTCCAGATGTTCCGCACACAAGTGCGGCACATTCTCACTACTTTTGCTAGCTATCAAAAAACTAGCAGGTACGCTCGGCACTTTTACGGCCCAGCGTACCTGGTTTTCAAAGCGCCAGCCTGGAGGCGGCGGATCCCATAGGAATCAATGGGAGTCTGACCATAGCGAAAGTACAAGTTCGCTGCTGACAGACATCCCATTGATTTCTATGGGAGCTGTCTACACCTAACACCCTAACATGTACCCCGAGTCTAAACACCACTAATATGACCCCCCCTACACCGCCGCAACTAAATAAAGTTATTACCCCCTAAACCGCCGCTCCCGGAGCCCACCGCAAGCTACTCTATACATATTAACCCCTAAACCGCCGCTCCCGGAGCCCACCGCAACTATAATAAATGTATTAACCCCTAACCCGCTGCTCCCTGAACCCGCCGCAACCTATATTAAATGTATTAACCCCTATCCTGCCCCCCCTACACCGTCGCCACCTATAATACATTTATTAACCCCTAATCTGCCCCCCCTACACCGTCGCCACCTATAATAAATTTATTAACCCCTATCCTGCCCCCCACTACGCCGCCGCCACTGTAATAAAATGATTAACCCCTAAACCTAACCCTAACCCTAACGCCCCCTAACTTAAATATTAATTAAATAAATCTAAATAAATTAACTCTTATTAACTAAATGAATCCTATTTAAAACTAAATACTTACCTTTAAAATAAACCCTAATATAGCTACAATATAAATAATAATTATATTCTAGCTATTTTAGGATTTATTTTTATTTTACAGGTACCTTTCAATTTATTTTAACCATGTACAATAACTATTAAATAGTTATTAACTATTTAATAGCTTACCTAGCTAAAATAAAGAGAAATGTACCTGTGAAATAAATCCTAACCTAAGTTACAATTACACCTAACACTACACTATACTTTAATAAATTATTCCTATTTAAAAATAAATACTTACCTGTAAAATAAACCCTAAGATAGCTACAATGTAATTAATAATTATATTATAGCTATCTTAGGATTTATATTTATTTTACAGGTAACTTTGTATTTATTTTAGCTAGTTAGAATAGTTATTAAATAGTTATTAACTATTTAATAACTACCTAGCTAAAAGAAATACAAAATTACCTGTAAAATAAATCCTAACTTAAGTTACAATTAAACCTAATACTACACTATCATTAAATTAACTAAATAAACTACCTACAAAGAACTACAATGAAATACAATTACATAAACTAACTAAAGTACAAAAAATAAAAAAAGCTAAGTTACAAAAAATAAAAAATTAAGTTACAAACATGTTAAAAATATTACAACAATTTTAAGCTACTTACACCTAATCTAAGCCCCCTAATAAAATAACAAACCCCCCCAAAATAAAAAAAATCCCTACCCTATTCTAAATTACATAAATTTCAAAGCTCTTTTACCTTACCAGCCCTTAAAAGGGCCATTTGTGGGGGCATGCCCCAAAAAGTTCAGCTCTTTTGCCTGTAAAATAAAAATACAACCCCCCCCAACATTAAAACCCACCACCCACATACCCCTAATCTAACCCAAACCCCCCTTACAAAAACCTAACACTAATCCCCTGAAGATCATCCTACCTTGAGTCGTCTTCACTCAGCCGAGCCACCGATGGAACTGAAGAGGACATCCGGAGCGGAAGAAGTTAATCCTCCAAGCGGCGCTGAAGAAATCTTCCATCCGATGAAGTCATCATCCAGGCGGCGCTGAAGAAGTCTTCGATCCGGCCGATGTCATCTTCAAAGAGGCGCTGAAGAGGTCTTCTATCCGGGCGAAGTCATCTTCCAAGCCGGGTCTTGAATCTTCCTTCCGCCGACGCGGAACCACCTTCTTCACCGACGGACTACGACGAATGACGGCTCCTTTAAGGGACGTCATCCAAGATGGCGTCCCCTCAATTCCGATTGGCTGATAGGATTCTATCAGCCAATCGGAATTAAGGTAGGAAAATCTGATTGGCTGATGGAATCAGCCAATCAGATTCAAGTTCAATCCGATTGGCTGATCCAATCAGCCAATCAGATTGAGCTTCGCATTCTATTGGCTGATCGGAACAGCCAATAGAATGCGAGCTCAATCTGATTGGCTGATTCCATCAGCCAATCAGATTTTCCTACCTTAATTCCGATTGGCTGATAGAATCCTATCAGCCAATCGGAATTGAGGGGACGCCATCTTGGATGACGTCCCTTAAAGGAGCCGTCATTCGTCGTAGTCCGTCGGTGAAGAAGGTGGTTCCGCGTCGGCGGAAGGAAGATTCAAGACCCGGCTTGGAAGATGACTTCGCCCGGATAGAAGACCTCTTCAGCGCCTCTTTGAAGATGACATCGGCCGGATCGAAGACTTCTTCAGCGCCGCCTGGATGATGACTTCATCGGATGGAAGATTTCTTCAGCGCCGCTTGGAGGATTAACTTCTTCCGCTCCGGATGTCCTCTTCAGTTCCATCGGTGGCTCGGCTGAGTGAAGACGACTCAAGGTAGGATTATCTTCAGGGGATTAGTGTTAGGTTTTTGTAAGGGGGGTTTGGGTTAGATTAGGGGTATGTGGGTGGTGGGTTTTAATGTTGGGGGGGGTTGTATTTTTATTTTACAGGCAAAAGAGCTGAACTTTTTGGGGCATGCCCCCACAAATGGCCCTTTTAAGGGCTGGTAAGGTAAAAGAGCTTTGAAATTTATGTAATTTAGAATAGGGTAGGGATTTTTTTTATTTTGGGGGGGGTTTGTTATTTTATTAGGGGGCTTAGATTAGGTGTAAGTAGCTTAAAATTGTTGTAATATTTTTAACATGTTTGTAACTTAATTTTTTATTTTTTGTAACTTAGCTTTTTTTATTTTTTGTACTTTAGTTAGTTTATGTAATTGTATTTCATTGTAGTTCTTTGTAGGTAGTTTATTTAGTTAATTTAATGATAGTGTAGTATTAGGTTTAATTGTAACTTAAGTTAGGATTTATTTTACAGGTAATTTTGTATTTCTTTTAGCTATGTAGTTATTAAATAGTTAATAACTATTTAATAACTATTCTAACTAGCTAAAATAAATACAAAGTTACCTGTAAAATAAATATAAATCCTAAGATAGCTAGAATATAATTATTATTTATATTGTAGCTATATTAGGGTTTATTTTAAAGGTAAGTATTTAGTTTTAAATAGGATTCATTTAGTTAATAAGAGTTAATTTATTTAGATTTATTTAATTAATATTTAAGTTAGGGGGGCGTTATGGTTAGGGTTAGACTTAGGTTTAGGGGTTAATCATTTTATTACAGTGGCGGCGGCGTAGTGGGGGGCAGGATAGGGGTTAATAAATTTATTATAGGTTGCGGCGGGTTCATGGAGCGGCGGTTTAGGGGTTAAACTATTTATTTAGTTGCGGAGAGGTGCGGGATCAGCAGGATAGGGGTTAATAATTTTATAATAGAGGGCGACGGTATAGGGGGGGCAGGATAGGGGTTACTAGGTATAATGTAGGTGGCAGCGGTGTCCGGGAGCGGCGGTTTAGGGGTTAATACATTTATAAGAGTTGCGGCAGGGTCTAGGAGCGGCGGTTTAGGGGTTAATACATTTATAAGAGTTGCGGCAGGGTCTAGGAGCGGCGGTTTAGGGGTTAATACATTTATAAGAGTTGCGGCGGGGTCTAGGAGAGGCGGTTTAGGGGTTAGTAACTTTATTTAGTTGCGGGGGGCTCCGGGGGCGCCGGTATAGGGGGCAGAACAGTGCAGTTTAGTGTGAGTGCTTAGTGACAGGCTAGCAATAAAGCTGGGAAAAAGCCGAAGGGCAGCGAGATCGGATGAGTGATAACTGTCACAGTCCGCTGCTCATCGCCCCGCGGCTTTTTGACAGCTTTATTTGATAACTTAGGCGAACGTATTCAAGGTCCGCGGCGGCGAAGGTAGGCGAGCTTAGGCGGACGTATTGGGCCGGCGAAGCCAGAAAAGTAGACGGCTTGATAACTAGCCCCCATCTTGTCAAGTGTATATCAGGACTAGGAAGGCTATGTCTCTCTTTACCTCGGTCCAGGGTCAGTAGGTGTTAGGGCAATAATGAGTAGGATATAGTCAATTAGATTGTGGTAAAATAGAGAGTCATATATGCTAATGAATCTCAGCTTAAAGGGTTACATGAGTAGTACTAAATGCAATATCAAAAACATGTAATATCTTCATTAAGTTTAGTACTAGAGAGGAGTGTGAGTCTAACATGACAGATAAGCCCCTAACATCTTGTTTGGATCTAGAGAGCCCTCAAATGATATCCAGTTCTGCAGATTAAACCTTCTCAGAGCAGGGCAGATTCTATAAGGATCAAGGATTCAGTCTAGCCCACACCAGACTTTAATGCTATACAGGAAACTATGGGTCCTCGAGGGTATCCAGTTTGTCCCAGAACAGTAAGATGGGAGTACAAGTGACTCCGTGGTAGGTAGGTCTCAAGTAGCCACTCTTCCATGGAACCATAATAGTAACAAAGCCTCCCCTCTCTCCATGCTCCAAGACCTTGGGTGCATGAGGTCTCATCTGTGCATAGGTCCCAAACGCTACCCAGCAGACCGTCCGCGTCTACTCAGAATGAGGCAAATGGTAGGTGCAGATTCGTTTTGCTGATGTTTGTAGGGGCAGAATAATAAACTGTGGTGCCTGAGTTGTCGCACTTCTGGTTATCTTGAGTAACACTTTGCTGCCTTGTACTAATTTCAGTAAGCTCCCAAGAAAAGCTCTGAAAGGTGTTTACCTCAGTGGAAAGGCTCAGTGTGCTATACTGTTTGTGATTGCATTGCTGGTGTGAGATCTTATTCTCCACCATGTTGGTCATGTCCTCAGCGCCCTCTACATACGCCAAAAAGATGAGCTGGTCGAAACTGTTTAGCATACATTTCTCAAAATCATCAAGTGCAGTTAGTATAGTCTTGTACTGTTCCTCCTCCATGTTAAATTAAGTGGATAGCAAGCTTCAATTTAATCTGTGGGAAAATATATAGCAGTTGGTGTGAACCTGCTTAGCTTGGGTTACCGGGGGAGGGTGCCAAGATCCAGGAGGGAAGCCGCCGGCTGGGATCTTGAATGTCTTGATCTTGAGAGAAATCTCAATGTATCCTTCCTGGTAAAAAAAATTATAAATAAAAATAAATAAATGTCCAGAAAAGAGCCTGTAGGTCATGTATGCAGCTTAGAATGAACAGTCCGGTACTCCAGAATATAGAGTATTTATAGCAGAATTATTTACGTGTCGATGCTGCCAATGTCTTAGGAAAAGCAACGTATATCCTAGACCTCGAAACGAGCTTCAGTTTTTGTGGCCATCTTGGTTTATGCCTGGACACGCCTCTGAGCTATCTTTTTTTTTATTTGTTATTAAAATATAAATATAGATAAATACTAAATATTATTAACACACATTTGTTAACTCTAAAGTAAGTATCTAATGTAATAAATTAATTACAATAATTTACCATATCTAGAAGGTCATTTGACAACCATGTGATATCTCGAGGGCTTTTTGATGACCATGTAATATCTAGAGGGTCATGTGAAAACTATGTGATATCTAGAGGGTCATGAGAGAACCATGTGATATCTTGACGGTCATGTGACAAACGTGATATCTAGAGGCACATGTGTCAACCATGTAATATCTAGAGGGTCTTGTGGCAACCATTTGATATCTAGAGGGTCATGTGACAGCCATGTAATATCTAGAGGGCCACATGATAACCATGTCACATCTAGAGGGTAATGTGACAACTATGTGATATCTAGAAGGTCATGTAATAACCATGTAATATCTATCATCATAACAGATACTATGCCAGATACTATGCCTAATAATTTGAGATCTTTATTGTGGGTAGGCGGATAGAGTGGTGATTTGAGCATTATACAGTGGGGCAAAAAAGTATTTAGTCAGCCACCAATTGTGCAAGTTCTCCCACTTAAGAAGATGAGAGAGGCCTGTAATTTTCATCATAGGTATACCTCCACTATGAGAGACAAAATGTGGAAACAAATCCAGACAATCACATTTTCTGATTTGGAAAGATTTTATTTGCAAATTATGGTGGAAAATAAGTATTTTGTCAATATCAAAAGTTCATCTCAATACTTTGTTATATATCCTTTGTTGGCAATGACAGAGGTCAAACATTTTCTATAAGTCTTTACAAGGTTGTCACACACTGTTGCTGGAATGTTGGCCCATTCCTGCATGCAGATCTCCTCTAGAGCAGTGATGTTTTGGGGCTGTCGCTGGGCAACACAGACTTTCAACTCCCTCCATAGGTTTTCTATGGGGTTGAGATCTGGAGACTTGCTAGGCTACTCCAGGAACTTGAAATGCTTCTTACGAAGCCACTCCTTCATTGCCCAGGCGGTGTGTTTGGGATCATTGTCATGCTGAAAGAACCAGCCACGTTTCATCTTCAATGCCCTTGCTGATGGAAGGAGGTTTGCACTCAAAATGTCACAATACATGGCCCTATTCATTCTTTCATGTACACGGATCAGTCGTCCTGTTCCCTTTGGAGAGAAACAGCCCCAAAGCATGATGTTGCCACCCCCATGCTTCACAGTAGGTATGGTGTTCTTTGGTTGCAACTCAGCATTCTCTCTCCTCCAAACACGACGAGTTGTGTTTCTACCAAACAGTTCTACTTTGGTTTCATCTGACCATATGACATTCTCCCAATCTGCTTCTGGATCATCCAAATGCTCTCTAGCATACTTCAGATGGGCCCGGACATGTACTGGCTTAAGCAGGGGGACACGTCTGGCATTGCAGAATCTGAGTCCCTGGCGGCGTAGTGTGTTACTGATGGTAGCCTTTGTTATGTTGGTCCCAGCTCTCTGCAGGTCATTCACTAGGTCCCCCCATGTGGTTCTGGGATGTTTGCTCACGTTCTTGTGATCATTTTGACCCCACGGGGTGAGATCTTGCGTGGAGCCCCAGATCGAGGGAGATTATCAGTGGTTTTGTATGTCTTCCATTTTCTAATTATTGCTCCCACAGTTGATTTCATCACACCAAGCTGCTTGCCTATTGCAGATTCAGTTTTCCCAGCCTGGTGCAGGTCTACAATTTTGTTTCTGGTGTCCTTCGACAGCTCTTTGGTCTTCACCATAGTAGAGTTTGGAGTGTGACTGTTTGAGGTTGTGGACAGGTGTCTTTTATACTGATAACAAGTTCAAACAGGTGCCATTAATACAGGTAATGAGTGGAGGACAGAGGAGCCTCTTAAAGAAGAAGATACAGGTCTGTGAGAGCCAGAAATCTTGCTTGTTTGTAAGTGACCAAATACTTATTTTCCACCTTAATATGCAAATAAATTCTTTCCAAATCAGACAATGTGATTGTCTGGATTTGTTTCCACATTTTGTCTCTCATAGTTGAGGTATACCTATGATGAAAATTACAGGCCTCTCTCATCTTCTTAAGTGGGACAACTTGCACAATTGGTGGCTGACTAAATACTTTTTTGCCCCACTGTATGTATAACATTGTTGCAAACACAGCTGTCATATAGGGCTCAATTTATCAAGCCTTCAACCCTCAATCCACCTGTGTCTACATATCAAAACATGTGCTTAATTCAGGTTTAAGATTTATCAAGGTGTGCACCCTATTCAAAACAATCTTTTTTTTCCCTGTTTTTTGGATTCAATCACAATGTATTTTCATGTCTGATCGACTTCACATATTTTCTGCCCATATTAAGCCAACTCCGATTAAGTTCTCCAGATTATTACACTGTACATTCTGAAAGTTGCGCCTAAGAGTCTACCCGGATAGCAAATGTACGGTATGTTCGGAACCTGCTTTGTCTTGAATGCCATACAAAACAATAGTCTGGAAGTCTGAATGAAAGCAGTGTCACAAGAGCATTTTGTGCATAACAGGTGTATAATGAATGTGTATTCCAAACATGTCTATAATTAAACACAACTAAAAATAATAGACAGTGAGGAAGTTGGAATGAATATAAGTAGGGACATAGAAATAAATAGTTAGTTTTATATGTGCTTGGCAATGGACGTATTACTATTTACCCCCTTAACAACACTTCTCCTTAGAAGGTGCCATAGACAACAGCTTGATTTACAGCAAAGGGAAGAGGTTAACTGACAAAGACTATAAGGGTCCCAAAATTGGTTTTGCTCCTTGTGGTCTTAAAGCTTTAACAGACCATGAGATATTGCAGAGATTCAGGCTTTCAAGGCAATACATTCTGATGCTGTTTGACCAGATACAGAACTATTTGGAGCCAGTTACTTTCAGAACAAAGGCTATCCCTGGCACGTTGAAATTGTTGGGCAATTTGCATTTCATGCTCACCGGGTCATTCCAATCTGTGTCCAGAGTTGCAGTAGGTATTAGTCAACCTACATTCTCCATACACCTACAGACTGTAGATTCCATGTACACACCCTCTGTGTTTGCCTCCATCAAACAGCCGAGGAATGGCAATCAGTATTGCTGGCATTCCAAATGTATTAGGTGCTATAAACTGCACACATATTTTTTTGAGACCACCAAAGGGAAGAGAACAGAAATGTTATGCAACGGAAAGCATTTTCACTCCCTGAATGTACAAATGGTATGTGATACCCAACTTGTTTGTGCTGGTTCCCCTGGTTCATGTCACAACTACTATATTCTGTGTTAATCTGTACTTTATGCTTGGTTTGCAAATAATGAAATGACATATGGATGGCTACTTGGTGAGTATATTAGTTCTAATAAAAATGTGTATAATGTAATTATATTTAGGCCATCCAACTGTAGTGGCATTTAATGTAACTTTTTTTGTAATATTAAATTTAGAGATAATAAATCCACTTATCCGCGTCTAATTTATCAATCTTCGCTGACCATAGCATCCGATTTTACGCAAAGATATCCTGCACTATATATGATCAATTTGCCGTTGGACACTAAATTGGAGGGCTCAAAGTGACACAGACTTTATCACATACGCTCTCTCCTACTTTTTGAATCTTTAATAAATGGAGCCCATAGTGCACGATGGAGCCTACCTCAGTATGGCCTTATGGAGAGGATCTAGGTTTCAGCAAAGGGAAATAGGTAAATATGAAAATAGAATTAAATTGGAAAATGTTTTTAAATCTATGTTTATCTGAATCATGAATGAGGGATATATGGGACTGCACTCTCATACCGGACCGGGTACACATCCCATGACCCTGTAACATGCTCAGCCCTGGGTGCTCACCGGCACTCACAGAAAGCTGTGCTGTCCCCAGAGTCACAGGCAGTTAACCCCAGACAGGTCTGGGTGCAAGAACCATAGGGAAAATTACAAAACAAATTAATACAACACACAGAGAAAGTCCAGCACTCACTTACAAGCTCTCAGCTAAGATTTAAAAGCAAAAATGGAAAGGTTAGTTACCGCATCTGGCCAAATGGGACAAGCCCAGGTACCACGTCAAGGTCCTTTCCAATCCTTGGAACCCTAAAACAGACACAAAATGCAAGCTCTCAAATCCAAACAAACTGGTAACAAGGGAAGGGTGCACAGGCTTATGTAATCACCCTAGACATATACAAAACACGGAAGGGGACTGCACTCTCATACCAGACCGGGTACACATCCCATGACCCTGTAACATGCTCAGCCCTGGGTGCTCATCAGCACTCACAGGAAGCTGTGCTGTCCCCAGAGTCACAGGCAGTTAACCCCAGACAGGACTCGGTGCAAGAACCATAGGGAAAATTACAAAACAAATTAATACAACACACAGAGAAAGTCCAGCACTCACTTACAAGTTCTCAGCTAAGATTTAAAAGCAAAAATGGAAAGGTTAGTTACCGCATCTGGCCAAATGGGACAAGCCCAGGTACCACGTCAAGGTCTTTTCCAATACCTGGGACCCTAAAACAGCCACACAATGCAAGCTCTCAAATCCAAACAAACTGGGAACAAGGGAAGGGTGCACAGGCTTATGTAATCACCCTAGACATATACAAAACACAGAAGGGGACTACACTCTCATACCGGACCGGGTACACATCCCATGACCCTGTAACATGCTCAGCCCTTGGTGCTCACCGGCACTCACAGGAAGCTGTGCTGTCCCCAGAGTCACAGGCAGTTAACCCCAGACGGGTCTGGGTGCAAGAACCATAGGGAAAATTACAAAACAAATTAATACAACACACAGAGTTTTGACGTCACTTCCGTTCCGGCGAGACCGTGATTCCTATCTTCAATTTTGGACCCTGTCACTGAGAGGCTTTTCAATCCACAGCCATCTGGACCTTGTGAGCTATCCAGAGCTCTAAAAACTACCTGGACTCTTCAGTTAGTTGTACTTACATCAGCTCCTGCAACTATTTGTTCCGGTTTCCACGGATTTCACACCTGTTTCAGTCAGCTGTACTCACATCAGCTCCTGCAACTATTTGTTCAGGTTTCCACGGATTTTACACCAGTTTCATTTGCATCTCTTTCAAACCGTTTGTCTCCCATCTGGGCAAACACCAGGAGGATTTTATTTTAATATTTACTTTTTAGGATATAGAAATAAAGCTGTTTTTTATCATCAATCAATGAAGCATCATTTTAAAGCATTGCAGAATTGCTGCAGAGAACGCCCACAACCACCTTAACTGTGTGTGAACTGGGTTCCACACATAAAGTTTATACCATACTCCAGAGAGGAGAAGCCTTTCAAGAAATAAAAGACAAAGATTTACACCATACTCCAGAGAGGAGAAGTCTGTTCACAAAGAAGCACAACACTGCTCCACGGATACCAAAAAGAAAAAGTTTCTTACCAAGAGGGACTACTCATCAGTCAAAAACAGATTTACCACAGATAGGGATTATATCCCCTCCACGCTTCCAACATACCTCACATGTTTGAGGTCGAAATAGGTGAGCAAGTTTTATCTCTCTTTTTTGCCTTATTGCCGCAGTGCTGACATACTGCACCATAATTTGTTTTTTTTTGTTTTCTCCCTTCTATGAGCGCTGAATTCTGAAACCCCATTCTTCACCCTCCATATATATATATATACACACAAGTTTATATGTACAATATTATAAACAAATTGGGAATAAGAAGACTAAATTGTCTTCATTTGATAGACATTCAAGGTAGATAATTTGATACATATCCGCAACATTGATGACTCTTATTTATCAACAGTCCGCTACACATTGCGCCATAGTTGACGTGCAAGTTTTTGACAGGTTGTTTCATAAATAAGGCCATTGAATGTAGATTCGCAGCAGCGTTGTCTGGCGAGCGTATTGCCTCCAGCGAATGCGACGAGATTGGCGCTTTGATAAATTGGCCCCATGGTCCTTAATAGAAACATAGATATTGACGGCAAATTAGAGCCATAGGCCCAGCAAGTCTGCCCAATATATCCTAAAAGTATAAACTTATCTAGTTTGTAAGATAGCCTTATGCTTGTCCCAGGCATTCTTAGAGTCCCCCACAGTGTTTGTCATTACTACCGCTTGTGGAAGTTTATTCCATGAATCAATCACCCTTTCTGTAAAGACGTGCTTCCTCAAATTACTCCTGAATATACTACCCTTCAGCTTGAGATCCTGACCCCTTGTTCTTGAATTTTCCTTTTTATGTAAAATAGGTAATAGGTCAAGTCTGTGGGGGGAAGAATGAATAAGGTGTTGCAATTGCCTATAGTTTAGCTAATTCCCATACGTGCCACCCAAGTACTCTTTACTACATTTTAAATTAGTACCCTCTAAGAGTGTGTGTATTGGGATTGTATAGCCTATTTCCTTGTAGTTTTTACAGTTGATAGTAAATTTTGGGCCACCCAATAGTTCCACGTTCATTGGAATTGGAAAGACGGGGGGACCTTAATGAGGAAATGTGAGGGGTGCTTCTAAGACGTTTATCCCATGTATTGAAAACATTTATGTATGTGCAAGTCTATTGAGACCTATGCTTTGGTCTGAGTGTTTCTATGCCAGTCTAAGAATTTCTGCAAAGCAGTGACAAAATAATATAATTCTATGGCCTTCATGTACTAAGCTCAAGAAGTTGTCCGCTCTCCTTCACTACATACGGCAGCGGACAAACAGTGTAAGAAGCAGTGGTCTAATGACTGCTGCTTCTTACATTGCGGGAAGCAGGCTTGCTGTAATGCTCTAACTTACTGCCCCTTTAAGTATGGCCCTCCTCCTTCAGCCTATTTAAGCCAGTACTTCCTCTAACACTCTGCTTAGGTATCTTCAATTGCAGAGAGTTTCCTTCCTGTGCAACTTACTGAAGCCAATCAACTACAGACTGCTGTTGCTCCTCAGTCTGTATCAGCTGCTAACTTAAAGGAGCTGCAGCCTTTTTCACTGCTTCTGGATTCACTTTCAGTTTCTCTATAACAGCAGGACACTCCACACTGAAGCTGCATTGTTCCTCTCCTGCTGTCTGGAAAAGCCTTTAACCTTAACTACTGAATTACTGCTGGCAATCACTGCTCTTATGATCTCCTATACAGGACTGCATTCCTTCCATAAGATAAGTTGTTTCCCTTACAATCTATGCTTATGTGTGCTGCTCATTAACTCTCACAAAGTCTGTGCTTGCTATAATATGTAATACAACAAATCTTACTAGTTCTTTTTGCTAACAGCACACACACTAATCATCAACTTGTTATAACCTGTTGCTTAAATGGACTGCAATTAACAAACTTTGTCTCTAACTGTTATTGATAAACTACTAATCTAAAACAGAGATTGTTTGTTTATTTTTCCATTAATCTCAAGGCAGCCCCTGTGTTCAGATAATGTTTTCATCTACCCACAACATTAGTATCAGCTGCAAGCCAGCTAACCCTTAATTAACCAACTATTGTTAGCAGTCTTGTCTGTTCTCTCAGACTCTGACTGCTACTGATAGTTAAATCAAATTGCAGTTTCCTATGGTGTGGCCTCTTGTCAATGATTCCACTCTAACAACAACTGCTAACAAACTCTGATATGACAGAATACCTAAGCCCAAAATAAAAAAATATATATATATATATTTCTATATATATACATTGTGTAAAAAAAAAAAAACTTTTGGATTGTGTTTTCTTAATTTATATTTAAGCAACATGGAACCTGCTGAAATGAACACACACATTCTGAATTTGACTCACACAGTTGACATACTTACCCAGGGCCTGCAGGGCCTACAACATGATTTTCAACATTTAAAAGCAACTCTTACTACATTAACCTCTACTCACAACATCCCAGAGGCCCCTGAACCCTCAATTAGCCCCCCAGATACATTCTCTGGGGACAGATCCCAATTTAAAGATTTTAAAATTGCATGTACTCTATTGTTTATGATGAAACCAAAAACTTACCATTCTGAGCACATTAAAGTTTGTACAGTCATATCATACCTACGTGGGGATGCCAGAACCTGGGCTAACGCCTTTATTGAAAACCAAGAGCCAATCCTAAATTATTTGCAACAATTTTTCTCAGCAATGTCATCATTATACCAGGATATGGATAGTCAATTCACAGCAGAAACTGCTCTAAGGGCAGTCAAACAAGGGAAAAGACCCGTTGAAGATTATGTTATAGAATTTAAAAAATGGGCCCGTGACTCACAGTGGAATGACATTAGTCTGAGAAATCAGTTTAGACTAAACCTCTCTGAGAACCTCAAGGATGAACTCTCAAGGACAGAGCTACCCCCCACTCTTGAAGAACTTATTAAAACAGCTACCATCATCGATAGAAGACTCAGGGAAAGAAGAGCAGAACATTCCCATTTGGAACAGTCCTATAAGAGAAAGAGAAGACCACACCAGGATTCAACCCCTCAAGCCAATCCGCCTGTACCTATGGAAAAAAGTGTTATCCGTGGTCCTCTCACATCTGAAGAAAGGCGTAGGAGAAAGCTCCAAAACCTATGCCTATACTGTGCTGCAAGTGACCATGAAGTCCGCTCATGCCCAGTCCTAAATAAAAAAACTATTGGTACCTGCCTCCATTCAGTATCTTGTTTCTCTACACACTCCCCACATTCTGCTTATTGTACACTTCCCGTGTCTGTACAGTGGGACAAAAAGCTGCTACATCTAGAAGCAATTATTGACTCTGGAGCCTCTGCTAACTTCATAGATTCATCTGTGTTACAAGTTAATGAAATTCCTTCTGTTAAGAAATCTACTCCTGTGTCTCTCAGAATCTTTGATGGCTCCCTTGTCCCTAATGGTCCTATTACACATAACACAATACCATTACAAATGTGCTCTACCTCTGGACATACTGAACATATAACTTTTGACGTTATCTCTTTGCCTTTTTACCCTTTAATTCTTGGTTTACCCTGGTTAAGACTACATTGCCCTTCCATATCTTGGGATAGCCTACATGTGAATTTTAACTCTGACTACTGCAGTAAAACCTGTCTACAGCACCACCTACTACTACAGCCTTCTACTAATGTATTACCTGAACAGTACCAAGATTTCCATGATGTGTTCAGTAAAAAGGAAGCTGAAAGCCTGCCTCCCCATCGTCCTTATGATTGCCCTATCGACCTATTACCCGGCTCTAGTGTTCCTTACGGGCATGTCTACTCCTTGTCCGAACCAGAACTCGCTCAACTCAAGACCTACATAGATGATAATCTACGCAAGGGATTTATAAGACCGTCTACCTCTCCAGCTGGGGCTGGTATGTTTTTTGTGAGAAATAAAGATGCCACCATTCGCCCTATTATAGATTACAGGCTTCTGAATAAAATAACTATAAAAAATAGGTACCCTCTTCCACTCATTCCTGACCTAGTGGAGAGGTTACAAAAGGCCAGAATTTTCACAAAACTTGATCTGCGGGGTGCCTACAACTTAGTGCGAATCAAGAGTGGTGATGAATGGAAAACAGCCTTCCGCACTAGATATGGCCTCTATGAGTTTTTTGTTAATGATATCTTTCGAGACCTATTGGATATTTGTGTCGTCATCTATTTAGATGATATCCTCATCTATTCATCTTCAGAAGAAGAACACATTAAACACGTCCGATGGGTCCTTGCCAGGCTTCAAACACACCGTCTGTATGCAAAGCTAGAGAAATGTACATTCCACTCTCAAAATATCAGTTTCCTAGGTTATAAGCTTACACCGGGTGAGATCCGAATGGAGGATGATAAGATTAAATCCATACTCAACTGGCCTACTCCTATCGATAAGAAATCACTACAACGTTTCCTTGGTTTCTCAAATTTCTATAGAAAATTCATAAGGAACTACTCGCACAATGTTAAACCTTTAACAAGACTCACTGGTACCACTCCAGGATTCACATGGGACTCTGAAGCCCAACATGCCTTTGACAAACTTAAAAATGCCTTCACCTCTGAGCCTATACTTAAATTACCTGACCCTACTCTACAGTACATATTAGAGGTAGATGCCTCTGATTACGCAATTGGTGCTATACTTTCCCAAAGGACTTCCATCAGTACTCCAGTGCATCCCGTCGCCTATCACTCTAGAACTCTCACATCAGCCGAAATGAACTACCCTATCGCTGAAAAGGAGTTGCTGGCTATTAAGGTCGCTCTTGAGAACTGGAGACACCTATTGGAAGGCACTGACTTGCCCATTTTAATTTACACTGACCATCGTAACCTAGAATACCTCAAAACCACCAAAACTTTGTCATCTAGACAAGTTAGGTGGAGTCTTTTTTTTGATAGGTTTAACTATCTAATTACCTACCGTCCAGGTAGTGCCAATGGTAAAGCTGACTCGCTCTCCAGGATGTTTCCCAGGCCTCATTGTGCCACCACAACTACTATAATACCCACAGAACGGATTATAGCTCTTGTAGCTGATTTTCCCTCAAGGATAAAACAAGCTTTGCTCAATGACCACTCCCTTCCGTCTTCACATACTCTTACAAAAGGATCTGATCAGTTACTCTATAAGGAAGATAAATTATATATCCCAACTGAGCTACGTCTTGAAATTCTCCAAACAATACATGACAACCCATTGTCTGGACACCCTGGACATTACAAAACCCTAGAACTCCTAAAAAGGAACTTCTGGTGGCCAAATATGTACAAAACAGTTTATGACTATATTAATACATGTACAGTGTGTGCAACCTCTAAACGACAGAGAGTTCCTCCATATGGACTTCTTATGTCTTTACCTATTCCAGAGAAACCTTGGAGCTCTATTTCAATGGATTTTGTGGTTGACTTACCCCCTTCTGCAGATTACACCACCATCCTGGTGGTTATTGATCAATTCACTAAGATGGTACACTTTGTTCCTTTAACCGAACTTCCAACTGCTCTAAAAACTGCACACATTTTCATTGAAAATATTGTACGTCTGCACGGTTTACCTAGCACCATCACTTCTGACAGGGGCGTACAATTTACCTCCAAATTTTGGAGAGAGCTATGTAGACTCCTCTCCATCCAGAACAATTTCACTAGTGCTTACCATCCCCAATCAAATGGACTTTCAGAAAGGACTAATCAGTGGTTGGAGCAGTTCTTGCGTTGTTACTGTTCTCATTTACAAGATGACTGGTCTACATTCTTGCCTTTGGCGGAGTTCTCCTTCAATAACACTCTCAGTTCCACTACTAAACTTACGCCTTTCTATGCTAACTATGGCTATCATCCAACTTTTCATTTCTTAAAACCTGACTCCAGCTATAATCCGACTGTCACAGAAACCCTAAATACCATCAAATCCGGATTCGAAGTTATACGCTCAAATATTAAAATAGCACAGTTAAGACAAAAACGATACTTTGACCTACATCGACGCCATCCGCCAACTTTTAAGGTTGGTGACAGGGTTTGGTTATCAACCAAGAACTTAAAACTTGGAACTCCTTCAAAGAAACTCAGCGCCTTATTCATTGGTCCTTACTCCATCGCTAATACCAAAAAACAAGAAACTACAGAGAGATCATGAGGATTACACTAACAATTGTGTCTATTCTTTCAATCGTAAAAGTGAGACACAAGAGACAAAAATAGGGCACATGAATACACAGGACACACAGAACGAATGGAAACTGGTCAAATATGGAAAACATAAAAAACAAAAAAATTCATATCAGCACACAAACAATTACAAACAACATACACATCCAAATATTGACAATCATGGGAACAATTGGCACAATAACAGGCAGGTCAGTACATATCAGGACAAATTACATTATTCACCACATTATGAACATTATAATGGACACTATAACAACTCACACTACTATAATAGGAACAAACAACAGAATAATCAATTTAGAGCTCATACATCATATCAAACGCACCAAACACAACAACATAATAGAAACAAATCAGGAACACACCAAATACCTAATGCCTATCAAAGGAATTATCAACAAGATGAGCCAACAAATAAAATGAATCACTATTATCCACGAACAGATTCATTTACACATTATCCTAATTCGTCCAAACAATCCAATCCAGGTTCCAACACATCAAATTACAATGCACATCACAGTTCCACACATCAGCAAACATATCAAGAACATTTTGAACATGCTAACAGGTTTAGAATTTTATCAACTGAACGCAGAGATAATATTCCATTATTAGACAGTCCAAGTACTAGTCAGATTCCTTCAACTTTTTTAGAGATAGGCTCACACATGAGAATCGAAAGCCCACAGATAAGAGCAGGGAAAAGACCCCATATGCCAGAAAACGAGGCTCAAGAGGTAGAGCCCTTGCCGCCAAGGAAAAGGAATTATCCAGATTAGATCAGGGTATATATAATCTTTCCTCACACCAACTATCTATTCATGAAAAAAGAGTTTTGAAACAGGGTCTATCTTTTTGCCCCCCAAATACTCCTAGAATGTTTGATATTTTTGTGGACCTAAACAATTTTACGCGTAAATTAACATTACAGAAATATTTTGCGAATAAGAAACTTAAAAATAATCAAATTGAAAGCTCTCAAACACAACTAATTCTGACTGACACAATGCAATCCAACAAAAACACAGTCTGTCTGTATGCTGAAACAGATAACCTTACCACACATCTTTTTGAAGAATTTTTACATACTGATGTTAAAAACAAATCAAACTTCAACCCAACCAATGTAGGAAGAGAATATATCGATCTATTCCAGAATATGGTTCTGGAGGATTTCGATAAGATTCTACATACAAAAAAACGCAAGAAAAATTATGCCACTCTTAGTCACCAGAAAGCTATTCACGGTTTGCAAAACAATCCAAACATTATTATTCGTGACGCTGACAAAGGCGGGGGAATTGTCATCCAGGATCTTGAGGACTATTTACAAGAGGCCAACAGGATCCTGGATGACAAGAATTACTACAAAATCTTACACAAAGATCCAACTGCCATTTTTTTACAGTCATACATTGAACACATAGACAAAGGTTTTTCTTTAAAAATTCTTAACAAAAGTGAAAAAGATTATTTAAGAATACAAAATCCGAGCATAGCCCATTATTACCATTTACCAAAAATTCATAAAAATAAAACAAATCCACCAGGACGTCCAATTATTGCGGGAATAGGAAATTTGACATATAATCTATCATATTACATAGACCAATATCTTCAGAAATACGTGATCACATTACCTTCATATATCAAGGACAGTACACATCTATTACTACAATTAAGCAACATCAATATTACAGATCAAAATCTGTTATGGATCACATGCGATGTTAGCTCACTGTATTCAAATATCTCACATGAACTAGGGTTACAGGCAATTGCCTATTATCTCCAAAAAGATATTTATTTACCAAACATACAGGGTGATTACATTTTGGAAAGCATCGCATTCATTTTACAACATAATTATTTTTTATATCAAGACAAATACTATTTACAAATAAAAGGTACGGCCATGGGGACCAGGTTCGCCCCAAGTTTTGCTAACCTATTCATGGGTTTTTTTGAGGAAAAATAAATCTACTCTGCAAACTTGGGGTCGAACCTGGTCTTCTATGGCCGTTACATAGACGATCTGATTTTTCTATGGGAGGGTGATACCTCCTCAGCAGACAATTTTATCACTCATTTAAACAACAATAATATGGGGATCCAATTTACAGCCAATATTCAGTCACACAAAATTGAATATTTAGATCTGATATTAAGTTTTGAAAACAAGAAGATAATTTCCAAAACCTTTTTTAAGGAGGTAGACAGCAATAGCTTTCTTAATTTCAACAGTAACCACCATAAAAATTGGATACGTAATATTCCCTATAGTCAGTTTCGCAGAATCAAACGCAATTGTTCCAATCATGACACCTTTTTGGAGCAAAGCAATATTCTATACAATAGATTCCTAGAGAAGGAATACCCTCCGTCACTATTGGACAAAGCCTTACATAGAGCATCAGAATTAAACAGAGATGATATTCTCGTGAACAATAAGAACAAAAGCCAACTAGATTTTTCAGAACTAAAAGACATATGCTTCATTACACAATACAACTCTGATTTTAATAAGATACAGCATATATTGTCCAAACACTGGCATATCATTCAGAGGGATCCAATTTTGAAAAGTCTAGTGAAAGACAAACCAAAATTTGTATATAGAAGAGCTCCTACTCTTAGAAGCAAACTTGCTCCAAGTAAAAAAGTTAAACACATACACACTAAAAAGACTAACCAAACTCAAATACAAAATAGGGGGATTTTTGGCCTATGTGGATTATACAAATGTGGGAAAGTGGGATGTGGCACATGCAAAATAATCAAATCTGGCATTAAAACTTTTAAATCAATGGTCACAGGTGAAATGTTCCAGATTCCAATTTTCTTCAATTGCGAATCATCCTATACGGTGTACCTTATGGAATGTGTATGCGGCCTACAATATGTAGGCCGCACCTCTAGAAAATTGAGAACTAGATGGGGAGAACACCACCGGAATTGCAAAAATTGCAGAAAAAAGAACATAAAACATAGTATACCCAATCATTGTTTATTGAAACACAATGGGAACCCATATATTTTCAAATACATTCCGATAGATTATGTTCCCAAAAACACAGATTACAATAGATTAATTAGACTCAGACAACGCGAAACTTTTTGGATCTACCGGTTGAAGACTCTATACCCATTTGGGCTCAACGCCAATTTGGATTTAGCAGCTTTCAACTAGTAGATTCACATCACTCTCTTTTTAGGCACATTCAAATAATAGAGATGGACACCACTAAAGGGGGTCAAGAAATATAGACCTTTTTTTTTTTTTTCCCCAAAATTTCATCTCACTCCATTTCCTCTCTAGGAACCTTTAGAGATCCAAAATAGGGTTAGCTAGGACCTAAAAACACTGACATATATGAACTATATTCACTAACATTAATATATGTATTTCAGAGTACATACACACTGTTTAGTCAATTTAGTCTACAGATACACACACTTATCATTTTCTATTTTACAAGACACCAGACCATTTTGGAGGACACACACACTGACCAGTGAACACCAATACACATTCACACACACAGCATTATTATATGTTTATACACATTCATAAACTCGTATACAGTCCAAATTTCATATATACATTATTTCATATATACATTATTAGAAAAATAAGTTGAAAATACCAGTTTCAATACATACGTATGATTTCATGACCATCTTTTGAATAGCACATTTATGTATAAAAAACTAGAACAAGAATTTATCATGAATAACACACATATATACAAAAACAAAAAATTTATTTCAGACCACATGCAGTTAACAACACGCATTTCTTAAACATTTTGGTTCAAACGCATAGTTTTTGGACATGCAACATCTTTTGTACATATATGTTTCTTTGGTTGCAAAGATGTTTAGAAATGCAGCTACTAACGAAATCAGAAATGTTTTCTTATTCAGAAAGAGTTTTTGTCAACTTAACATATTTATTTTGAATTAGAATTTTTACTTTCATACATATTTTTTATTTTTTATTATTATCCACATTTCCTAATATGTTGATACATTTCAAGACTTTGAAAAGACGTATAAGAAGTATCTAAATAGATAGGTCTAAGGTTAGAAATACAAACACTCAAGAGACATATGATATACGATATACATACCCTTTAAATCCTTTGCTAAACAGGGATTTAAAAGTAAATCTACACTTCACTAACTAAAACATACAGTCCAATAGGAACACACTAGTGCACACATATACTTAATAAGAAATTATAAATTTTATGGTTTATTAAGAAATCTAAAACATTGCCCCTAATAAATGTGATCATCCAGTTCAACACTACCCCAAAAAAGGTTGAAATAATAACAAAAATAAAAAAGACTTAGGATTTTGTGTATATACACACCCTTATCTATCACATAGACATGAATACATTAGGGTAATAAAATCATATCTGTTAACCCCCTTGATTGTTGAATAAATTGTATACAATGTTAGAATGTAACAGCTGAGGATACGATTTTGATACCTCAGCTGGAGTTTTTTCAGACGTACCCATTGGTTATTTTTCAGTGACAACTTCCGGTTTTAATTAGTCAAATGTGTATATAATGTTACAATTTGAAGTGTATTTTATCTGCTTTATATCTGATGAAACGACCCGTAGCTGGTTGAGAAACGCGTCATTAAAGCCTTTTAAATTTTACCTGGAAGCTGTCCAAATTTTATTCAATTTTATGTTAGTGCCGTTAAGTTACAGACTACCTTAACTACTTAAATAGTAACAACCATTATACACCTGGTTGTTACAATACATCAGACATTTTATTACTAAGTAACGTGTACGGCTAAAACTACAGACCTTTTACAGAGAGGACAAACCAACACACAGTATACTAGCCGCTGTATAAGGTGCTAGCAGGCGAGATCGCACTGGTCACAGAACAGTGCCAATTCCTTTGGTATATACATCCTTGAGTTGAATCCACGGAGCACCTGGAGGATACATGCCTATACACAGTGTACTGGCCGCTGAGTAAAGTGCCAGCAGGCGATACAGCACTGGTCAGAGTTCAGTGCAACTTGTTTTGGTAAGCGCAATATTTGTGTTTTATTATCTGCTGTGAACCAAACATTATCACACTATTGGCGCCCTCTTTTTTTCCTTTCCTTTTTCTGCCTCAGTATTACCCACCCGCTCTCTGGGATCAAGAGGAGCTGCCCCGCCACAATCACCTCCTGGCGGCTATCTGTTTTCTATGGACCAAGACACCGGATTTTAACACATTGGGACTTGGTATTATATCTATGATAACTATCACTCTGTCCTAGAAGATTTTTGTTTTCAGTTTTGTTGCATTTTTTATTTTCATATTTGTATGTTTTCATTCTTTGTTGCATCGTTTGCTTTTCAATTTGAGTGCGGAGCTATTTGTCACTCCCATTTTCTTCCCGCCCCGTTTTTTCAAAACCATCAGCGCGCCTTTTTTGTATCCCCTTCTGGGATACTACAGTTTGTCTCTCCTTAAACCATACCTAGAGAACAAGTTTCCTGGGAGATCTCTTCCTCCTCCTGCTCCAGTTGTGATAGATGGTGATTTGGAATATGAGGTTGATCAAATATTGGACTCTAGATTGTGTAGAGGGAGACTCCAATACTTAGTCAGATGGAAGGGTTATGACTCGTCTGAAGATTCTTGGATTCCCGTCTCTGACCTGAGAGCCCATCGTCTTAGTTCTGACTTCCACAAACGTTACCCTCTCAAGCCCTCGCAGCCCTGAGGTCTGCCTTACTCGGGGGGGTCCTGTAATGCTCTAACTTACTGCCCCTTTAAGTATGGCCCTCCTCCTTCAGCCTATTTAAGCCAGTACTTCCTCTAACACTCTGCTTAGGTATCTTCAATTGCAGAGAGTTTCCTTCCTGTGCAACTTACTGAAGCCAATCAACTACAGACTGCTGTTGCTCCTCAGTCTGTATCAGCTGCTAACTTAAAGGAGCTGCAGCCTTTTTCACTGCTTCTGGATTCACTTTCAGTTTCTCTATAACAGCAGGACACTCCACACTGAAGCTGCATTGTTCCTCTCCTGCTGTCTGGAAAAGCCTTTAACCTTAACTACTGAATTACTGCTGGCAATCACTGCTCTTATGATCTCCTATACAGGACTGCATTCCTTCCATAAGATAAGTTGTTTCCCTTACAATCTATGCTTATGTGTGCTGCTCATTAACTCTCACAAAGTCTGTGCTTGCTATAATATGTAATACAACAAATCTTACTAGTTCTTTTTGCTAACAGCACACACACTAATCATCAACTTGTTATAACCTGTTGCTTAAATGGACTGCAATTAACAAACTTTGTCTCTAACTGTTATTGATGAACTACTAATCTAAAACAGAGATTGTTTGTTTATTTTTCCATTAATCTCAAGGCAGCCCCTGTGTTCAGATAATGTTTTCATCTACCCACAACATTAGTATCAGCTGCAAGCCAGCTAACCCTTAATTAACCAACTATTGTTAGCAGTCTTGTCTGTTCTCTCAGACTCTGACTGCTACTGATAGTTAAATCAAATTGCAGTTTCCTATGGTGTGGCCTCTTGTCAATGATTCCACTCTAACAACAACTGCTAACAAACTCTGATATGACACTTGCATATGCAAACCTGCCCCACAAGGACTCCGGAGCAGCTTTTGCTGCTTAGTACATGGAACCCAAGACCCCCAAATCTGAGTGTTCAAAACATTGTCGCTCTGTGGATGAGAGGTTTTTTATAGATATGTGTTTAATATGCGTTAAATGTGTTTAAGGAAAGGCTTTGGTAGGACTATAGGAACCATTTGGAGTATTTAAAGAAGTCTTGGGAGGGTTTTCATTTTTAGGGTTTGAATTCTCCTCCACCAGGAAAAGGGTTTGTGTGACCATAGTGATAGGCCTTTTTCTATGGTTGTTATTGTTGTTTTGTAATTCAAATAGTTGGGGCGAGTCAGGAGAGAGTGAGATGCCTAGATATTTTAGTGCTTTAGTCTGCTGCTAATATGGACATAAGAATTTCATGAAGGAGAATTCTATTAGTGTGAGGTTAACATTCAAAATTTCAGATTCTGGGATAGAGATATTAGGGGATGTCAGTGAAGGGCTCGATTTATCAAGCTAGGGTAGACAGGGGCATACATATGCGCCCCTGTCTGCCACAGCTTGCCTCTGGCAGGCAGCAATCCGCTGCTGGAATTCAACATTGCACAAGAGTGCTATTTTGTGCTCTTGTGCAACACCGCCCCCTGCCCATGCAAGCCAATCACGCACGGGCAGGAGCTGTCAATATTCCCTGTCGGACGAGACCAGGGAGATTGAAATTCTCCACCTAAGAGGTGGAGAAGAGTCTAGGAAGCAGCGGTCTTATGACCACTGCTTGATAAATACTGACTGCAGGTTCTCTTGGTTCCACTTGATCCACATGGACCAGATCTGGTAGAACTTTGTTTAAATGAGTAGAGAGGATTTTTGCATACATTTTGTGGTCAGTAGAGATGGGACGATAGTTCTCAGGTAAGTCATGGGATTTCCCAGGTTTAGGGATGAAATTTCCCTTGTTCATCTAGAGATTAAATAAGGTTAGAAGGTGAGGACTAGTATGTCTTTAGGTAGGTTTTATAATACTTATTTAGTTCACCGGGGCCTGGACTTTTGCCAGAGGGCAAGTTAGTAATTTAATTAATAACCTCCTGGAGAGATATAGGTGCATCTAAAGTTTTAATTTGTTATTGGGTTAAGCATGGCATATGTAACTCCTGGAGATAGTCTTGAAGTCTGCTTAGTAGAGGAATAATTCAATACTGGGAGATTATAAAGATGTTCGTAATAGTCACAAAAAACTCTAGCTATTTGAGAGCTATCGTGTTTAATATCTACATTGGGGTGTTTAATTTTGTATGTATGATTTTGGGTAGACTTTCTTCGGAGGGCTCTAGCTAGCAGAGGACTAATTTTGTTTCCACCATGAAGGTAAATCTGCCTAAGTAATAGTGCTTGTGTGCGTGCGTCTTTTTGTAGAAATAAATTTAGATATATACGTGATTTAGTAAGGCAGTATCGTTAGGGTTTAGTCTGTGAAGTCTTTCTGCTGTCTTTAAGTCCTGGGTAAGGGTTTTGTATTCTTGTTCATGTTATCTTTTTAGGTAGGCTTTCTGAAGAATGAATTCACCTCTGATTACTCTGATTATGGGCTTCCCAGAGTGTTCCTGAGTTCTCAACTGTATCGGTGATGTGTTTAAAATATTCTAAAATTGTCAAACTCACCCTAGAAAGACAAACACTAGCCACCCACCTCAACAAAACGCACAAAAGACAGACCCTATACACCCATCAAAAGCACTACGAGGGAAGGAACAAATCAGGCAGATCATTGGCCAGATACCTTAAACAAAAAGCGCATCAAAAATATATCATGCAGATCAGAAACGATAATGGCCTCCTGCAGAAATCAACTCACCAAATTTCCCACGCCTTCAGAACATATTTCCAAAAACTATACAACATCCAACACACAAATACCAACACCCCTAGCCCTTCCGAACGTAGGCATCAACTAATAGGGGAATACCTTGGGAAACTCCAACTCCCACACATTACAGAATTGCAAAAAGAGCAACTGGAAGAACCCATATCACTAAGTGAATTGAAGTTAGCCCTTAAAAACTTGCCCACCGAAAAAGCCCCGGGTCCAGATGGCTACAGCCACAAATACTACACCACTTTCCAGGATATCCTAAACCCCTATATGTTAGACTATTTCCAATCCATAGATGAACACAAGGCGTTTCCCCCTGGAGCATTAGAGGCTCATATAATACTAATACCCAAACCCCACAAATCCCGAGACTCCCCTGGTAATTATCGCCCCATCTAACTACTAAATACTGATGTTAAACTCTATGCTAGGATACTAGCACATAGACTGAACAGAGTCCTCCCAGACCTGGTCCATTTTGACCAGGTCGGGTTTATCCCAGGGAGAGAAGTGAAAGACAACACGGTCAGGGCCCTCAATTTAATCCACTATGCCAAACTCAAAAATATTCCCTCTGTACTCCTTTCTACAGATGCGGAAAAGCCTTTGACCGTGTTGCCTGGGACTTCATGAAAGCCACCTTAATCCACATGGGGTTGGGGTCAAAGATCCTTAATAGGGTCTTCTCGCTCTACGCCCACCCGACAGCGAGAATCCTAGTCAACGGCACCTTATCCCCTCCCTTTCCCATAACCAACGGAACACGTCAGGGATGTCCCTTGTCCCCACTCTTATTTGCATGCATCATTGAGACCTTAGCGAACAGCATTAGACAGAACTCCCAGATAACTGGAATCACCATAGAAAACCAACATTATGTGGTATCACTATTCGCAGACAACCTGCTTTTTTCCCTAACTAAACCTGAAATCTCAATCCCACACCTCCTAGATGAATTCCGCACTTTCCAACTTCTATCAAACTTTGTAATAAATATGTCCAAATCAGAAATATTAAATATTAACCTAACTAACACATCCCTGGCAGCCACCCAACAAGTCTCCCCCTTTACGTGGTGTACCAACTCACTGAAGTATCTAGGGATACATTTATCACCCAAACTAGATGATATATTTCGACTCAATTACGCACCCATTAAACATACGATCATACGAGACCTGTCATCATGGGGCTCCAAAAAACTGTCTTGGCTAGGACGCATTGAAGTCGTCAAAATGAATGTATTCCCACGTATTCTTTACCTTCTCCAGACTCTACCAATCCCCTTGCCCAAACCGTACCTACCATCAATACAAAAAGCATTTAGTGACTTCATCTGGCGCAGAAAGCCGCTTAGAATTAATAGTTTAATAATGCAAACTTCTAAAGCCCAGGGAGGTATGGGTGTTCCGAATCTTAGCGCCTATCGCCAAGCCATATTCCTGCAAAGGCTGGTCGACTGGAACATCCACTATGCACACAAAAGATGGGTACCTCTTGAACACCTCATAATAGTCAGGCCACATCTGGGAAGACTATGCTGGAGCAACCCAAATTTTTTTAGAAAGGTCAAAACTGATAACCCGATCATACAAGAGACCTTCCGCACGTGGGAACGCACCATCAACACAACGCTCTTTGTTTCGTCGGTCCCCTCCCCACTGACCTCCCTGATAGAAAACTGTGAATTTGTGGTTAAATCCCTCACCCCCAAAACCACGGTAGACACCCCAAATAGAGACTTCACTGTTCACGCACTAACCAACAACGAAACCCTACTCTCACAGACTGAGCTAATTTCTAGAGGACATGAGTGCTTTGCCGATTGGTTCACTTATAGACAAACAATACACTACATCGATAAACACCCAGGATATGGAAATATGGTCAGACCTTTGACCAACTTCGAGTCCCTTTGTGTCCAAAAACCCCCAATAAGACATACTTTATCGATAATATATAACATTTTGACACACACACACCGCCTGGGCACATACCATCATTCTTAGAAAGCTGGGAGAGGGACCTAGGGGTCATCATCCTGCCCCAAACAAGCACACAGATCTTCCAAGCCACAATGAGATCCTCAATCTCCTCCTCTATCTTAGAGATTAATTTCAAGCTACTACACAGGTGGTACCTCACTCCAAGGAAGCTGCACCGCCTATACCGCACCCGAAGTAACAGATGCTGGCGCTGCGGCCATGTAAATAGCGACACCGCCCATATGTGGTGGTGGTGCAATGCCATCCAGAACTTCTGGAGAACCGTGATCTCAGAGATAGAAATTATACTGGAAACCCAATTGCCCCTAGACCCTCTGATGTGGTTACTGCACAAACCTTTCCCAACGATTAAATACAAACCATATGCCCGTCTTTTAAACATTATGATAAACGGAATTAAAATCCTAATAGCTAAAAACTGGAAAAGTATGGACACCCCCACTATAGACATGTGGACCCAAAAGGTCACTGAAATTATAGAACTAGAGGAATACCACCACCTCAAATACGACAAAATGAACTCCTATGCAGAGTTCACACAACTCTGGACCTATTACATAAAGCACAGACCCTAGACAGAAATACAATCAAAGACTAACTGTCCCCGGCTATGGGAGAATCAAAACACATCACTGACTGGGTATGAGCGCTGGAGGCACGGACGGACTGGGATCACATACCCCCCTTTTTTTTTCTTTCCCCTCCCCTTCTCCCCCCAATTACTTTACCCTAATTTTCTCCTATGACATTATATATTGTTTATTATAAAATCCACAGTTATTACTGCATTGTACGCCTTGGAGCTGCGTCTCCACCCTTTTGTAACTCTATTTTAAATGCAATAAAGCTGTTTAAAAAAAAAAAAAAAAAAATTCTAAAATTGTAGTCTTTATTTCTCAACTACATGAGGGTTATGAAGGAATAATTTGTCTAGTTTCTATAGGCATAGGCATGGGGATATTGAAGGCCAGTCTAGTTCTATTGAAATCGCAGAATGGTCTGACCAGGCAGTGGGTTTGGATCTCAGAATTAGACACTAGACCAATGAGAGGGTGAGAGTAGAAGGTGTAGTTCCGTGACCTAGGGTGTTGAAGTCGCCATATGTCTGTTAGGCTTCTCCAAACATTGTCCCTAGTCTTTTTACTAATGGAGCTTATCCCTGAGGAACAATCCAGGTATGGGCATAAGGCCACATTGAGATTTCTTGCAAAGAGCACCATCACTTTCTGAATTTCAAGAATTTTGTTGCAAACCCTAGAAGTAAATTTGGCTTGGTCACCGTTAGGGGAATAAACATTGACTAGAATAATTATAGTATTGAACAGTAGTCCTATTAGTAATTTATACCGTCCTTCTGGGTCATCAAATCTGTCCAAAAGTGGAAAATGTATATTTTTATGTATGCCTACTCCTTTTTTTTTTTTTTATTGGAGCTGAAGTAGCCATTTGGGTAATTCTCTTGAAGAGAACCTAGGTACCTGGCAGTGATGTGCGGTGACTTCAGAGGCTGGTGAGGCAGTGGCTAGGAATCGGATACGCCTTCATTCTTTAGATATCCTTTGTTGAAGAAATAGCAATGTACATGGGCGAGCCAATCGCATGAGGTATCTATATGCAGCCACCAATCAGTATCTACTGAGCATATTTAGATATGATTTTCAACAAAGGATATCTGATTTTCTTCATTCTTTTGATATCCTTTGTTGAAAATCATATCTAAATATGCTCAGTAGCTACAGAGCATATTTAGATATGATTTTCAACAAAGGGTATCTGATTTTCTTCATTCTTTTGATATCATTTGTTGAAAATCATATCTAAATATGCTTAGTTGCTACTACTGAGCATATTTAGATATGATTTTCAACAAAGGATATCAAAAGAATGAAGAAAATCAGATACCCTTTGTTGAAAATCATATCTAAATATGCTCTGTAAATCCACAGAAGAAGGCAGCACCTTGCAGTATAAAAATATCTTTATTTCCACATGCTGGAATAAAACAGTGACGTTTCGGGTGGAACACCCTTAATCACACACTAAGCGCTCCATTGTATTAAATCACTTCAGAAAGCTTAAAGTGATGGTAAACAATGTATTTCTCGTTATCATAAATAAAGTTAAAGTATAATTTCTTTTTCTTTTAATAACTCCAAACATTTATATTTCACATAGTTTTTTCAGCTGTCATCTGCACTCCAAAACCGGCCCCACCCTGTGTAGTACTTTTTTTTTTTTTTTTAGCACAATCCACAAATCCTAAGCAAAGTCAGCTGCCTCGCTGTTTTCAATTAGTAACCGCATCCGAGAAGCACACATTTGTACTGCCGCTATAGTCCTGTAACATAGAGTGATGTTTGTAACTGTGCTGTCAGTCAATCAGGTTACCACTGCTCAAATATGTGATGTTTCAGCAGATCAACCCACCATGAACGTTACAGAATCGAATAATGGAGATTCTAGGTGGGAGAAGGGAAAGCTGTTGACGGACAAGTAATAAAATTCATTATATTGAGTAAAATAAAATAATAATTCAAAAACAAATTAACATCTAAACATAAAATTCAATGCATACATATAATATAGATTAGTGATTGTTTACCATCACTTAAAAGGGGATATCATTTTCATACAGGAAATGGCCAGGTACCTAGGTTCTCTTCAAGAGAATTACCCAAATGGCTACTTCAGCTGCAATAAAAAAAAAGGAGTAGGGATACATAAATATACAAGAGTTGCCGCTTGGGTAAAAATGTAAAAGCTTTATTCAATCAATAAAATCCTTATTGCTAACGTGCAGTAAACTTTAAATGGAATGAATCATCACAGAATTAGGCCAGTCTACCGCAAATACTTGAGGGATACTGAGGACTATACTAACAATAGGGTATACCAGTGGAACTCACAGAACCCTAGGAGAATGAGGCAGTCAAGGAAGAATAACAACAAGAGAGGGACTGTAACAGGAGCAAAGGGACAAACATTGGAGCAAGGAAAGAGACAAGTGACTTTCGTTGACACTGATTCGAGTGAAGATAATGACTTAAGAGACTTTGTTGATTATGCCATAAGTGGGGGTTCTTCTGAAGAAGAAGGACCCCAACATATATTTAATGAGAGTCCAGCTCCAAATACATCTTTTGGCAGTGATAGTACCCCTCATCAATCTACACATAGTAATATCTCCACAGGGGTAGTGGGTATTTTAAAGAACAGAGGTAGAGGAGGTAATAGAGTAAATAAATATTCACTACCAGCAGATGCACCATCTATTTCCAATCCATCTTCTTCAGAATCTCAGGTTTTTCAGGAGGTAGAGGACAGAGGACGAGGTGGAGGGATAGTAGGAGGAAGGGGAAGAGGAAAAGGCAAAGATCAACAGGCCAAGCAGGAGCACTATTCTCTAAGGAAAGGCAAACAAAACAAATACAAAATATGAAAGTCATTAATTTAACAAGTCTAGAATTGAGCTCTGAAGAAATGAAAGTTCTAGAACTAGGCTTAAACTTTGTTCCTGCTACTGACTTTAAGGTATTTGATACACTCTTGGATGTCAACAGGTTTGTACGGAAGTTTGCCATTAAGAAATTCTATTATAGTGAAGAAATCCAAGAGTGTACGGATACATTAGAGACAGAGAAAAGAGAGGTGTCCAATGACTGTTTCCTCTACAAAGACACTGTAGATTTCCTAACATTAAGCCATCTGGAAAGAGAGAGTATGGGGGCTATTTCTGGTAAAGGCAGCCATACAGGATTTAAGAATAAATCCAAATTTTACCCCATCCATTTCAGAGGGGAAGTGTTGGAAAGCTTCCATAGGAGGGTAGAGGAAGATCTGGTCAAATTAAAAGCAGATTGCAGTTCCCAAAGGCATAATCTCACACATGCCGAACAGAAAGGCCTGAGGAGCCTAAAAGATAGGAAAGGCATAGTGATAAAAAATACCGATAAGGGAGGCACAATAGTGGTCATGGAGGAATCCATGTAAATACAGGAGGCTAATAGACAATTAAGTGATGAAGAGGTATACAAGAGATTGCCATATGATCCGACCAACAGGTTCCAGAAGGAGCTGAAGGATCTACTTGATGATGGAATGGAGGAGGGCCTGCTGGACTTGTGCACCTTTGAGTACCTATATGTGAAGGAACCAGTAACACCTATTTTCCATCACTTACCAAAGGTGCACAAGTCCATCGAGGACGTTCGGGGGAGACCGATCGTGTCTGGGATCGGTTCTCTCTTCGAGAATCTGTCAAATTGGGTAGAATCTCTGTTACAACCACTAGTGTGGAAATTGCCAACTTTCCTCCGTGACACGAAACATCTGCTGAATATTGTGGAAGAAGTCACTTGGTTACCTGAGTATTGTTGGCTAACAGTAGATGTGGTGGGATTATACTCCGCCATACCACACGATAAAGGTTTGCAGGCCGTGCAACACCTTTTGGACTATCTGAGTGATTATACGCAGGAGCTAAAAGACTACATTTTGCGAGTCATTGAATTCCTGCTAACTCACAATTTTTTTAGCTTCAATGGACAATTCTATCTGCAAAGGCGTGGGACAGCGATGGGAGCAAAATTTGCACCAGCCTATGCAAATTTGTTCATGGGCTGGTGGGAGCTGTTCCACGTCTTTGCAGATGGTAATCCTTATGGGGAGCAGATAGTAGGATATAAGCGCTATATAGATGACCTGCTGTTCATATGGATGGGCAGCGGGGAATCTAGCGAACAGTTTGTGTCATACCTTAACAACAATGAAGTGGGCCTGTCCTTCACTTCTTGTTTTGATAAAAATCAGGTGGACTACCTGGATATAACATTAATTGGTGATGTCATTGCCGGTGGGGTTAAAACTAAACTTTACACAAAGCCCATCTCAGCTAACTCTCTAATCCATGCAAGGAGTAGCCATCCACACCATTTGCATTATGGTGTGGCAAAAGGTCAACAAATCAGAGCAAAACGTAATTGCACAGAAGACTCTGATTATGTGACCGAAAGTACAAAATTGGTTCAGAAACTGAGAGAGAGGGGCTATCCGGAGGGCCCAATAAATTAAGCTTTGAAGGAAGTTAATGGCATACCGAGAGGTATGCTGTTAAAGCCCAAACCCCTCAAACAAAAAGACAAAAGTGAAATCACATTTGTAACAACTTACACCAGTCAGTTTAATGAAATCTGCAATATTATCAAAAAGAATTTGCGGATACTGAGAGGTGATGATGTACTGAAAAATGTGGTTGATAGGGGGTGTAGATTTGTCTCAAGAAGGAATGTCACCATTGGTAACATGATATCACCCAGTATGTTGAAAAAAACTAAGAAGGAGAGTAGCTGGCTAAGCTGTAAAGGGCACTATAGATGTGGCACAGGGAGTTGCACGGCTTGCAAATATACAACAGTCAGTAAGGTATTTCAATCCTCAAAGACGCATAAAGTTTATGAATGTCAAAAGTGTACAAACTGTAGAACCGAATATGCAGTGTATTTGGTGACATGCCAGCAGTGCAGATTACAGTACGTTGGGTGCACCTCTAGGGAGGTATGAGCGAGAATTAGGGAGCACCTCAACGACATTGATAAAGAGAGGACCCCTACTGGAGTGGCTAAACATTTTTTAAGTGTCCATCAGGGAGATGTTAGTGCCCTCAAATGGACCGTAATAGATGTGATAGACAACCCAGAGGAGGTAATAGGACAAATGAATTGTTCCGTAGAGATGCGTACTGGATTTTCACCTTAAGTACACGCAGACCAGCAGGTCTCAATATTAAAGATGATGTAATAAATTTCTGGCAATAATCATATTGGACATGGAGACAGGTGCATACCTGACTACAGTATATTAACTATCATAAGTAAAAAACTGATATATACTCCGATACGCGGTGGGTTGCTTCTGGTTCCATGACCAATTAAAATTAAAACATGAATAATTTTGTACGAGAAAATGATGTCCATTCAAACTCAAGAAAATCCTTAGCTAATATAAGTGTTAACAAGCACTCTAACAATTGCTAATATTCGAGACAAAACTGTGAGTAGGCATTGAGTAACCAATTTAAATTTGCACAAATAAATAAAGGTGCAGCTCAATAAATAGAATGGTTTCTATAGCCTAATACGCAGTATTTGTCCCGAAACTAGCAAATAATTATTGCTTTACGCAGCTCTTTGGATGCAAGAGGCATTAGATCAAAATGAGTGCAAAGAGTTAACATACAGCTGAGATATTCAGCTGTTGATTAGATAAGACCGGGAAGGGGAATGTATCAAGAGGTGTGTTGGTAGAGACTTATAGTAACCAATGATAGACAAGTAGGAGGGAGGAGAATGGAAATTCATAGTAGTAGGCAACCAATGAGATTGTGAGCGGGTATTTAAAGCCCCACAGGAAGATTGAGCAAATGTAGTCTATGAATAAGGCATAAGAGCCGAAACGCGTCAGACTGGCCTAATTCTGTGATGATTCATTCCATTTAAAGTTTACTGCACGTTAGCAATAAGGATTTTATTGATTGAATAAAGCTTTCACATTTTTACCCAAGCGGCAACTCTTGTATATTTTTGAAAATTTCGGCCAAGGAGAGGGCCTTTTGTGTGCTGCTACAGGGCGTCCGGCCCGGGTTTGCTCGAGGGAGCTACGGGCACTTACTTGCATTTTTTCTGCTGCCAAGACCGGTGTAAACTGACTGTTGCCTGGACGACTGTTCGCCAAGTCTGCCCCCCATTGGTTAGGATCGGTCACGAGGGAGTGACGTCAGACGCCAACGGAAGAATCCCGCAACCGCCACAGAGCGGAGGGACAGAGCGGAGAGATTCAACGGGAGGGGTAAGACGGATGAGACGAATAGAGGTGAGAGAAAATATCTTGATTTCTTTCAGTCACCGATAGCAGCACGGATTCTCACAAGCCAGTGGAACAACTACTTGTCTTCATACATAAATATATACATTTTCTACTTTTGGACAGATTTGATGACCCAGAAGGACGGTATAAATTACTAATAGGACTACTGTTCAGTGCTATAACTATTCTAGCCAATGTTTATTCCCCAGCCACCAAGCCAAATTTACTTCTAGGGTTTGCAACAAAATTCTTGAAATTCAGAAAGTGATGGTGCTCTTTGCAAGAAATCTCAATGTGGCCTTATGCCCATCCCTGGATTGCTCCTCAGGGGTAAGCTCCATTAGTAAAAAGACTAGGGACAATGTTTGGAGAAGCCTAACAGACATATGGCGACTTCAACACCCTAGGTCACGGAACTACACCTTCTACTCTCACCCTCTCATTGGTCTAGTGTCTAATTCTGAGATCCAAACCCACTGCGGGGTCAGACCATTCTAACATTTCAATAGAACTAAACTGGCCTTCAATATCCCCATGCCTATGCCTATAGAAACTAGACAAATTATTCCTTCATAACCCTCATGTAGTTGAGAAAATAAAGACTACAATTTTAGAATATTTTAAACACATCACCGATACAGTTGAGAACTCAGGAACACTCTGGGAAGCCCATAATCAGAGTAATCAGAGGTGAATTCATTCTTCAGAAATCCTACCTAAAAAGATAACATGAACAAGAATATAAAACCCTTACCCAGGACTTAGAGACAGCAGAAAGACTTCACAGACTAAACCCTAACGATACTGCCTTACTAAATCATGTATATATCTAAATTTATTTCTACAAAAAGACACACAAGCACTATTACTTAGGCAGATTTACCTTCATGGTGGAAACAAAATTAGTCCTCTGCTAGCTAGAGCCCTTCGAAGAAAGTCTACCCAAAATCATACATACAAAATTAAACACCCCAATGTAGATATTAAACACGATAACTCTCAAATAGCTAGAGTTTTTTGTGACTATTACGAACATCTTTATAATCTCCCAGTATTGAATTATTCCTCTACTAAGCAGACTTCGAGACTATCTCCAGGAGTTAGATATGCCATGCTTAACCCAATAACAAATTAAAACTTTAGATGCACCTATATCTCTCCAGGAGGTTATTAATTCAATTACTAACTTGCCCTCTGGCAAAAGTCCAGGCCCCGGTGAACTAAATAAGTCTTATAAAACCTACCTATACTAGTCCTCACCTTCTAACCTTATTTAATCTCTAGATGAACAAGGGAAATTTCATCCCTATACCTGGGAAATTCCATGACTTACCAGAGAATTATCGTCCCATCTCACTACTTAATACTGACCACAAAATGTATGCAAAAATCCTCTCTACTCATTTAAACAAAGTTCTACCAGATCTGGTCCATGTGGATCAAGTGGAACCAAGAGAACCTGCAGTCAGTATTTATCAAGCAGTGTTCATAAGACCACTGCTTCCTAGCCTCTTCTCCACCTCTTAGGTGGAGAATTTCAATCAACCTGATCTCGTCCGACAGGGAATATTGACAGCTGCTGCCCGTGAGTGATTGGCCTAAAAAACTATTTAAAAGGGAAAACTATTATTACAGGGTTTCAAGAACAGTGGGAATTTGTTAAAGGTGCCATTTTAGATGCAACCGCACACTGTATTAGACATGTCTGTAAAAGTAAAAGAAAGCGGAAACCAATTTGGTTTTCCAAAGAAGTAGCACATTCTGTAAAGACAAAAAAGATAGCTTTTTAAAATTACAGACACACACAAGCAGATGATGATATGAAAATATGGAGACTCCAACAAAAAAAGACTAAGCAGTTAATTAGGAAGGTTAAAGCTCATGCAGAAGAGAAGATAGCACAGTCAGTAAAAAATGGGGACAAAACATTATTTAGATATATCAGTGAAAGAAGAAAAAATAAGGTAGGAACAGTAAAATTGAAATCAGTTGATGGTAGAATAATAGGAGATAAGCAGATTGCAGACTGTCTCAATGATTACTTCTGTTCTGTTTTCACAAAAGATTGTGAAGATAGAATGTCTACATTAAGGGATGCTACGAAAAATAGAAACAAGCTTAACAGTAATCTTTTTACAGAGGATGATGTTTTGTTAGCATTATCAAAAATAAATGTTAAAAACGCAGTGGGTCCTGATAATATTCATCCAAGGGTTTTAAAAGAACTTCGATCAATGCTAACTGTCCCATTAACTGATCTCTTTAATGAGTCACTATTAACAGGAGCTGTCCCAGATGATTGGAGAATAGCAAATGTAATACCTCTTCATACAAATTGCAGTAGAGAAGAATCTGGTAACTACAGGCCAGTTAGTTTAACTTCAGTAGTAGGGAAATTAATGGAAAGCCTCTTAAAAGAAAGAATTATGACTTACATAAAGACAAACAATTTAGAGGACCAAAATCAGCATGCTTTTACTTCAGGGAGATCATGTCAGACTAATCTAATTGACTTCTTTGATTATGTTACAAAAGTATTAGACAAGGGTGGAGCAGTTGATGTAGCATATCTAGATTTCAGCAAAGCATTTGACACCGTCCCACACAATAAACTAATTCACAAACTGTATCTCCTTGGTCTAGATTCAAAAATTGTGAACTGGGTGGAATGCTGGCTTAAGGACAGAAAACAAACGGCTAGATTACGAGTCTTGCGCTGCGTGGCCGGTCCCAACGCTGCTTTTTAACGCCTGCTGGTATTACGAGTCTCGCAGGTACAGGTGTACCGCTCACTTTTTTGGCCGGACTCGGAAATACCGCAAATCCACTTACGTCAATTGCGTATCCTATTTTTTCAATGGGACTTGCATAGCGCCAGTATTACGAGTCTGACAAAAATTGAGCGGTAGACCCTCTCCTGTCAAGACTGGTACCGCAATTTAAAGTCAGTAGTTAAGAATTTTACACTACAACGCCGTAGCATAAAACTCTTTACTAAAGTGCTAAAAACTACAGTAACACCCATAAACTACCTATTAACCCCTAAACCGAGGCCCCCCCACATCGCAAAAACTAAAATAACATTTTTAACCCCTAATCTGCCGAACCAGACATCGCCGCCACTATAATAAATATATTAACCCCTAAACCGCCACACTCCCACCTCACAAACGCTAGTTAAATTTTATTAACCACATTGCCGCAACCTACCTACATTTATTAACCCCTAATCTGCCGCCCCCAACGTCGCTGCCACTATATTAAATGTATTAACCCCTAAATCTAAGTCTAACCCTAACCCTAACACCCCCTAACTTAAATATAATTTAAATAAATCTAAATAAAATTACTATTATTACCTAAATAATTTCTATTTAAAACTAAATACTTACCTATAAAATAAACCATAAACTAGCTACAATATAACTAATAGTTACATTGTATCTAGCTTAGGGTTTATTTTTATTTTACAGGCAAGTTTGTATTTATTTTAACTAGGTAGAATAGTTACTAAATAGTTATTAACTATTTAATAACTACCTAGTTAAAATAAATACAAAAGTACCTGTAAAATAAAACCTAACCTAAGTTACAATTACACCTAACACTACACTATAATTAAATAAATGAAATACAATTAAATACAATTAAATAAAATTATCTAAAGTACAAAAAAAACAAAACTAAATTACATAAAATAATAAACAAATTACAAGAATTTTAAACTAATTACACCTAATCTAATCCCCCTAACAAAATAAAAAAGCCCCCCCCCCAAATAAAAAAAAGCCCTACCCTACACTAAATTACAAATATCCCTTAAAAGGGCCTTTTGCGGGGCATTGCCCCAAAGTAATCAGCTCTTTTACCTGTAAAAAAAATTACAAATCCCCCCCAACATTAAAACCCACCACTCACACAACCAACCCTACTCTAAAACCCACCCAATACCCCCTTAAGAAACCCTAACACTAACCCCTTGAAGATCATCTTACCGGGAGACGTCTTCACCCAACCGGGCCGAAGTCCTCAACGAAGCCGGGAGAAGTCTTCATCCAAGCCGGGCGAAGTGGTCCTCCAAACGGGCAGAAGTCTTCATCCAGACGGCATCTTCTATCTTCATCCATCCGGCGCGGAGCGGGTCCATCTTCCAGACATCCAACACGGAGCATCCTCTTCCTTCCGACGGCTAACACTGGATGAAGGTTCCTTTAAATGACGTCATCCAAGATGGCGTCCCTTCAATTCCGATTGGCTGATAGAATTCTATCAGCCAATCGGAATTAAGGTAGAAAAAATCCTATTGGCTGATCCAATCAGCCAATAGAATGCCAGCCCAATCCTATTGGCTGATTGGATCAGCCAATAGGATTGAACTTCTATCCTATTGGCTGATTGCATCAGCCAATAAGATTTTTTCTACCTTAATTCCGATTGGCTGATAGAATTCTATCAGCCAATCGGAATTGAAGGGACGCCATCTTGGATGACGTCATTTAAAGGAACCTTCATTCGGTATTAGCCGCCGGAAGGAAGAGGATGCTCCGCGTCGGATGTCTTGAAGATGGACCCGCTCTGTGCCGTCTGGATGAAGACTTCTGCCCGTCTGGAGGACCACTTCACCCGGCTTGGATGAAGACTTCTCCCGGCTTCGTTGAGGACTTCGGCCTGGTTGGGTGAAGACATCTCCCGGTAAGGTGATCTTCAAAGGGTTAGTGTTAGGTTTATTTTAAGGGGGTATTGGGTGGGTTTTAGAGTAGGGTTGGTTGTGTGGGTGGTGGGTTTTAATGTTGGGGGGATTTGTAATTTTTTTTACAGGTAAAAGAGCTGATTACTTTGGGGCAATGCCCCGCAAAAGGCCCTTTTAAGGGCTATTTGTAATTTAGTGTAGGGTAGGGCTTTAGTTTAAAATTCTTGTAATTTGTTTATTATTTTCTGTGATTTAGTGTTTGTTTGTTTTTTGTACTTTAGATCATTTTATTTAATTGTATTTAATTGTATTTAATTGTATTTAATTGTATTTAATTTATTTAATTATAGTGTAGTGTTAGGTGTAATTGTAACTTAGGTTAGGTTTTATTTTACAGGTACTTTTGTATTTATTTTAACTAGGTAGTTATTAAATAGTTAATAACTATTTAGTAACTATTCTACCTAGTTAAAATAAATACAAACTTGCCTGTAAAATAAAAATAAAGCCTAAGCTAGATACAATGTAACTATTAGTTATATTGTAGCTAGCTTAGGGTTTATTTTATAGGTAAGTATTTTGTTTTAAATAGGAATTATTTAGGTAATAATAGTAATTTTATTTAGATTTATTTAAATTATATTTAAGTTAGGGGGTGTTAGGGGGTGTATATTTAACTAGTGTTTGCGATGCGGGAGTGCAGCGGTTTAGGGGTTAATATATTTATTATAGTGGCGGCGATGTCCGGAGCGGCAGATTAGGGGTTAATAAGTATAATGTAGGTGTCGGCGATGTCGGGGGTGGCAGATTAGGGGTTAATAAGTGTAAGATTAGGGGTGTTTAGACTCGGGGTTCATGTTAGGGTGTTAGGTGTAGACATAAATGTTTTTTCCCCATAGGAATTAATGGGGCTGCGTTAGGATCTTTACGCTGCTTTTTTGCAGGTGTTAGGTTTTTTTTCAGCCGGCTCTCCCCCATTGATTCCTATGGGGAAATTGTGCACGAGCACGTTTAGCCAGCTCACCGCTAATGTAAGCAGCGCTCTACGCTCACTTTTTTGCGGTTAACGCTGGGTTTGTAAAAACCCATAATACCAGCGCTGTCTGTAAGTAAGTGGTGAGCATAAACTCCTCGTTAGCACCGCACCCCTGTTAACGCAAAACTCGTAATCTACCCAAAAGTGTTTTAGTAAATGGAGTTCATTCAGCAGAGGGGGCTGTTACTAGTGGTGTTCCTCAGGGGTCAGTTTTGGGGCCTGTTTTGTTTAACATATTTATCTGTGATATCAGCAAAGGGCTACAGGGGAAAGTATGTCTGTTTGCAGATGATACAAAAATTTGTAACAGAGTGGATGTTCCAGGGGGGTAGACAAAATGAGAAGTGATATACAACAATTGGAGGATTGGACAAACGACTGGGATCTAAAGTTTAACACAGCAAAGTGTAAAATAATGCATTTAGGGAAGAAAAATCCAAATGTTAATTACAGACTCAATGACACTTTACTGACTGTTACAGATGAGGAACAAGACTTGGGAATTATTATTTCAGATGATTTAAAACTTAGTAAACAATGTAGTAATGCAGCGAGTAAGGCTAGCAGAATGCTTGGATGTATTGGTAGAGGTATTTGCAGCAGAAATAGTAAGGTTCTTATGCCACGTTATAGATCATTAGTTAGGCCTCATCTTGAGTATTGTGTGCAGGCCATATCTTCAGAAGGATATTAACAAACTTGAATCTGTGCAAAGGAGGGCTACCAAAATGGTACATGGTCTAAAAAATAAAACTTACTAGGATAGGCTCAATGACCTAAATATGTATAGCTTAGAGGAGAGAAGGGAAAGAGGTGATATGATAGCAACCTTCAAGTACGTTAAAGGGCTTAGTAAAAATGAGGCTGTGGGTATTTTACATAAAATGGAAAATTCAAGAACAAGAGGTCATGATGTCAAGCTAAAGGGTAGTAGATTCAGGAATAATTTAAAGAAGCACTTCTTTACAGAAAGAGTGATTGATTTATGGAATAAACTTCCTCAAGAGATAGTAGCGACAAACACTGTGGGGGACTTTAAAAATGCATGGGACAAGCATAAGGCTATACTGCAAACTAGATAAGTTTATACTGTTAGGTAATATCGGGCAGACTTGCTGGGCCTATGGCTCTTATCTGCCATCAATATCTATGTTTCTATATTTAGAGGTAATCTTATTTGGGAAATTAAGTAATCTGTATAAATCATGTAAATACAGTAAAAGGGTATGGAGCTGAGATAAAGGGCCAAAGCTTCAATACGGATATAGTTATGTTCCCCTCTCCTCTCAAGAGATGGAAAAGGAGTCGTAGGTAATATCAGGTATGTGAGATAGGTTGTGGGCATATTCAGGATAGGAAAACCAGAATCATGTGTGATAAGGATCCAATGGTCAGGTAAATTGTTCTAGATTTTGTTTTGTATTTTAGAGCATTGAACCAATAGAGAATAATACAATATAACAATTAAACAGTGCAAAAACAAATACAAAAAACAGAGTTAGTGCAATAAGTCTTCGTAAGTAATGTGTTGTGTTAAGATTGAGTGTGAAGACAAATATTGTAATGGGGGGAATAATTTAGAAAGCAGAGTAATGCCATTATGGGTGATAAAGGGTCTTATTTGTCTTTCATGGGGCATTACTTAGTGGTTGGCGTCATGACAGACATAGTGAGGTTTTATGGATAGATAAGGTAATAATTATAGAGTGTTCTGGATGAATACTGCAGGGAACTGGCATATATATATATATATATATATATATATATATATATATATATATATATACAAAACACGGAAGGGAACTGCACTCTCATACCGGACCGGGTACACATCCCATGACCCTGCAACATGCTCAGCCCTGGGTGCCACTGGCACTCACAGGAAGCTGTGCTGTCCCCAGAGCCACAAGCAGTTAACCCCAGACAGGTCTGGGTGCAAGAACCATAGGGAAAATTACAAAACAAATTAATACAACACACAGAGAAAACCCAGCACTCACTTACAAGCTCTCAGCTAAGATTTAAAAGCAAAAATGGAAAGGTTAGTCACCGCATCTGGCCAAATGGGACAAGCTCAGGTACCACGTCAAGGTCCTCTCCAATACCTGAGACCCTAAAACAGCCACACAATGCAAGCTTTCACATCCAAACAAACTGAAAACAAGGGAAGGGTGCACAGGAATATGTAACCACCCTAGACATATACAAAACACGGAAGGGAACTGCACTCTCATACTGGACCGGGTACACATCCGATGACCCTGCAACATGCTCAGCCCTGGGTGCCACTGGCACTCACAGGAAGCTGTGCTGTCCCCAGAGCCACAAGCAGTTAACCCCAGACAGGTCTGGGTGCAAGAACCATAGGGAAAATTACAAAACAAATTAATACAACACACAGAGAAAACCCAGCACTCACTTACAAGCTCTCAGCTAAGATTTAAAAGCAAAAATGGAAAGGTTAGTCACCGCATCTGGCCAAATGGGACAAGCTCAGGTACCACGTCAAGGTCCTCTCCAATACCTGAGACCCTAAAACAGCCACACAATGCAAGCTTTCAAATCCAAACAAACTGAAAACAAGGGAAGGGTGCACAGGAATATGTAACCACCCTAGACATATACAAAACACGGAAGGGAACTGCACTCTCATACCGGAACGGGTACACATCCCATGACCCTGCAACATGCTCAGCCCTGGGTGCCACTGGCACTCACAGGAAGCTGTGCTGTCCCCAGAGCCACAAGCAGTTAACCCCAGACAGGTCTGGGTGCAAGAACCATAGGGAAAATTACAAAACAAATTAATACAACACACAGAGAAAACCCAGCACTCACTTACAAGCTCTCAGCTAAGATTTAAAAGCAAAAATGGAAAGGTTAGTCACCGCATCTGGCCAAATGGGACAAGCTCAGGTACCACGTCACGGAAGGGAACTGCACTCTCATACCGGACCGGGTACACACATGTGTACCCGGTCCGGTATGAGAGTGCAGTTCCTTTCCGTGTTTTGTATATGTCTAGGGTGGTTACATATTCCTGTGCACCCTTCCCTTGTTTTCAGTTTGTTTGGATTTGAAAGCTTGCATTGTGTGGCTGTTTTAGGGTCTCAGGTATTGGAGAGGACCTTGACGTGGTACCTGAGCTTGTCCCATTTGGCCAGATGCGGTGACTAACCTTTCCATTTTTGCTTTTAAATCTTAGCTGAGAGCTTGTTAGTGAGTGCTGGGTTTTCTCTGTGTGTTATATATATATATATATATATATATATACAAAACACGGAGGGGAACTGCACTCTCATACCGGACCGGGTACACATCCTATGACCCTGCAACATGCTCAGCCCTGGGTGCCGCTGGCACTCACAGGAAGCTGTGCTGTCCCCAGAGCCACAAGCAATTAACCCCAGACAGGTCTGGGTGCAAGAACCACAGGGAAAATTACAAAACAAATTAATACAACACACAGAGCTGTGGCTGTTTTAGGGTAACCTTTCCAGTTTTGCTTTTAAATCTTAGCTGAGAGCTTGTAAGTGAGTGCTGGGTTTTCTCTGTGTGTTGTATTAATTTGTTTTGTAATTTTCCCTGTGGTTCTTGCACCCAGACCTGTCTGGGGTTAATTGCTTGTGGCTCTGGGGACAGCACAGCTTCCTGTGAGTGCCAGCGGCACCCAGGGCTGAGCATGTTGCAGGGTCATAGGATGTGTACCCGGTCCGGTATGAGAGTGCAGTTCCCCTCCGTGTTTTGTATATGTCTAGGGTGATTACATATTCCTGTGCACCCTTTTTTTGTTTTCAGTTTGTTTGGATTTGAAAGCTTGCATTGTGTGGCTCTTAGCTGAGAGCTTGTAAGTGAGTGCTGGGTTTTCTCTGTGTGTTGTATTAATTTGTTTTGTAATTTTCCCTGTGGTTCTTGCACCCAGACCTGTCTGGGGTTAATTGCTTGTGGCTCTGGGGACAGCACAGCTTCCTGTGAGTGCCAGCGGCACCCAGGGCTGAGCATGTTGCAGGGTCATAGGATGTGTACCCGGTCCGGTATGAGAGTGCAGTTCCCCTCCGTGTTTTGTATATGTCTAGGGTGATTACATATTCCTGTGCACCCTTTTTTTGTTTTCAGTTTGTTTGGATTTGAAAGCTTGCATTGTGTGGCTGTTTTAGGGTAACCTTTCCAGTTTTGCTTTTAAATCTTAGCTGAGAGCTTGTAAGTGAGTGCTGGGTTTTCTCTGTGTGTTGTATTAATTTGTTTTGTAATTTTCCCTGTGGTTCTTGCACCCAGACCTGTCTGGGGTTAATTGCTTGTGGCTCTGGGGACAGCACAGCTTCCTGTGAGTGCCAGCGGCACCCAGGGCTGAGCATGTTGCAGGGTCATAGGATGTGTACCCGGTCCGGTATGAGAGTGCAGTTCCCCTCCGTGTTTTGTATATGTCTAGGGTGATTACATATTCCTGTGCACCCTTTTTTTGTTTTCAGTTTGTTTGGATTTGAAAGCTTGCATTGTGTGGCTGTTTTAGGGTAACCTTTCCAGTTTTGCTTTTAAATCTTAGCTGAGAGCTTGTAAGTGAGTGCTGGGTTTTCTCTGTGTGTTGTATTAATTTGTTTTGTAATTTTCCCTGTGGTTCTTGCACCCAGACCTGTCTGGGGTTAATTGCTTGTGGCTCTGGGGACAGCACAGCTTCCTGTGAGTGCCAGCGGCACCCAGGGCTGAGCATGTTGCAGGGTCATAGGATGTGTACCCGGTCCGGTATGAGAGTGCAGTTCCCCTCCGTGTTTTGTATATGTCTAGGGTGATTACATATTCCTGTGCACCCTTTTTTTGTTTTCAGTTTGTTTGGATTTGAAAGCTTGCATTGTGTGGCTGTTTTAGGGTAACCTTTCCAGTTTTGCTTTTAAATCTTAGCTGAGAGCTTGTAAGTGAGTGCTGGGTTTTCTCTGTGTGTTATATATATATATATATATATATATATATATATATATATATATATATATATATATATATATATATATATATCTCTAGTCCCTCGCAAATAATACTTATGGATGAGGGAGGAAGTTTTGTAGTATTTGAGAAAATGTATTAAGGTAATGGTGGGTTTTGCTATATGTATGGTTTAACATCGAATATGGTGATGTGGGTGGGTTAAATATCTCAGTAACACTTTGTGAATTAGTTGACAAGTGATTGAAGGCGTTATTTTTACTTTCATGTACAAAGCACTGTTGTGATACCACAACATTTAGCACTTGTCATATTAAATGTCTTAATAGTATAGTCAGATAAGATAGTCAGAAACAGAAAACAGTGGAAAAAACAATGTTTATTGTGTACAAGCAAAAACATTGTTGAAAATTGTGTTCCATAATTTATTACACATTCTTACAGTGTATATGTACAATTAATGCAAACGTATAATGTGAACAGTACCTAGGTGCTCTAGACATGTAAATGATGTACTGGGAAGAGGTGAAGCAGTTATGAGCTGCCTGTTGTTTGTCTTCAGCTTCAGTTAACACAACGGGGCATATTTATCAAGCTCTGTATGGAGCTTGATACCTCGTGTGAAGGCTCGCTGGAAACAGAAGTTATGAAGTAGCGGTCTGAAGACCGCTGCTCCATAACCTGTCAGGCTGCTCTGAGGTGACGGACAGAAATCAACCCGATCGAATACACCCGATTGGCCGCGAATCTGCAGGGGGCGGCATTGCACCAGCAGTTCACAATGATAAATGCCGACAGCGTATGCTGTCAGCACATTTATCGATGTGCAGCAGACATGATCGGCTATATAGGATCATGTCCGCTCACACCATAACAAATAGGCCCCAACAACTGTAAAGATATGTACGAGATAGGACAGTATTTCTCAACTCCATTCCTCAAATACTGTACTCCTAACAGGACAGTTCCAATCAGCCAATAGAATGCAAGCTCAATCCTATTGGCTGATTGGATCTGCCAATAGGATTGAAGCTCAATCCTATTGGCTGATTGCATCAGCCAATATGATTTTTTCACCTTTAATTCTGATTGGCTGATAGAATTCTATCAGCCAATCGGAATTCAAGGGACGCCATCTTGGATGACGTCATTTAAACAAACCTTCAGTGTACGGCTGGGACCGTATAAAGAGGATGCTCTGCGCCGGATATCTTGAAGATGGAGGCGCTCCGCGTCGGAAGGATGAAGATAGAAGATGCCGTCTGGATGAAGACTTCTGCCCACCTGGAGGACGACTTCTTTCCACTTGGATGAAGACTTCTCCCGGCTTCGTTAAGGACTTCTGCCAGCTTAGATGAAGACTTCTCCCGGCTTGATGAGGGTGGATGTCCGGTCTTCAAAAACTGTAAGTGGATCTTCAGGGGTTAGTGTTAGGTTTTTTAAGGGTTTATTGGGTGGGTTTTATTTTTAGATTATGGGTTTGGTCAAAGAAAAACAGCTAAATGCCCTTTTAAGGGCAATGCCCATCCAAATGCCCTTTTCAGAGCAATGGGGAGCTTAGGCTTTTTAGATAGGATTTTATTTGGGGGGTTTGGTTGTGTGGATGGTGGGTTTTACTGTTAGGGGGTTGTTTGTATTTTGTTTTACAGGTAAAAGAGCTGATTTCTTTGGGGCAATGCCCCGCAAAAGGCCCTTTTAAGGGCTATTGGCAGTTTAGTTTAGGCTAGGGTTCTTTTTATTTTGGGGGGGCTTTTTTATTTTGATAGGGCTATTAGATTAGGTGTAATTAGTTTAAATATTTGATCATTTCTTTTTTATTTTGTGTAATTAAGTGTTTATTGTTTTTTTGTAATTTAGTTAATTGTATTTAATTAATGTAATTTATTTAATTGTAGTGTAAGGTTATGTGTTAGTGTAAGACAGGTTAGGTTTTATTTTACAGGTAAATTTGTATTTATTTTAACTAGATAGTTAGTAAATAATTAATAACTATTTACTAACTAGTCTACCTAGTTACAATAAATACAAACTTAGCTGTGAAATAAAAATAAAACCTAAGATAGCTACAATGTAACTATTAGTTATATTGTAGCTAGCTTAGGGTTTATTTTATAGGTAAGTATTTAGTTTTAAATAGGAATTACTTAGTTAATGATAGTAATTTTTATTTAGATTTATTTTAATTATATTAAAGTTAGGGGTGTTAGGGTTAGACTTAGGGTTAGGTTTAGGGGTTAATAACTTTAGTATAGTGGCGGCAGTGACGTTGGGGGTGGCAGATTAGGGGTTAATAATATCTAACTAGTGTTTGCGATGCGGGAGTGCAGCGGTTTAGGGGTTAATATGTTTATTATAGTGGCGGCGATGTCAGGAGCGGCAGATTAGGGTAAATATTTTTATTATAGTGTATGCGATGCGGGAGGGCCTTGGTTTAGGGGTTAGTAGGTAGTTTATGGGTGTTAGTGTACTTTGTAACACTTTAGTTATGAGTTTTATGCTACAGCTTTGTACTCCAAAACCCATAACTACTGACTTTAGATGGCGGTACGAATCTTGTCAGTATAGGGTGTACCGCTCACTTTTTGGCCTCCCAGGCAAAACTCGTAATACCTGCGCTATGGAAGTCCCATTTTGAAAGGTGCGATAGTTATGTTGCGTTACGCCCAAAAAAGTGTGCGGTACAGCTATTCTGACAAGACTCATAATAGCAGCGGTAGTGAAAAAGCAGCATTATGAGGCTTTTGCACTCATAACGTAAAACTCGTAATCTAGCCGACAGTAAAACAAACTAAAAACGGATAAGTTATCAAGTATCAACAGGTTTAGTCTGGCCAGACTAGTGTGCTACGGTTTTGCTGTTATTTACTTATCCGTTTTTAGTTTAGTTTATTTTACTGTGTTTGCTGCAGATTTTTTTAATTGTGTTTGTACATCGTCATTCACTCGCACTTTATGGTTACAAAATCCTATATAGGATTTATTTTGCAATCTGTATATTTTTGTACCAAAACCGTGAGATAGCTACATCATTTCAATTTGTTTGATATATATACTTTTAATGATATCCTGATTAAATATGTTTTTGACCCATATATACCCTACTTTTAGCTTTTCTAGCTACCCAGCTTTTTTAGCGCTTCCCGCATTGCTCACTTTGTCAGGTTCATTTTAAGATCTGGTTGAGAGATCTTGCTATTAGGAGAAGCGTATGTAGTATTACTTAGGCGCTGTGGAATTTCATATTGACATTTAGATGCAAAGATATATTTTATTACATATTTAATGATACAAAATTAGTCCTCTGTAACATTTATGGCCCAAATAGATTTTCACCTGGATTTTGGGGAAAAATTCAGGCTAAACTATTTCCATACATAAATAAAAAATTTATATTTGGAGGTGATTTTAATATGCCCATGTGTACAGAATTAGAAAGATTTGATACAAAAAAACAGAAAAGAGTATGATAGACAGTCTAAATATTTATTTATTTTTGTCATAATTTGAAATTAATTGACATTTGGAGAATTAGTAACCCTTTACATGTGAATCTAAATCCTATAAAAACCTTCTCACAAATTTATTATATACTAGTTGCTGAATCTTTATCCATTCTTAAAATAGATGCACAAGTGAACGATATTGTCAGACCATGCAAGCAGCTCCATCTCATTTCCTTCTGTAGCTCAATCTAAGGGAAAAGAACACATTTTCTTTTTTCCTAGATATCTCTATAATAACTCTAGATTTTCTCTCTGGCTAAAGCAGAGCTGGAGAGATTATTGAACTCATAATATAACACACTTCAATAGAATAGAAACATTTTGGGAAGCCACTTAGGCGGTCCTAAGAGGGGAAATCAAAGTGTACATGTGTGCCAGGAGAAAGAAAGCTATTGCTCAAGAAGTGCATCTTGCTAACCAAGTAAAAAATGCGTATAGAAAATATTATAATACCCCTACTAATTTTAACTGGAAAAAATATATCAAAGCCAGGCAAGATAGGGATATTCTATTAAAAAAAAATCTCAAGAAGAAGAGTTAAAGAATAATCTATATTATAGAGGTTTTCATGGATGTTCTGCTAAGTATTTAGCTAAATTGACCCGAAATAGAAAAAGGAAAAGTTATATACTGGCCATTAGAGAAGGTAATAATAGATATGCTAAGATAGGAATCAATAGCCCTCAGCAAGATTCTTTTTGGTCAAGGATCAATACCCCCAAGATCTTAGATTCCGATTTAGACATCTTAAATAGACCAATAAGATAATATAATAAAGGCTATAGAAAAAGCCAAACTAAATAAGGCTGCTGGACTAGATGGTTTACCAGCTAAATTCTTTAAAATTTTGGTTGAAGAGGTTAAAGAGACGTTAGAAAAACTCTTTAATAGCTATTTTACCTCTAATCACCAAATCTCTAAGTACTTTGTAGCTGCTAACATTTCATTGATACTCAAGAAAGATAAGGATCCCAAAGATCCTGCCTCCTATAGAGCCATTTCTGTATTAAATGCAGACTATAAAATCTTAACTGCTATTATTGCTTCTAGACTTGCTATTTGTGTTGACAAGATTATACACCCAGATCAAACAGGCTTTATGTCTACAAGGAATTCATTTAAAAATATTCATAAAGTCTTAACATGTATAGAATACATATGGAATTCAGAAAAGGATGTTCAGGCCCAACCCAGCTATGATGCGGCTATAGTCACCTTAGATGCTAAAAAAGCCTTTGATTCGATCATATGGGGGCACTTATTTAGGTCTCTTATAGAATTTGGTTTTAAGAATCAGTTTGTCCATTTTATTTATAGTACATATATAAAAACCCAATATCATATTTGTTAATCAATGGATATTGCTCTCCGCATATAACCTTAGGAAGGGGTACGAGGCAAGGGTGCCCATTATCACCTTTCCTTGTCAATATTGCTCTAGAGCAATTAGCAATTTGGTTAAGAGATGCTATTAAAGGAATTAGAATTGGGACTCAGTATCTTAAACTCCTTCTTTATGCGGATGATCTTTTGATCTACTTAGAAAATACATCTCAAGAAATTCCAGTAGTGCTTCGAAGTTTAAACATGTTTAGTTCCTTTTCAGGATATAAAATTAATTTTTATAAAAGTGAAATAATGTGGATTAAAAAAAGCAGATCCAGTGCGTTTGACTATCTTTTTAAAACAACAGAATCACCTAAATATCTAGGCATTTATCTCCATGCTAACCCGAATTTTTGGTACAAACTGAATATATATCCTCTTATCCAAAAAATGTAAATGGATCTAGAAATTTGGGCTCCATTGCCTATCTCTCTGTCTGCTCATGTCAGCCTAATTAAGACAATCATCTTTCCGTGCTTACTGTATCCTTTACAGAATCTACCCCTATTTATTCTTTCCTCGGATCTACGCAAACTATATACTATATTTTCCAGATTTATCTGGAAGAATAAAAGGCCTTGTATTGCTTTAAAAAAATTAATGCACTCCTGTGATATGGCCAGACTTGCATTGCCAAATATTGAACTATATAATATAGCTAGTTTGGCTAAAATTGCTATAGACTGGCTAGCATTTATTCTCTTCTATGGATATTGAAAGCTATATTATTTATCATTTTTCCTTGAAAGCTAGCTTACACTATTCTTATAAAAGATTGCCCTCTAATATCACTGGACTGGTGACTACAAAAAATATTATTATAGCTTGGCAGAAGCTCTGTGTACAGTTAGGAATAGATTACTCTTTTTCCGAATTTCTACCCATAATAGGTCATATTGACTTTTCCCCAGAATATAGTCAGGCGGTATTTAAATGATGGGCTGAGAAAGGACTTAAACATATACAAGTCATTTCGGGGGATGGCCTTATCACTACATTTGAATCTCTTACTCTACAATTTGACCTTCCCAGAAATTATTTGTTTGTTTATTTCCAGCAAAGACACTATATAAGAAGTCGTAGATAGGATTTGAATCAATGTCTTGCGTGGTCTGATATTAGGATATGTATATATAAATTCAGGGCTGGCTTATCTTCAATTTCTCTCATGTATGACATTATGTTAAATAAAGAAAGCCTACTTTCACTGAGTAAGACATGTAATTCATGGTTACGTGATTTCCCAAATTTGGATACTGAAAAGATTAAATTAAGCTGTACTATAGTAAACAAATGTGGAATTTCAACAAGCTGGAAGGAATCACATCTTAAATTGATAAATAACTATTATATAACACCTTTCAGGCTATCTAGAATATTTCCTTCTCAAATAGCCAGTTGCCCTCGCTGTTCTCATACTAAAGCGGATGTACTACATATGTTTTGCTATTGCCTGAGAATGGCACAAACGTGGAAGAAAATTATATTTTGGCTAAATAAGCACTTTGGCCTCTAGTTATCAAGCTCCGTAAGGAGCTTGATGGCCTCTGTTTCTGGAGAGTCTTCAGACTCGCCAGAAACAGCAGTTATGAAGCAGCGGTCACAAAGACCGCTGCTCCATAACCTGTCCGCCTGCTCTGAGCAGGCGGACAGATATCGCCTCAAATCAACCCGATCTAGTACGATCGGGTCGATTGACACCTCCCTGCTGGCGGCCAATTGGCCGCGAGTCAGCAGGGGGCGGCGTTGCACCAGCAGCTCTTGTGAGCTGCTGGTGCAATGCTGAATACGGAGAGCGTATTGCTCTCTGTATTCAGCGAGGTCTGGCGGACGTGATCCGCACTGTCGGATCAGGTCCGCCAGACTTTGATAAATAGAGGCCTATGGCTCAAAGTTTTTGTTAGATCCAGAAAATATTATTTTTCTTAATATCCAAATTACAGACTCTACCCTTCGGACAAACATATTGATTACAATTATTTTACTAATTAGACATCTTATAGTTAAAAATTGGAAAGCGAAATCAGTTCCTCCTTTGTTGCTTATTATTCAAGAAATGCAAAATCAAATAATTGTTGAATATTTCCATCTAAAATCTGCAAAGGAAAAGAAAATTAAAAAAAAATTGTTAGACTGGCTTCCTATAATTAAATCATATGCCTTGCATATCCAGAAACGTATACTGTCGCCATTTCTGAGCTCAGACAGTTTCGCAGAACTTGTGTTACATGGCAAATTTACCACTTCATGGATATCTTGTTATAGAGAATTGTTTTAAATATTATGGTAAATAGGAGTGAAGTTCGCAATAAGGCAGGGAGAGGTGAGCAAGGGAGACGAATGGGGTATTTTTTTTTTTTGTTTGTTTTGTTTTGGTTTGTTTTTATTTTTCAAAAAGAAAACCACCATATTTATGAACTGAAACAATAAAGTGACAAACAGGATGCAAACTACTTTCGTTTCAATATATATTAATGTAGTATTATTTTGCAGCTCTTATTACTTGTAATCTGTGATTGGTTTCACTTTTTTGTTTCTTTTTTGTATTAATAAGGTGCCCTGTTGTAATATACTGTGTGGTGTAAATCGGATGCACATTGTAAGATTGTATTATATGCTTGCACATTGTAAGATTGTATTATATGCTGGACATCAATAAAATACTTTAAAAAAAAAAAAAAAAAGAGTTGAAAGTAAATACGATTGGTTGAATGTAATCGCATTTAACGCTCAAACCTGACGTGTGCATAGAGCCAGTTATGGGAAAGCGATAAATAGAGCTCCCCTTGTAATCTAGCCTTGAGTTAGCACACAGAGGGAAGTATCATGAATATGACTAACATGAATATGACATAGGTCATGTAATTTTGAGATGACAAAGGACAAAAAAAAGGAAACAGCAGGCTTATTTAAAAAGTCATAAATGACAGTGATACTGTACTCAAACATTTTCTTTCATCCCTATTAAAGAGTAGTGTCTAAATATGTCATTTTCCCCCTAAAATATGTGACATCAAATCTTTTTAGCATATAAAGGGGCAGGAAAGTCAAAATTAAACATTCATGATTTAGAATTTTAAACAGCTTTCCAATTGATTACTATTAATTACTTTTTTCTTTTGGTATCCTTTGTTGAAAAGCATACCTAGGTAGGCTCAGGAGCAGCAGTGCACTACTGGGAGATAGCTGGTGATTGGTGGTTGCATATATATGCCTCTTGTCACTGGATATCATTATGTGTTCATCGAGCTACCAGTAGTGCATTGCTGCCCCTGCAACAAATAGCAATAGAATTAAAAAATAGAAGTAAATTAAAAAGTTGTTTAAACTGTATGATCTCTCTGAACCCTGAAAAAAAAAGGTTTAATGTCCCTTTAAAGCTGTATCTGTTATGTACTTCCTACTAATGCTTATTGGTTCTTACTGTTACTAAAGCTACAGTTACTAATGATAGGCGCTTACTGCTAATGCTGACTTAGCTTTAGTGATAAGAAGCTTTAAACCAATAAGCCTTAGTAGAAAGAACACAACTGATACTGCTATATTAGTTTACATTTAAACAACTCTTAAGTTATATTTTTTTCAGGCTACTTTAAATGCTGCTTTAGATAGATAGATTAGATAGATAGATAGATAGATAGATAAATCGATAGATAGATACTGTAGGTATATAGATAGATAGATAGATAGATAGATAGATAGATAGATAGATAGATAGATAGATAGATACTGTAGATAGATAGATAGATAGATAGATAGATAGATAGATAGATACTGTAGATAGATAGATAGATAGATAATAGATAGAAACGATAGATAGATAGATAGATAAATAGATAGATAAAAATATAGATAATATATAGATAGATAATAGATAGATAGATGATATACTAGATAGATAGATAGATAGATAGATAGATAGAGAGAGAGAGAGAGAGAGAGAGAGAGAGATCCTGTAGATAGATAGAATGATAGATAGATTACTTTGCATTGTAGTCCAGGGCTTATAGCTTCCAAAAATTCATATATAAAATAGATTTGTTTGTGTGCTCCATACTGTCACTTCAAGTAGTTTCCTTCATGAAAAATCACCAACACTTCACAGAAATGTCAGTAATATGAAGAACATAAGCAATTAAACAATTAGTAAACATATAAAACAGAAGCACAGAAATGGCAAATCCAGAGCTGCTGTAGATGGTATCAACCAACATATTCACTAGACCAGTCATGATATTTGAAAGCAAGAAGAACAGCAATTGATTTCTATTGACAGCTTCAATCAGACACAGATTTATTTTCTTTTTGCCAGCGGGCAAAGGTACGTCTTGCTTCTTATTGGAGCTTGGCATTTTACTTATATCCCATGTACATGACACTTTGCTTCCAGAGACCAGAGACTTTACAAATACTATGATCAAGTCAACAAGTAATGTCAAGCAGAGCTGAAAGAGGCACAATGCTATAATCCATATGCAGAATGTTAAATTTGCCATTCTACGAGAGACAGGCTCTATGAATTCATCAACTAAATTGAAAACTATAAAAAAATAAACAGTCATTAACATCAGATTCCAGGTGACCATCATCCAATCTTTTATAAATGTCCTTTTCTTTAGCACATACAATCCAACTTGTACTCCAGCCATATAAATGCCAGTATATCCAATAAGTGAGAATAGTCCCTCTCTGTTTGCATTTAGGAAACCAATTCTTGTGCCTTTCCCATCACTTCCATGTAAAATAAATTTCTTAAGGTTGGTGGTTTCAAGAGCTGCTTGATAGCATGAAAGAAGGGTTATAGCTAGAATCCATGCCTTTTGTACTGGAAATAATGTTAACAACAGGGACGCCATTACTCTAATGACTGCCAGAGTAAAAAAAAAGTTCCAGTGAACTCCATACTCCGACACATGTTCATGATATGCTAATGTTTTGACACTGATCAACCGGCCTAATCCAAGGGCAATTAGAGGCCACACTGCAAACAGCTGTTTTGTCACATTGGAAAAAGTATTCTTCAGGATTACACCTCTTCCTTTGGCTTCAGGGGAAACCAGAGAGTTGGCAAAGATAAAGCACCCTACCCCTATGTCCATGGTTCCTGTGCCATAAGTCTCTGTTTTTGCATATCGCCTGGGAAATATAGGGAAGTCCACTGCCAAGATATATACAGCAGTGTACAGATTCATGAGAACACGTAGTGACGTAACTGCTGGCACTGCGTCATAGTCCACTTGTATTTCTTGGAATTGTTTCCAGATGTATTTGAATGGCACATTGGTAAACACGACTTTCCCTCTGTATATAGTGTAGAGTAATACAACACACAAAGTCACAATGACTTGATGCCCCATATACAGGTTATCTGCAAGGACTGTGCAGCACATAACCTGTGGTAGGATGAGCAGAATAAAATCTAGAAACAAGTGGACTTTCCATGAGTATAATCTTTCACCATATCTTTGATGATGAAGAATAAACAACAAACCTCTACAGAGGACAAGAAGTGGAGGCACGCTTAAGTCTACTGTAATCTCAGTAAGGCTTGTTCCGTTGAGGTTACTTATAAAGGATTCTTTCAAGAGTTTATATGACATTCTTCTTACTCTATAATAAAATAAACGTGAAAATATTTGTTAGCGTGTAGATTACTTTGATCCAAAAGTGCCATTTCTATTTTGTGGAACGTTGTTTATTCAATGTAAATAATCATAGAGCTAATTCACATTCTTGTGTAAAAATAAAAATATTCCATTTTGTCTGAGTGATATAGAGGATCAAATATATCTTGTAGATTAAAATAAGAGATGGCAAATCACACAATATTGCAACCGATTATGACCCCCGCCTCCCAGTTAAACATCTTTTATTAAAGTGTTTCATGTTCCTTAAATGCAGAAAAAAAAAATATTTTAACTCATTTGAAATCTTTACCCTCTAATAATTATTTACAATATCTATAGTATATTTTGAATGCACTTTCTTCTATTTGGTGTGGTGAACGTGCTATGGCTGTATTGCAATCTCTCAGATCTCCTGCGCAAAGTGGAATGCATTGCTTTTTACAGTTCTTTCAAATGCAAAACCTTTAGAAACCTCAATGGTAATCCACAAAAAAATTTAAAATAAATTTTTATGGGGACAATTTGACAGGAGTATATTATCCCAATCCACCAAAAATAATTTTCCTGCAGATTTTCTCAGGATATTGGATTTTTTTAAACTCAACCGGGTAGATTTATAATGCAGCGGATGCTGCATTCTACGGCCATCGTTTCTGGTCCGCCAGAAACGGAAGTTAAGAATCAGCGATCGTAAGGCCGCTGCGCCTTAACTTCTCCGCGGACTGAAATCATCCAGATCCGATTGGGATTATTGACACCCCTTACTAGCAGCCGATTGGCTGTAAGTGTGCTGGGGGCGGCATTGCACAAGCATTTCACAAGAAATGCTTGTGCAATGTTAAATGCCAACCGCGTATGCTGTCTGCATTTAGCGAGGTCGAGCAGACATGATTCGCTACAGTAAATCATGTTTGCTCGACCTGTGATAAATCTACCCCAACAGCTTCTACCTCTTGAAAATCCATTTTGCATGGATAAACACAATTATTATTTGGTTTGGTAATACATCAGAAAAAGTAAAAAAAACATAATTTATGTAAGAACTTACCTGATAAATTCATTTCTTTCATATTGGCAAGAGTCCATGAGCTAGTGACGTATGGGATATACATTCCTACCAGGAGGGGCAAAGTTTCCCAAACCTCAAAATGCCTATAAATACACCCCCCACCACACCCACAACTCAGTTTAACGAATAGCCAAGAAGTGGGGTGATAAGAAAGGAGCGAAAGCATCAACAAGGAATTGGAATAATTGTGCTTTATACAAAAAAATCATAACCACCACAAAAAGGGTGGGCCTCATGGACTCTTGTCAATATGAAAGAAATGAATTTATCAGGTAAGTTCTTACATGAATTATGTTTTCTATCATGTAATTGGCAAGTGTCCATGAGCTAGTGACGTATGGGATAGCAAATACCCAAGATGTGGAACTCCACGCAAGAGTCACTAGAGAGGGAGGGATAAAAATAAAGACAGCCAATTCCGCTGAAAAAAGAATCCACAACCCAAATCAAAAAGTTTTAATCTTTATAATGAAAAAAACTGAAATTATAAGCAGAAGAATCAAACTGAAACAGCTGCCTGAAGAACTTTTCTACCAAAAACTGCTTCTGAAGAAGAGAAAACATCAAAATGGTAGAATTCAGTAAAAGTATGCAAAGAAGACCAAGTTGCTGCTTTGCAAATCTGATCAACAGAAGCTTCATTCTTAAAAGCCCAGGAAATAGAAACTGACCTAGTAGAATGAGCCGTAATCCTCTGAGGCGGGGATTTACCCGACTTCAAATAAGCATGATGAATCAAAAGCTTTAACCAAGACGCCAAAGAAATGGCAGAAGCCTTCTGACATTTCCTAGAACCAGAAAAGATAACAAATAGACTAGAAGTCTTTCTGAAATCTTTAGTAGCTTCAACATAATATTTCAAAGCTCTTACCACGTCCAAAGAATGTAAAGGTCTTTCCAAAGAATTCTTAGGATTAGGACACAACGAAGGGACAACAATTTCTCTACTAATGTTGTTGGAATTCACAACTTTAGGTAAAAATTTAAATGAAGTCCGCAAAACCGCCTTATCCTGATGAAAAATCAGAAAAGGAGACTCACAAGAAAGAGCAGATAATTCAGAAACTCTTCTAGCAAAAGAGATGGCCAAAAGAAACAATACTTTACAAGAAAGTAATTTAATGTCCAGAGAATGCATAGGCTCAAACGGAGGAGCGTGTAAAGCTCTCAAAACCAAATTAAGACTCCAAGGAGGAGAAATTGGCTTAATGACAGGCTTGATACGAACCAAAGCCTGTACAAAACAATGAATGTCAGGAAGATTAGCAATTTTTCTGTGAAACAGAACAGAAAGAGCAGAGATTTGTCCTTTCAAGGAACTTGCAGACAAACCCTTATCCAAACCATCCTGAAGAAACTGTAAAATTCTAGGAATTCTAAAAGAATGCCAAGAGAATTTATGAGAAAAACACCATGAAATGTAAGTCTTCCAAACTCTGTAATAAATCTTTCTAGACACAGCTTTGCGAGCCTGCAACATAGTATTAATCACTGAGTCAGAGAAACCTCTATGACTAAGCACTAAGCGTTCAATCTCCATACCTTCAAATTTAATGATTTGAGATCCTGATGGAAAAATGGACCTTGAGATAGAAGGTCTGGCCTTAACGGAAGTGGCCAAGGTTGGCAACTGGACATCCGAACAAGATCCGCATACCAAAACCTGTGTGGCCATGCTGGAGCCACCAGTAGTACAAATGAACGCTCTATTATGATTTTGGAAATCACTCTTGGAAGAAGAACTAGAGGAGGAAAGATATAAGCCGGTTGATAATTCCAAGGAAGTGACAACGCATCCACTGCTTCTGAGGATCCCTGGACCTGGACAGATACCTTGGAAGTTTCCTGTTTAGATGAGAAGCCATCAGATCTATTTATGGAAGCCCCACATCTGAACAATCGGAAGAAACACATCTGGGTGAAGAGACCATTCTCCCGGATGTAAAGTCTGGCGACTGAGATAATCCGCTTCCCAATTGTCTATACCTGGGATATGGACCGCAGAGATTAGACAGGAGCTGGATTCCGCCCATGCAAGTATCCGAGATACTTCTTTCATAGCTTGAAGTCTGTGAGTCCAACCTTGATGATTGACATATGCCACGGTTGTGACATTGTCTGTCTGAAAACAAATAAACGGTTCTCTCTTCAGAAGAGGCCAAAACTGAAGAGCTCTGAGAATCGCACGGAGTTCCAAAATATTGATTGGTAATCTCGTCTCTTGAGATTTCCAAACCCCCTGCGCTATCAGAGATCCCCAGACAGCTCCCCAACCTTGCATCTGTTGAAATCACAGTCCAGGTTGGAGGAACAAAAGAGGCCCCCTGAACCAAATGGTGGTGATCTAACCACCAAGTCAGAGATAGTCAAATATTGGGATTTAAGGATATTAATTTTGATATCTTTGTATAATCCCTGCACCATTGGTTCAGCATACAAAGCTGAAGAGGTCTCATGTGAAAACGAGCAAAGGGGATCGCGTCCGATGCTGCAGTCATGAGACCTAAAACCTCCATGCACATAGCTAATGAAGGGAATGACTGAGATTGAAGGTTCCAACAAGCTGAAACCAATTTCAGACGTCTTTTGTCTGTTAGAGACAAAGTCATGGATACTGAATCTATTTGGAATCCTAAAAAGGTTACCCTTGTCTGAGGAATCAAGGAACTTTTTGGTAAATTGATCCTCCAACCATGTCTTTGAAGAAACAACACTAGTTGATTCATGTGAGATTCTGCAGAATGTAAAGACTGAGCAAGTACCAAGATATCGTCCAAATAAGGAAACACCGCAATACCCCGCTCTCTGATTATAGAGAGTAGGGCACCGAGAACCTTTGAAAAGATCCTTGGAGCTGTTGCTAGGCCAAAAGGAAGAGCAACAAATTGGTAATGCTTGTCTAGAAAAGAGAATCTCAGGAACTGATAGTAATCTGGATGAATTGGAATATGAAGATAAGCATCCTGTAAGTCTATTGTGGACATATAATGCCCTTGCTGAACAAAATGCAGAATAGTCCTTATAGTCACCATTTTGAATGTTGGTATTCTTACATAACAATTCAAAATTTTTAGATCCAGAACTGGTCTGAAAGAATTCTCTTTCTTTGGAACAATGAAGAGATTTTAATAAAACCCCAGACCTCGTTCCAAATATGGAACTGGCACAATTACCCCGGATAACTCCAGGTCTGAAACACACTTCAGAAAAGCCTGAGCCTTTACTGGGTTCACTGGAATGCGTGAAAGAAAGAAACTTCTCACAGGCGGTCTTACCTTGAAACCTATTCTGTACCCTTGAGTGTACCCTTGAGAAACAATGTTCTGAATCCAATGATTTTGGATTGAATTGATCCAAACATCTTTGAAAAATCGTAGTTTTCCCCCTACCAGCTGCGCTGGAATGAGGGCCGCACCTTCATGCGGACTTGAGGGCTGGTTTTGATTTTCCAAAAGGCTTGGATTTATTCCAGACTGGAGAAGGCTTCCAATTGGAAACCGTTCCTTTAGGGGAAGGGTCAGGTTTCTGTTCTTTATTCTGACGAAAGGAACGAAAACGGTTAACAGCCCTAAATTTACCCTTAGATTTTTTATCCTGAGGCAAAAAGGCTCCCTTCCCCCCAGTGACAGTTGAAATAATAGAATCCAACTGAGAACCAAATTATTTATTACCTTGGAAAGAAAGAAATAGCAACGTTGACTTAGAAGTCATATCCACATTCCAAGATTTAAGCCATAAAGCTCTTCTAGCTAAAATAGCTAAAGACATATACCTGACATCAATTCTAATGATATCAAAAATGGCATCACAAATGAAATTATTAGCATGTTGAATTAGCTTAACAATGCTATACACATTAGGATCTGGTACTTGTTGCGCTAAAGTTTCCAACCAAAAAGTTGAAGCCGCAGCAACATCAGCCAAAGAAATAGCAGGCCTAAGAAGATGACCTGAACATAAATAAGCCTTCCTTAGATAAGATTCAAGCTTCCTATCTAAAGGATCTTTAAAAGAAGTACTATCTGCCGTAGGAATAGTAGTACGCTTAGCAAGAGTAGAGATAGCCCCATCAACTTTGGGGATCTTTTCCCAAAACTCCAATCTATCAGTCGGCAAAGGGTACAGTTTCTTAAACCTTGAAGAAGGAGTAAATGAATTACCCAGACTATTCCATTCCCTAGAAATTACATCTGAAATAGCATCAGGAACTGGAAAAACCTCTAGAATAACTACATGAGGTTTAAAAACCGAATTTAAACGTTTACTGGTTTTAATATCAAGAGGACTAGTCTCCTCCATATCTAATGCAATCAACACCTCTCTTAATAAAGAACGAATATACTCCATTTTAAATAAATATGAAGTTTTGTCAGTGTCAATATCTGAGGCAGAATCTTCTGAACCAGATAGATCCTCATCAGAGATAGATAAATCAGAATGCTGTTGGTCATTTAAAAATTCATCGAATTTATGAGAAGTTTTAAAAGACCTTTTACGTTTATTAGAAGGTGGTATAACAGACAGGGCCTTCTGAATAGAATTAGAAACAAATTCTCTCACATTAACAGAAATATCCTGAACATTAGATGTTGAAGGAACTACAACGGGTAATGGACTACTACTAATGGAAATATTGTCTGCTTTTGAAAGTTTTTCATGACATCTAACACAAACTACAGCCGGAGGAACAGTTACCACAAGTTTTCAACAAATGCACTTAGCTTTGGTAGAACCGACATCAGGCAGCTAGCAGCATTCCAGAAGTAGATTCTGAGACAGGGTCCGATTGAGACATCTTGCAATATGTAATAGAAAAAACAACATATAAAGCAAAATTATCAATTTCCTTATATGACAGTTTCAGGAATGGGAAAAAATGCAAACAGAATAAGCCTCTGGAAACCAGAAGCAAAAAGAATAATGCCTTAAATAATGTCAAAAATCTGGAGCCAAGTATGACGCCCACAATTGACAAAATAAAAACGTCCGCAACAAACACGAGCGTCATAGATGACGCAACTACGTGAAAACTCTCGGCGCCAACTAAGACGCCGGAAATGACGTCATTACGTCAACAAACTTAATTTTCGCGCCAAAAAAGTCTTGCGGCAAAAATGTGCGCTCCCGTGAGCCTAACAGTCCGCAATTTAGAAAGAAAGTCAATTTGAAAATTTGCAGGTAAGAAAAAATTCATTCATATGCATTTCCTTTACATATAAAGTGCCAAACCATAGCTGAGAGTGTCATAAATAAAAGAAAACATACTTACCAAAAGACACTCATCTACATAAAGTAGATAGCCAAACCAGTACTGAAACGAGAATCAGTAAAGGTAATGGTATACTGTATAAGAGTATATCGTCAATCTGAAAAGGGAGGTAGGAGATGAATCTCTATGACCGATAACAGAGAACCTATGAAATAGATCCCCGTTAGGATGACCATTGCATTCAATAGGTAATACTCCCTTCACATCCCTCTGTCATTCACTGCACTCTGAGACGGGCTTCAGCATGCTGAGAAATGCATATCAACGTAGAAATCTAGCACAAACTTACTTCATCACCTCCATAGGAGGCAAAGTTTGTAAAAACTGAGTTGTGGGTGTGGTGGGGGGTGTATTTATAGGCATTTTGAGGTTTGGGAAACTTTGCCCCCTCCTGGTAGGAATGTATATCCCATACGTCACTAGCTCATGGACTCTTGCCAATTACATGAAAGAAATGCTATTTTGTTTTGTTTATCTGTTTTATCTAAATGTTCATAATATAGTGTTTCATAATTTGAGTGGTTTTACTCATTCTAATGTTGGTTTTTGAAGACAAAAACACACAAATAATAATAATTATTATAAATTATTATAGATACTGTAAACAATTCTAAATAATCTATAGAATATATTTTTTTTTACAGTATCTATAATAATTTGTAATAATTATTATTATTTTTAATATTTTATATGTAATATTTTAATAATGTGCCTTAAGATTACTACATTTTCATATGCGCTAACGTGACACTGCGTTACACCTAAAGCACAAAACCTGAAATGTGTTATGCATATTTTACACTCTTATGTTCTTCACATAGAATTTGTTTTAATTTTTACTGTATTATTTAAAATATATTTCAATATATATCTGATAATCGGCTAGATGTTTTTTCATTAGGCTCCCTAAAGGGTCTTCAGCCTCGCTAGCCTCACCAATCCTTTTGTTATTAAATACTTTTTAATAACAAAAAGACCTCTGAGGCTAGCGAGGTTGCATACAACCTACACTAACCTTTCCTTACTCCATTGCTTTCCCCTTAAACCCCTTAGGCCCCTGTTTAAGAAAGGTCTTGCGGACCTGATCCGACACTGCGGATCAGGTCCGCAAGACCTCGCTGAATGCGGAGAGCAATACACTCTCTGTATTCAGCATTGCACCAGCAGCTCACAAGAGCTGCTAGTGCAACGCCGCCCCCTGCAGACTCGTGGCCAATCGGCCGCCAGCAGGGGGGTGTCAATCAACCCGATCGTACTCGATCGGGTTGATTTCTGGCGATTCCTGTCCGCCTGCTCAGAGCAGGCGGACAGGGTTGTGGAGCAGCGGTCTTTAGACCGCAGCTCCATAACTTGTGTTTCTGGTGAGTCTGAAGACTCACCAGAAACACGGGCCCACAAGCTCCCTACGGAGCTTGTTAAATGGGCCCGTTAGAATGTAAGCCTATGAGCCCAGCTGTTTGTAGATTGCTTTCATAAGAGCCGACTACAACAGCACAACTCTCGGCAGGGCCCTCTACCCATTTGATCCCTATAAATGTTATCTTTTATACCGCCTATGTTTATAGCGCTGCGGAATCTGTTGGTGCTCTACAAATATCTGATAATAATAAGTATGAGTGAGCTCAGAGGATAAACCTGTCTGTAATGCTGATAATGATTTAACAAATAAAACAATAAACAAAAACATCTGCCTTTCGTTTATTAGTTATATTCTCTTTCTGCAATGTCTCATTTTCTCTCTCTTTTCCCTCCTCATTCAATCTCTTCTCTCTCTCTCTTATTTTGCCCCTATTCCCTTTTTCTCTATCTCCCTCTGTCTATTTCTATTCACCATTTCTCTGTCTCTCTCTTTACTCTCGTTATCCACTCACTACTTTAGTCTCTTCAATCTCTCTTTTCATGCTCTCCCTTATCTTTCTCTGCCCATCTCTATTCTATAAACACTCTGGGCTCGATTACAAGTGGAGCACTAAATTATCGCACACATGCAAATGGGCAAATTCGCTGGTTATTGATACCACAAGCTCGCGGTAGCAATTAGCACTTATAAAATTAATCAGAAATCAGATATCTGATTAATTTTATAAATATGCCACAAATGGCCCAAAAATACTGTAAAGTATAGATTATTAAAAAAAAAAATGACAGCATCTTTATTTTAATATTTTTTTAATGCACTAGTCAGTATTTTGGGGTTAAAAATGGTGGGAGTGGGGTGTTAGAAAAAAAGTACCTTTACGTTGCGGTCAATGGGAACTGTGTGTTCCCAGTAAATATTTATGCATATGCTTATATACATATATATTTATGTGTTAATTTGTGTATATATATATATATATTTATATTGGCTGCCATCGCTGTGAGACTTACCCCTTCACCGTCTCTGACGGCATCAAAATGAGGAATGGAAGCGTGCTCTTGTGAGCGCAATGCTTCCCAGCAATGCGAATGCGAGCTCGCATTTGCATTGCTGAAAACTTGTAATACCAGTGCACATTATCCTGCGCTGGTATTACACAGTGGAGCGCAAATATTGATTTCATTAAATCGATATTTAGCTATCCACTTGTAATCTGGCCCTCTATCCTTCCTTCTCTTTCTTATATATTTGCTTTCTTCTTTCCTCTGCACTATCTCCCCTCTCTTTTCTGTTTTTATCCACTCTATGGCCCCTATTAAAAAAAGGTCTTGCGGACCTGATCCGACACTGCGGCGTTGCACCAGCAGCTCTGGTGCAATGCTGAATACGGAGAGCGTATTGCTCTCCGTATTCAGCGAGGTCTGGCGGACCTGATCCGCACTGTCGGATCAGGTCCGCCAGACTTTGATAAATAGAGGCCTCTGTCTCTCCATTATCCTCTTTCTGTCTTTGTACACTATCTTTCCATTCTCTTCTCCTCTCTCTCTACTCTCTCCTTCTCTCTTTTTTCTGTCTGTTGTCTCTCTTTTTATTCCCCTCTTTGCTTTCTCTACATTCTATCATCCTACCTTTCCTACTTACTTTCTCTATTCTTCTCTTTCCTCTCTCTCTCTCTCTTTCTTTCTCTCTCTGACTTCTTTCACTCTCTCCTCTATTAACTTTTACCTCTTTTTTCTCTCTCTATTATTTCTGTCTATTCTCTCTCTCTTCTTTTCTTCCTATTATTTTTCACTATTGTTTCTTCTTTGTTTCACTTTCCTTCTTTTACCAATCTCCAATCGACCTCACCTCTCTCTCTTTTCACTCTCTATTTTCTCTCCTTCTACATTTTCACACTACTCTTTCTTTCATCTTTAACTTAAAGGGACACTGAACCCAAAAATTTTATTTAATGATTCAGATAGAGCATGCAATTTTAAGCAACTTTCTAATTTACTTCTATTATCAATTTTTCTACGCTATTTTGCTATCATTATTTGAAAAAGAAGGAATCTAAGCTAAGGAGCCAGCCAATGTTTGGTTCAGTACCATGGACAGCACTTGTTTATTGGTGGGTGAATTTATCCACCAATCAGCAAGAACAACATTCTTGCTTTTCAAATAAAGATACCAAGAGAATGAAGAACATTTGATTGCTCTGTCTGAATCACGAAAGAAAAAAATTGGGTTCAGTGTCCCTTTAACCCGCTTCTATTTTTTCTCTCTCTCTCAACTTTTCTCTCATTAATTGCAATATTTTCTCTCTCCAATGTTTCCTTCCACTTCTCTCTGTTTACTTTCTCCACTCTCTCCTTTCTTTCATGTTCACTCTCTCTCCACTATTTCCTCTTTTCTCCCTCCCTCCATCCATCCTTCTCTCTCTCTCTCTCTCTCTCTCTCTCTCTCTCTCTCTTTATATATATATATATATATATATATATATATATATATATATATATATATATAGTATTACAAGTGTGTGTAGAGCGCTTTGTTGGAAGATACCTATGTTCTCTGTTTTTTAAAAGTATCACATGAAATGATGCATATATTGATTGCATATCACCAATAAGTAACACGTTACAATATATGAGGAATTGAAAGCATATATATATATATACAAAAAATAAAAAGTCCTTATAAAATGTGTTGGTACCTATTGTAATGTGTTACTTATTGGTGATATGCAGTCAATATATGAATAATTTCATGTGATACTTTTAAAAAACAGAGAACATAGGTATCTATCAACAAAGCGCTCTACACACACTTGTAATACAATTAATTTTCAGTATAGAGTGTACTATAGAGGGCCGGTACATACTTTTTAGGTAGGAGCTGCTGTTGGGAAATACTATCTGTCCTCCAATTTAATAACTAGAGACTGCCTAGCGCTTTTAAATCATATTTATGCAATATTTATATTTAATAAAGTGTTTCTGTATGTACTGTAAATATTTCACATTCCAATGTTCTTCACATAGATGGATATGTTCTAAGTATTTTAAAATAGATATTTCAATATATTGTTTATCTGTATATATCTATTTATTTATATATATATATATATATATATATATATATATATATATATATATATATATATATATATATATATATATATCTATCGATATAGGTGCACTCTCACAACCAAAAGTATATATAATTATATATATAATGCACCACTTCACCCAGAAGATTGTTGCAATTACAAATGGACTGGACCAATTATTGGCACCTTCTCAAAATTGTAAGAAATAACTGCATTCCAAGTCTGTGATGCTCCTGGAATTTGTAATTAAACTGACCTGTATCAATTAACAGGTGCTGACAATATAGAAGTCACACCGGCAACCAGTTAAAATAGTGAAAAATGGACTCAACTTTTTCTGTTGTGTGTCTCTGTGTGTAACACTGAGCATGGAGAAGAGAAAGAGCAGCAAAGAATTGTCTGATGATTTGAGAACAAAAATTGTGGAAAAGCATGGACAATCTCAAGGTTAAAAGTCCATCTCCAGAGATCTTCATGTTCCTGTGTCCACTATACGCAACATCGTCAAAAGGTTTACAGCCCATGGCACTGTAGCTAATCTCCCGTAATGTGGACAAAAGAGAAAAATGTATCAAAAATTGCAACAAAGGATTGTTCGAATAGTGGATAAAGAACCTTCATCAACTTCCAGAAAAATTCAAGCTGACCTTCAGGCACTGGGTATAAATGCGTCAGTTCACACTATACGTCGCCATCTGAATGAAAAGGGACGCTATGGTAGGAGACCCAGGAAGACCCCACTGCTGACACAGAAACATAAAAAAGCCAGTTTGCCAAAACTTACCTGAGGAAGCCAAAATCCTTTTGGGAGAATGTGCTGTGCACAAACAAAACAAAATTACAGCTTTTTGATAAAGCCCATTATTCTACTGTTTTCAGAAAATGAGGCTTTTAAAGAAAAGAATACAGTCCCTATAGTCAAACATGGCGGAGGTTCACTGATGTTTTGGGGTTGCTTTGCTGCTTCAGTCACTGGATGTCTTGACTGTGTGCATGGCATTATGAAATTTGAAGACTACCAAAGAATTATGTGGTGCAATGTAGGGCCCAGTGTCAGAAAGTTGGGTCTCTGTCAGAGGTCATGGGTCTTACAGCAGTACAATGACCTAAAGAAGAGTGGTCCAAAATTCCAGTAAAGTGGTGTAAGAAACTAATTGAAGGTTACATAAAGCGATTGATTTCAGTTATTATTTTAAAGGGGTGTGCTACCAAATCTTAAATTGAGGGTGTCAATAATTTTGTCCAGTCCGTTTTTGGAGTTTTGCGTGGAATGTGTCAGATTTGGCTTTTTTTCTCCACTTTTTTGTGTCATATCAATACAAACAAAAGAAATAAACATGAGAATGCCTAAACATTTGTAATTGTAACAATTTTCTGGGCAAAGTGGTACATTATCTGACAGAAATGCAGGGGTGCCAATATTTTTGACCATGACTGTATGTATATATATATATATATATATATATATATATATTTATATTTATATATATATATATATTATCAATAAATATATATTTATATATTTATTTAAGAATAATTATAGAACATGTTCTTCTATGTGAAGAACATTTGAATGTGAAATATTCATAATTCATGTTGGGTTTAGCTCACTTAAATAAATGCAATCAGGTTAGCACAAGTATGAGTGTTAGTATTTTTTTGGCAGTTTGCATGCTACATTGAAGTCTATGGGAGGATAAGTTAATACAGTCACAATATTCGAAGTTCCACTTTATGCATGCATCGGGTTTTCACTCGCTTAATAACTTTTTACTTTAAACTCATAATACCAGCACAACCTGACATGAGCAAAAATCCTCTGTCTAGCGATGATAACGCAGGAGCACTAAATAGTTCTCCACTCGTAATCTAGCCTAAAAGTTTTACAAACATCATTGATCAAACATGCACAGTACAGCCATCATGCCAGGGGCGAAACTACAGGGGGTGCAGAGGTCGCAGGTGCGACTGGGCCCCTGAGGCTTTTTTTTTTTTTTTTTAATAAAAAACGTTAACCTACCACTGCCTGCACTGATATCATGTGAGTGTGACATGACTACAGGGGTTAGTGTTTCTGTTTTACCCATTGGTGTTTATGTGTGATTGTATGCTGTGTATGTGTGTGTGTGTGTGTATGTATGTGACTGTGTGTGTATTTATGCATGTATGTGTGTGTATATGTTTGTGGAACCAGCAAATTACAGACCTTGTTACTACAGCATGTGGGGGCAAGGGGTAAACAGTGTCAGTCTATACAGTACCACTATATACAGTATGGGGGGGTGGACCATGTCACAAACTACTGTGGTTACTTTATATAGTACTGGGCAGGTAAGGTCAGGCCAGCCATCTCACCAGCAGATTATAGACTGTGTCACTAACTTACTATATACAGTACTGGGGGGTTAAATAGTGTCACTGTATATATATATATATATATATATATATATATATATATACAGTAATAGGGGGTCAGACCATCTCACAGACTGTGGGCACAGGGTACCTTCTTTTGCAGACATGTAATCTGATTCACATTTTTTTTCTGTGTTAAATGTAAAAAAATAAAAAATATGTATTAAATTCACCTTTTTTTTGAAGGGGGGAAGGGGCGGTGGGGGGCCCCTTCTTAGATTCTTGAACCTGGGCCCTGTGGTTTCTAGTTACGCCTCTGCATCATGCTCATATTCCAATTGCATTCATATCAGTAAACACTCTATCCAATTGCAAATCACTCCATTAACCCCTTTGTTACTAGGAAAGATTACTTTGTTAACAAAAGAAAAAAAAATAACATCTGTTCCCCTTTTTCCAACATCAGAAAGTAAAATTTGCAGAATGGCATTGACCCCTATGCCACCCCCGCCCCAAAGTGTTTAAACACATAAGTAAAGTCAGATCCAGGAAAAACAACAGCTCTAGAGCAGCTATGCACTACTAGGAGCTAGCTAAACATATCTGGTGAGCCAATGACAAGAGGCAAATGTGAGTAGCCACCAATCACCAGCTAGCTTCTAGTAGTGCATTGCACTACTGAGGATATGTACATATTAATTTCCACAAAGGATAGCACAAGAACAAAGTAAATTTGAAAATAGAAGAATCTTTAAAAGTGTCTTAAAATTACGTAAATCATGAAAGTTTAATTTTCACTTGTCTATCCCTTTAAGGGATAAATTTAACGCAACTGTGAGAATTTAAAAAAAAAGAAAATGTGAATAAAGCTTTGATCAAGGTACAAAAAAAAGCTCCACGACAATAATTAGGAGCAGCTTATTTGTTCTCAGATGATTTCTTTATCAGTGGTGGCTGGTCTATAGGGGCAAAGTGGGAGGTGCCCTTTCTCCCAAAAAAGCAAACAAACCATGGTGTGTGCTTCAGAAATCATGTTTTACATTTTTATACAACTGAAATGACATGTGGTACTTACTTCACTGCATTCCCATTTTGATAATTTTGCAGTGTTTTAAAACTTGTAGATGTCAAACAAACTTGTCCAGAGCGGTATAGAAAAACAACCCTTAGAATCAGTCATAAATAATGTGCATTCCAGACTTCTGAATACATCAGTGTGACCCTGGATTATTAGGCTGTGGGGCATCCAAATACCTAGCCTGACACCTGAGTCTGACTTTGAGTGGAAAGTCAGCAATGAGGAGGAAAAGCAGCAGGGAGAGGCTCAGCAGGAAATGTACAGGTATTTCTAACTTGTGAGCTAGAAGTGTTTGTGTGTTATGTGTTATTGTTGAACGTAAGTTTATGGAGACATGTAAGTATGTTTTAATTTGAAGATGTATGTGTGTATTATAATTGCAAGCTAAAGCTATATATTTGTGTGGGAGAGAGTGTTTATGTATTTGTGCATTTTTTGTTTGTGGTCTGTGTGTGTGTGAGTCCTTGTGTATTTCTGTGTTTATATGTGGATCTCAGGGTGTGTGTGTTTGTGTATTTGTCTGTATATGTGGATCTGTGTGCTTGTATTTGGGTGTATAGGAGGGTATCTCTGGGTTTTTGTGTGTGACTGTTTGTGTATTTGTGTGCAGACTGTGAAACGCGTTGTGAACTGATCAATTGTTTTAAACTTTTAATAAAGTCTATTGTATTTAGACACATAAGCGGCACGCTTATTTATTTATCTGCTACAATCTCATTTGGCATCGGACGATTTGGGGATCCTTTGCTGTGTTAGCAGCGTTATTTGTTACCCATTTGAATACACCTGTGCCTGTTGCTGGGATTTTGCCTGAGACGTGAGAGCAGCATACACGCCTGTGAGAGCTTTCTGAACAGCTTGTGATAGTTCAGCACGCCTATCTGGCACTTTTTAAGTGCTTTGGAGTCTGAGTATAATGTGATTAATCTTGCATATACCTCTCAGACACCTGTATGATATTGCACCATTGTGGTGTCTTCTCTTGTTCTTCTTTTTTTGCTATTACAGTCCTTTTGGCTCCTGTCCTGTTGGAGTCTGGAGAAGCTAGCAGCCACTGGAAGACACCGCACATCTATCTGATTTTTGGGGGATTCTATTTGGATTGTCATCAATTTGGATTTTTATCTATTACATCCCTGGCTCCTGCCATTGGATACCTGTGACTTTGATGACTTTGACACTAATCAATTCTTGTTGATATTGCTGTTGACATTCTGTACGTGTATATATATATATATATATATATATATATATCCATTTTGATTATAGCATATCACGTTTACACCCTATTTCACTTCAGTATTACCACTGTTTAGTGATATTAGGGAGGCGCATTCAGTATATATATATATATATATATATATATATATATATATAAAATCAGAAACAGACCTTGCACTCGCTGGATTTTTTAACAAACTTTTTTACTGGCAAAAATAGTGACGTTTCGGGGACAGTGTATCCCCTTCCTCAGACAGTGAATGCTTCAAACTTAGGTGAATTTATACAAACAAATAAATAACCCCTCCCCCCAATTAGCAAAAAAAAAACGCCAAAAGTGTTGCTATGGTGACCATATGTCACAAAGTGAACATCGTATATACATTGTAATATAAGCAATCAAAGCTATGACAGTGAAGATGATCAAATTAAAATTAAAATGATATATATGCGCTCTAGGGTGAATGTATGATATTATTATACCCCCATCAGAATACGGCAAGATGGCTCTATATTATTTATTGGTTATATTTACGGCAGTGGTATAGCCAATGTAGCAGCATTTATTACAAGTATTTATTGATGTGTACTATTACAATGTTATGCTTAGTAGCTGATTTGTTCGATATGCTTCTTTGTTGCTATTTGGATCGTTGTGACCCATTACCATGACAACCCCAACCGCAACCCGAGTGATTGGTGCATGGCCAGACACGTGATCGGCCGATGCACTTCCGGGTTTGTCTGTTTTACCTAGTGCGGGCGTAGTTGCGGTGGCGTGGGACACGGCGATCTACATTAGAACTTTGTTTTCCCATCTTGGTAGGTTTTGAGTGTGTATTTTATGCCTGACCACCTAGGTAACAACATATAAGGCTTCCAATATTGGCTGGCTCACCGGACAATAACGGACATTAGGGGTATGTTAAGAATATCAGTACTTGAAATGTTAAGTTGTTTACCATGTTCATTTTACTACAGGTCTTTTAATTTTAATTTGATCATCTTCACTGTCATAGCTTTGATTGCTTATATTACAATGTATATACGATGTTCACTTTGTGACATATGGTCACCATAGCAACACTTTTGGCGGGTTTTTTTGCTAATTGGGGGGAGGGGTTATTTATTTGTTTGTATAAATTCACCTAAGTTTGAAGCATTCACTGTCTGAGGAAGGGGATACACTGTCCCCGAAACGTCACTATTTTTGCCAGTAAAAAAGTTTGTTAAAAAATCCAGCGAGTGCAAGGTCTGTTTCTGATTTTGTATCCAATTTCACTAGCACACTGGTTGTTGCATATAAGTGAGAGTGCACATCTTTGCTAAACGTATATATATATATATATATATATATATATACATATATATATATAGGTCTGTGTGTGTAAGTTTTTGTTTATTTGTGCATGTGTATTTGTGTGTACATGTGAGTCTGTGTGTGAGAGAGTGTTTGTGTATTTGTGTGTACATGTGAGTCTGTGTGTGAGAGAGTGTTTGTGTATTTGTGTGTACATGTGGGTCTGTGTGTGTGTTTGTGTATTTGTGTGTATATGTGTGTCTGTGTGTGAGAGAGTGTTTGTGTATTTGTGTGTACATATGGGTCTGTGTGTGTGTTTGTGTATTTGTGTGTATATGTGAGTCTGTGTGTGAGAGAGTGTTTGTGTATTTGTGTGTACATGTGGGTCTGTGTGTGTGTTTGTGTATTTGTGTGTATATGTGAGTCTGTGTGTGAGATAGTGTTTGTGTATTTGTGTGTACATGTGGGTCTGTGTGATTGTTTGTGTAATTGCTTGCGTATTTGTGTAGATATATGGGTCTGTGTTTGTTTCTGTATTTGTGTATGTGTATTTGTGTGTAGCTGCTTGTATTTTTTACTCTAGATAGCAACAGTAAAAATGTTTTAAACAACAAAAATCATGGCATATACTCTATGTTAATATGAAAATGAAACTATTACAGCTAATACAAAAAAGTGGTTGTGTGAAACATTTCTTTTTATTGTAAGTATATTAAAGTGAAGGTAAACTTTGATGAATGAAAGCCCGGTTTTTAAAAATAATATTAAAAAAAGGGGGCACTTTCATTCATCAAAGTTTACAAAGCAGCCGTTTTGTTTAAAAATGTACTTTTCGGACTTCCGTTAGGCGGCTTAACAAGATGGCCACAACTTCACTCTGATCCGAGACTGAAGCTTGCTTTTGAGTACACTGTGGCAACATCTCCAGCCATCCATACCTCCCTTGGCAATAATTGTGCCCGGGAATACTCCAGGATCAGGACACTACAACTCCTGGCCTCCGAGAAGGCACAGAACAGTAAGAAATTTGTTTTTTGGATCTGCAGACGTGCACACTCAGACAACCAAGATGGCGCACATTGCTGAGGCCCTAGCAGATATATTCCTGCCTATGCTGGACTCCCTAACAACAACTATAGGGGATCTCCTCTGTGAGGTGCGAGAGCTTCGCACACCCGAACCTCCTAATGTAACTCCTACATGTTTGAGTGTGCCTCGCCAGATCTCATCAGCTCATGTGAAAGAAGATACCTTGGATAACGGCACTATATCGCCGATGGAGGTGTCACACTCCCCTATCCTCCTTCCCCAACCACACTACCCGTTCATGTCGGAAACAGAGATAGGGAAAGAGGTGGCTGTCCCCCATATACTGATCTGCCCAAGACCTGCCTCTGTGGAGGTGCGTCAAATCTTGAGATTCCTGGCACTCTTTGGGAATGAGAGCGCTGACGGCTTCACGACCGGTGTCCCTAATCCTCTTCACTCTGGCCCTCCAGCCATCAGCATGCTGATATGTTCAGCCGACACGTCTGACCAATGTCTCCACATGGCGGAAAGGGGCGACGACGCAGCTCCCGAGCTTCCAGATGCCCCCGCCGCACTGTGCACACAGGGAGAAGACAGCAGCTGCAGAACTCATGCTGCACAGGAGAGCAGACAGGCAGCGGTTGTCACTACCACACCGCAGGGAACCATTCTACAGATTGCCTCAGGGTCGGAATGGAGAGGTGACGGCTACTCTACTGCCACGCTACTATACCCGCTTCTCACTGCGGAGCAGCCCCTCTCTCAGCCGCAAATGAACTGCACCCTCCTGAGGCATGAGTGCCATACTCCTTCTCGTGCTGGGGTCGGGTGATCCGCTCAAGACAACAGCTCTATATTCCGGCCGACTGGCTCATGTATAATGGTGGACTAACAGGCATATTCTAATATTTGACTGTGTGTGTGCTTTACTACGCCTCTGCCAAGCTTAGTGGCGAAATTCTTGTCTGCCATAGTAACTGAACGAAGCCGGACTACTCATGTGAGCAACATGACTTCTTTTGTTAATAGCTTTACTTATGGGTACTGGAGCGTTACAAGGGATTAATGTTAGTTTTATCCTGGCAACCTATAGTAACGCTAGCGATCTCATAGCAGGGAATTTAATTATATATGTATTTATCCTTTCTGCATTAAATAATATTAGCCTTTATACTGCAGACAGATCTAGCTCAAATCAGCTGTCCTGTGGCCACACTCATTTTCCGTTTCACAGGCATGTTGTTTATTAGGTTACAGACTTTGTGCCTCTAAGCACTTGCTTGCAAGCAGCTCACTGTCGGTGTTTGCCTGTCTTTAATTAATTAGCTCTGTTACAACTTTATTTTATATGTAAGGAAATCCTACCCCCTGCCTCATAGCCTTTTTGTTAACAGAATACCCACCCTTAACTTTACTTTGCCCTCACAAATCTTCCTATAACTTAAAGACATATGTGCTATACTGCCTGTACTGATGGCCCCCATTATTAGCCTATAGCTGTTATCCTAACTTATCACTACACAACAAACTAGGAAAAGACACTTGCTGTAGCCTGTTTATGATTTTCTATTATTTAATTGTGTCTTGCTGTGACTCCAGCAATGTATGCCAATATTTCATGAAGGAGGATTACTATTTTGCTGGTTAATCTTTGGAAACTTCCTATCAATGTGAGTGAGCCAACACTATTACTGACCCATTATGGTATTGTCCTAAGTTCACCACAATAACTCATGGATTATATTGCAAAATATGTGGAAATGTTATTTGTTAGTCTATATATGCCCACTATGTCCCCCTCACCTCTTACCACTCTATCCTTCCCCCTCCCCGACTTCCCCCCTAGCCTCCCTTTGTCTCCCCTGTTCTGTTTGTTTCCCCCTTTCCTTCCCATTCTCCCATTCCCTCACCTCCCCCTTTTTTGCCTCCCCTGTTTGTCTTGTTTTGTTTTATATTAAGGTTAAAAAAAAAACAATATAGCGGTGCAAACCCTTGTCTTTTAGAACAATAACTGCCTATTGAAAGTTTATGAAGATATCTGCATGTTATCATATGAAATTGCAATTGATTGATTGTACTGTACTATCTGCCTTCTTGGCTCATCCTGCGAGGTGGGCTGGATAAGCACCCTGTAACTTTGCACCCTTTATTGGTTATAAATAAAAGTTTAAAAAAAAAAATGTACTTTTCCTCTCTTCAGAGCCGGAGCAGCTTCCCCCGCACGGAGATCCTCTCTTCACACGTCAGCAATGACTAATCTGGCTTCTTCCAATCACGGCTTTCCCCCCAGGGGAATCATTGCCTGAGGCCATGCCCTGATTGAAGGAAGCCGGATTAGTCATTGTTGACGTGTAAAGAGAGGATCTCTGGGCAGGGGAAGCTGCTCTGGCTGAGAAGAAAGGTAAGTTTTTAAACAAAACGGCTACTTTCTAAACTTTGATGAATGAAAGTGCCCCTGTTTTAAATAGTATTTTTAAAAACCGGGCTTTCATTCATCAAAGTTTACTTTCACTTTAAGATTTTGTCTTTCTTTTTTCAACCTCTACTATGTTACAATGTTAACAGCAGCAGAAAAATGTTGTGTAAAGTTGATAGTAAGCATATTTATATAAATATATGTTTATAAGATATAAGGAAAAACAGAGCAATTTATAAGATATAAGGAAAAACAGAGCAAATAAATATATAAAACAGTTTTCTATTTGTCTGAAAGTAGAAATGTGATTATAAATATAATTACCAGAAGTTATATTTCTTCAACAGGTAATATGATCACTGATATCCTGCGCGGGACTGAATACTCACTATCAGAACAGCATAATGCAAAATATCATGCAGAGTGATTAAAAGACTAAGCACCAATCATAGTAAGTTTATAAAAGATTGACAAGGAGCAAAGTCCTTTTTATAAATGCAATAAGAGAACTAAGAGTTTTTACAAACTACTTCCTGGTTGAATGCATTTTTTTGTATCAACAATATCATTTGCTTTCCACATTCAAATTACCCTTTGTTGTGGTATTTCCCTTATGAGAAATTAATTCCTTTGGGACTTTTAAAGGGATATGTAACCCAATTTAATTTATTTCATTATTCAGATAGAGCATGCAATTTTAAACAACTTTCTAATTTACTTCTGTTATCAAAAAGATCTTCATCCATTTGGTATTTTGATTTTTTTACAGTAAATGTAAAAGTATATTTCATACAGTTGCTGATATCTCAACTGAAAGGATGGTGAGAGAGGTATGTGTGAAAGTGTTCACCTAAACTAGCAGGTATTGTTCAGAACACAAGAACATACCGGCAAAGGTTCTCCATTAGAATCCAGGTTACTCATATGGAACACCCATATATTCTCTATGTATGTGACCTTCATTGTTAATAAAGAATAAAAAACCCTTAATTATAAACCTATATGAGTTGAGGGTATATTATGCAGGTGTATATTAGTGTGTTATGTATATGTATTATACTGTAAAATTGTTTATAATATGTATTGTAACTAAGTTTGCTATTTAGATAAACATGTTTTTAATTTTTGGCCTTTTTTCTATTTAGGAAAAATATTTTGTGTACGTGATTTTAATAACGTATTGAAGACAGTAGCCGCAAGTAATTTGTTTTACAATAATGTATTTTTTTAAACAGTGCACTATGTAAACACACTTTTAAAAGAAGACAACTTTTTTAACATTGCAATTTTTTTTAGCTGCTACAAGTTCACACTATATTGAATGTGTTTACTTCTTACTTCGCTGTCATACTGTACCAAACGTTTTATTAAAATTAAACAATTTTGGTACAAAGCGACCATAATATTAGATCTAAACACATTCAGTACATTGTGAACTTGTAGAGGCTAAAAAATACAATAACAATACAGTCATTATTGAACTCTCAAACAGGGTCATGCTTTCATCGCTAGGAGTTTTATAATGTAAACAGAAGAACTGTAAAAACGCACTATTGTAAAGATTAGCGGACATACTCAACAGAGGGCCCTGGCGCATATTTTTTTTTAGTCCTCAAAGCTAACTCAGTAGTAAGCAATAGTAATAATATATGTGTTGCTGGATAATGATTTTGAGAATAGATAGATAGGTTCTATGGGGCCAATTTACTGGTGAACTACTTGTGCAATGCTGCCCCCTGCAGATTCTCAGCCAATTTGCCGCTAGCATGGGGTGCCCTACAAAAGGCCCTTTTAATGGCTATTGGTAGTGTAGCATTAGATTAGGGGGTGTTTTTATTTTGGGGGGGGCTTTTTTATTTTTATAGGGATTAGGTTTAATTTTTTTATTTTGGATAATTTTGTTTATTATTTTCTGTAATGTTAGACTTTTTTATTTTTGGTCATTTTAGATTAATTTTATTTTATTTTTTTATTTTTCAGTAATGATAGCTTTTTTTATTTTAATTGTAACTTAGTATTTTTTAATTTAGGTAATTGGGGTTATTTTATGGGGTGTTAGATTAGGAGGTTTAGTAATTTAATTAGTTATTTGCGTTGTGGGGGTTTGGCGGATTAGGAAAAAATAGATTTATTAGGATTATTGCATTGTGTGGGTTTGGCGAATTAGCGGTAATACAATTATTAGGTTTATTGCGATGTGGGTTAATGGCGGATTAATTAGGGGTTAATACATTTATTAGGTTTATTGCGATGTGGGTTAATGGTGGATTAGGGGTTAATACATTTATTAAATTTATTGCAATGTGTTATTTTATTAGTTATTGTGGTGGGGGATGGAGGTTGACAGGTAGATAGATATTGCGCATGCGTTAGGTATTAGTTACTATTTTCAGGGAGTTGCGGTGCTCACATACTCAGTGCAAGGCTTGCTGCGCCTGCCTATGTGTGACGAGGTGAAAATGGAGTCAAATTTCTCAATTTTCGCCGCGTAAGTCCTTGTGCTAAATATTTGAAACACGGTTCTATCTTACCTTAAATAAGAAAAAAAAATAGCCAACGGGTGAAATATACGTGCCACATTTATATGTGGTGCTGTATATATGATACCAAAACTGCATAAAAATCAGCGTTGCCGGCTTTTGCGGGCGACGCTGCATATGTAATCTTGCCCTATATACCTGTATAATACTTCTAAAATAACTGTAAGTTTCTTGCAAATCTAGCCACAGAAAAAGTGCTGCCCACTCCCATTCTGTTGCCCTAGGCAATTACCTTGTTTGCCTAGGCCAAAATAAATTCCCTAGCCTGTCTAGTAAATAGGATAGCCTGAGGTCTAAGCAGTGCTTTCTTTTTTAAACAAGCAGTGTATGATATAGTGATAAACTAAAAAGAAATAGTGATCTTTGTGAAATAAGTGAACAAAAGTGTCCAAAATAAGTGTCCTAAAGCAATAAATCATAGTGATACATATAAATGTATCTTGTATTTTTTCTCTTGCACTTCTCCAAACAAATCCTCCTCTTAATTTTTACTACTGTTGATAATATATTTCTCTGTAGGATACTCTCTTTTCTTATTGCTATGAGCTCATCTAGAGGGAACTACAGTCTATTCCTGTATTCTATGTTTATAGTTATCATCATCATTTTTATGATATCTATTATATTCCAGATCGTTTACATTAACCTTCCTATATCATCTGGTTTCCTTCTATGTTACTTCTTGTGACTGGTTCTGATTACATTCTCTTTTTCTTTTTCTAAATTTGTTGTTATAAACTTTAATAATATATTGGTTTTGAAGGATGAATCACCTTTATTAACCCTTTAATGACCAGCTACGTACCCTGTACGTTGCTGGTCTTTGAATGGGGATTGCTATTTTGAAATCGCGGTCCGGCCACTTGCGGCGAGACCCGTGGTACTGTGACCTGAAAAACCCTTAACAAGCAGCGACGTACAGGGTACGTTGCGGTTGTTAAGGGGTTAAAGACTGGACTTTTTAACATATAAGTGAAAGATTCTTAGAAGATCCTGAAGGAGTTAAAAAAGATCCCAGGTTGAACAAATCAAAAGTAATTGCTATATAAAGACCAGGGTGACTAGGGACTAATTCTCCTTAAAAAAGTTGCCAGGTGCAGAGAAATGTGCACTGGAGATTGTGTTGTAGGGACGGGTTACACAGAATGGAATACAGCACTTGGGACTTGAGTCTGTTACAAAATTGCAAATGATATATAGACAACTTAGTTCTCTTTGCAGTGTTTTTAATTAAACATATGCTGGTGGTAAACCTGAGTGACTTTTTGCTTGTTTTTTTTTTATAGCTTTTATTGTTAAAGTGTTTGTGTGCTAATAAATTCTGAAATAAATATGTTTCTGTCATCCAGGGATATTTATTGATTTAAACTCTATCCTTAGAGCTAATGAAGCTCAATAGTGTGAGTGCAGCTCCTATTGTGATTGTACTTAAAGGGACAGTCTACTCCAGATTTTTTATTGTTTAAAAAGATAGATAATCCCTTTATTACCCATTCCCCAGTTTTGCATAACCAACATGTTTATATTAATATACTTTCTACCTCTGTGATTACCTTGTATCCAAGCATCTGCAGACTGCCCCCCTTATTTCACTTCTTTTGACAGACATGCTTTTTTAGCCAATCCGTGCCCTCTCATAAGTAACTCCATGGGTGTGAGCACAATGTTATCTATATGCAACACATTAACTAATGTGAAAATGGTCAAATGCATTCAGATAAGAGGCGGCCTTCAAGGGCTTAGAAATTATCATATGTGCCTACCTAGGTTTAGCTTTCAACTAAGAATAACAAGATAACAAAGCAAATTTGATGATAAAAGTAAATTGGAAAGTTGTTTAAAATGACATGCCCTATCTGAATCATGAGTGTATATCGGTATTATACTATATGTGCTCTTTTCTCTTTTGGGGAAAACACCACCTGCTGAACAGCTGAATTACAGGTCCTTAAAGGAGAAGGAACGTTATTATTCACTACAGTGGTATCATTTAGGATTTGTTGTCTTTTGGATACTTATTTATAATACGTTTGTTCACTTATTTCACATATATCCCCTTTTTTTTTTTTACACAAGTGTATGATATAGTACTTATATATAAAATATATTTTTTTTGCTACAAGAAATCATATTTTATTTTGCTTGTGTAAATAGGTTTGTCATATTTCTCTTCCACAAAAACCGAGACAATCAATACTGGCTGGGTGTCAACCCTATACTAGAATGACAACAAAATAAATTTAAAATATGTGAATGTATAGCACACTGAGCCATTGTTGACAAGACTGCCCTATATCTGGATGCCTCCGGAAGTTTTTATGTTTGCCATTTTTAGTTTTATGATCTGATTTACATGTTTGATTAATTCATTTTTTGTTTAGCAAGCCTAGATTCACTGTTGGAAACAGCTTCCATTATTCATGTTTCAGGGAAGATAGTTAAAGGGACAGTCTACTTGATTTTTTATTGTTTAAAAAGATAGATAATGCCTTTACTACCCATATTCCAGTGTTGCATAACCAAAATTATTATATTAATATACTTTACAACCTCTAAATATCTGCCTGATTCTAAGCCCCTGTAGGCTGCCTCTTATCTCAGTGCTTATTAGCTTTTAACAGCCAGACAATGCTAGTTGATGTGTGTCATATAGATAACATGCTCACTCCGTGGAAACCAGCACTGATTGGCTAAAAAACACGTTTTTAAAAAGAACTGAGATAAAGGGCCGTCTGTATGGGACTTAGATACAGGTAATCATAGAGGTAAAAGTATATTAATTGTTATGTCCTGACACTGGGGTGCACTCACAATAGTACTGGAAAAAAGGAAGATTACACAAAGATGGCGTATAATAACAGCAGTGTTTATTATGATCTGTTTGCAATAAAATAAATCAGTAATCAACTTATAAGTAAGGCTATGATTAAACTATAAATGTGTTACTTAGCTCTGGGTATCAAATAAGACTTTAATCTGTATATCCAATATATATATATATATCTAAATGTATGGATAGACATCTATATCTGGATATATTCATATATACTGATCAGCCACAACATTAAAACCACTGACAGGTGAAGTGAATAACATTGATTATATCGTCACAATGGCACCTGTAAATGGGGTGGGATATATTAAGCAGCAAGTGGTCAGTCTTGGGGGTATATTTCTTAAAGTGCGGATGGACATGAAACTATGTAGCTTATAATGTCCGCCGCACATCGATAAATGCCGACAGCATACGCTGTCGGCATTTATCATTTCACCAGCAGTTCTTGGGAACTGCTGGTGCAATACCACCCCCTGCAAATTTGTGGCCAATCAGCCACTAGCAGGGGGTGACAATCAACCTGATCGTATACGATTGGGTTGATTTCTGTCCGCCGCCTCAGATCAGGCGGACAGGTTATGGAGCAGCCGGAAACATGGGGTATCAAGCTCTGTACGGAGCTTGATAAATTGACCCCTTGAATTTCATGAGTTGGAAGCAGGAAAATGGGCAAGCAAAAAGATCTGAGTAACTTTGACAAGGATCACGAAAATAGAGAGACTCACTCACTGAGACAGAACAATAGCTAGAAAAACTTCTGTGCTTGTCCACAAGGCCAGTGCCATTCAGGGTGCAGTCTCTTTTTGCACACTATGGCCTCTAGTTATCAAGCCGTCAACCGCAAATACGCTGGAATTCCGCAGTGTATTTGTGGCAAGGCTGATTCACCTTAGTTATCAAGCCCTACTGCCCGGCAAAAGTAGAATATAGTGACGTGAGCGGACTCAGTCCAACACAGATCGATGCTTACGTCACTCCAGATGTTCCGAACGCAAGTTCGGCACAATCTGACTACTTTTGGTAGTTATCAAACTACTAGCAGGTACGCTCGCCACTATTCTGGGCCACGTACCTGGATTTCAATCCGCCGCCCTGGAGGCGGCGGATCCCATAGGAATCAATGGGAGTCTGACCATAGCGAAAGCTCATGTTCGCTGCTGCCCGATATCCCATTGATTCCTATGGGAAATGTCTGCACCTAACACCCTAACATGTACCCTGAGTCTAAACACCCCTAATCTGTCCCCCCTACACCGCCGCAACTAAATTTATTACCCCCTAAACCGCCGCTCCCAGACCCCGCCGCAACTATAATAAACATGTTAACCCCTAAACCGCCGCTCCCGGATCCCGCCGCCACCTACATTATACATATTAACCCCTAATCTGCCCCCCCCTACACTGCCGCAACTAAATAAATTTATTACCCCCTAAACTGCCGCTCCTGGACCCCGCCGCCACCTACATAATACCTATTAACCCCTATCCTGCCCCCCTATACCGCCACCACCTATAATAAATTTATTAACCCCTATCCTGCCCCCCTACACTGCCGCCACTATAATAAAATTATTAACCCCTAAACCTAAGTCTAACACTAACCCTAACACCCCCCTAACTTAAATATTAATTAAATAAATCTAAATAATATTACTCTTATTAACTAAATTAATCCTATTTAAAACTAAATAATTACCTATAAAATAAACCCTAATATAGCTACAATATAACTAATAATTACATTGTAACTATTTTAGGATTTATTTTTATTTTACAGGCAAGTTTGTATATATTTTAACTAGGTACAATAGCTATTAAATAGTTATTAACTATTTAATAGCTACCTAGTTAAAATAAAGACAAATTTACCTGTAAAATAAAAACTAACCTAAGTTACAATTACACCTAACACTACACTATCATTAACTAAATTATTCCAATTTAAAACTAAATACTTACCTGTAAAATAAACCCTAAGATAGCTACAATGTAATTAATAATTACATTGTAGCTATCTTAGGATTTATATTTATTTTACAGGCAACTTTGTATTTATTTTAACTAGGTACAATAGTTATTAAATAGTTATTAACTATTTAATAACTACCTAGCTAAAAGAAATACAAAATTACCTGTAAAATAAATCCTAACCTAAGTTACAATTAAACTTAACACTACACTATAATTAAATTATTTAAATAAATTAGCTACCAATACCTACAATTAAATACAATTAAATAAACTAAACTACAAAAATAAACAAACACTAAATTACAGAAAATAAAAAAATATTACAAGAAGTTTAAACTAATTACACCTAATCTAAGCCCCTAATAAAATAAAACCCTACCCTACCCTATTCTACACTACCAAGTAACCAGCTCTTTTACCAGCCCTTAAAAGGGCTTTTTGCGGAGCATTGCCCCAAAGTAATCAGCTCTTTTGCCTGTAAAAAAAAATACAACCCCCCAACATTAAAACCCACCACCCACATACCCCTACTCTAACCCACACAAACCCCCTTAAATAAACCTATTGCTAACCCCCTGAAGATCTCCCTACCTTGAGTCGTCTTCACCCAGCCGGGCTGAAGTCTTCATCCGATGGGGCAGAAGAGGACATCCAGACCAGCAGAAGTCTTCATCCTATCCGGGCAGAAGAGGACATCCGGACCGGCAGACATCTTCAGCCAAGCGGCATCTTCTATCTTCATCCATCCGACGAGGAGTGGCTCCATCTTCAAGACCTCCGGCGCGGAACATCCTTCCTGCACGATGACTACCCGACGAATGGCTGGTCCTTTAAATGACGTCATCCAAGATGGCGTCCCTCGAATTCCGATTGGCTTATAGGATTCTATCAGCCAATCGGAATTAAGGTAGGAAAAATCTGATTGGCTGATGCTATCCGCCAATCAGATTGAAGTTCAATCCGATTGGCTCATTGGATCAGCCAATTGGATTGAACTTCAATCTGATTGGCTGATAGCATCAGCCAATCAGATTTTTCCTACCTTAATTCCGATTGGCTGATAGAATCCTATCAGCCAATCGGAATTCGAGGGATGCCATCTTGGATGACGTCATTTAAAGGACCAGCCATTCGTCGGGTAGTCGTCGTGCAGGAAGGATGCTCCGCGCCGGAGGTCTTGAAGATGTAGCCGCTCCTCGTCGGATGGATGAAGATAGAAGATGCCGCTTGAAGATGTCTGCTGGTTCGGATGTCCTCTTCTGCCCGGATAGGATGAAGACTTCTGCCGGTCTGGATGTCCTCTTCTGCCCCATCGGATAAAGACTTTCGGCCCAGCTGGGTGAAGACGACTCAAGGTAGGGAGATCTTCAGGGGGTTAGCGATAGGTTTATTTAAGGGGGTTTGGGTGGGTTAGAGTAGAGGTATGTGGGTTTTAATGTTGGGGGGTTGTATTTTTTTTTACAGGCAAAAGAGCTGATTACTTTGGGGCAATGCCCCGCAAAAACCCTTTTAAGGGCTGGTAAAAGAGCTGGTTACTTGGTAATGTAGAATAGGGTAGGGACTTTTGTTATTATTTTTTTTATTTTATTTTATTAGGGGGCTTAGATTAGGTGTAATTAGTTTAAACTTCTTGTAATATTTTTTTATTTTCTGTAATTTAGTGTTTGTTTTGTTTTTGTAATTTAGTTTATTTAATTGTATTTAATTGTAGGTATTGATAGCTAATTTATTTAAATAATTTAATTATAGTGTAGTGTTAGGTTTAATTGTAACTTAGGTTAGGATTTATTTTACAGGTAATTTTGTATTTCTTTTAGCTAGGTAGTTATTAAATAGTTAATAACTATTTAATAACTATTGTACCTAGTTAAAATAAATACAAAGTTGCCTGTAAAATAAAAATAAATCCTAAAATAGTTACAATGTAATTATTAGTTATATTGTAGCTATATTAGGGTTTATTTTATAGGTAAGTATTTAGTTTTAAATAGGATTAATTTAGTTAATAAGAGTAATATTATTTAGATTTATTTAATTAATATTTAAGTTAGGGGGTGTTAGGGTTAGTGTTAGACTTAGGTTTAGGGGTTAATAATTTTATTATAGTGGCGGCGGTGTAGGGGGGGCAGGATAGGGGTTAATTGGTATTATGTAGGTGGCGGCGGGGCCCGGGAGCGGCGGTTTAGGGGTTAACATATTTATTATAGTTGCGGCGGGGTCTAGGAGCGGTGGTTTAGGGGTTAACATATTTATTATAGGAGCGGCGGGGTCTAGGAGCAGCGGTTTAGGGGTTAACATATTTATTATAGTTGCGGCGGGGTCCGGGAGCGGCGGTTTAGGGGTTAAACAATTTATTTAGTTGCGGCGGGCTCCGGGATCGGCAGGCTAGGGGTTAATAAGTTTATGTAGGTGGCGGCGGTATAGGGGGCGTTAGATTAGGGGTTAATAGGTATAATGTAGGTGGCGGCGGGGTCCGGGAGCGGCGGTTTAGGGGTTAATAACTTTATTTAGTTGCGGGGGGCTCCGGGGGCACCGGTATAGGGGGTAGAACAGTATAGTATAGTGTGAGTGCTTAGTGACAGGGGTATCAATAAAGCTGTAAAAAAGCCGAAGAGCAGCGAGATTGATGATTGATAACTATCACAGTCCGCTGCTCATCGCCCCGTACTTGGTGCGCGGCTTTTTGACAGATTTATTGATAACTTTGGCGAGCGTATTCAGGTCCGCGGCGGCGATGTGAGGCGAGCTTAGGCGAGCGTATTGGGGCCGGCGAAGGCAGATAAGTACAGAGCTTCATAACTAGAGGCCTATGCCTTTTCACAGAGAAAAAATATCCTATAGCATATCAGTCTGATCCTGCCCAATGACAGTCCAGCACCGAAATACCAGGCAATTCTTCTCTGAACAAGAGAAACAACAACCCCAGATGATCGGCCTTCTGTTAGGTCTCCCTAAGAGTAAAAGGGGGAAACCAGTTGTGGACTCCTTGCACACATGCCCTAGAGATATGCAACTGCACCTCACTGACGAGGCCGAAACGTACATCTGGGGTTTGTTGTTTGTCTTGTTCAGAGAAGAATTGCCTGGTATTTTGGTGCTGGACTGTCATTGGGCAGGATCAGACTGATATGCTACAGGATATTTTTTCTCTGTGAAAAGGCATAGGGGCCTATCTATCAAGCTCTGTACGGAGCTTGAGGGCCCGTGTTTCTGGCGAGCCTGCAGGCTCGCTGGAAACACCAGTTATGAAGCAGCGGTCTAAAGACCGCTGCTCCATAACCCTGTCCACCTGCTCTGATGAAGCGGACAGGAATCGCTGGAATTCAACCTGATCGAGTACAATTGGGTTGGTTGACACCCCCTTGCTGCAGGGGGCGGTGTTGCACCAGCAGCTCACAAGAGCTGCTGGTGCAATGCTGAATACGGAGAGCGTACTGCTCTCCGCATTCAGCAATGTCTGTCGGATCAGGTCCGACAGACATTTCATAAATAGGCCTCATAGTGTGCAAAAAGAGACTGCACCCTGAGTGGCACTGGTCTTGTGGACAAGCATGGAAGTTTTTCTAGCTATTGTTCTGTCTCAGTGAGTGCGTCTCTCTATTTTCTTGTTTTTATGAAACTTTGACAAGGGCCAAATATAGTTATGGCTTACACGACTAGGTCAGGGCATCACCGAAACGACAAGTCTTGTGGGGTGTGCCCAGTATGCAGGAGTTAGTACCTAATAAAAATAAATATCAAATTATTTAGAAATAATTTAGAATTTAATTATCTTGGAATTTAATGTAGTTTATTATATATATTCAATAACAGTAAAAGGCTTCCTTGCTTTATTTCGTTTACTTATTCATATTCAATTACTGAGACTAGTAGTGTTGATGGTTTAAACACCTTAAAAAAGAGAACTATGTTTCTTTCCTTAGCGCTGCGGAATCTGTTGGCGCTCTACAAATAACCGATAATAATAATAATAATAAGAAGATATGGTGAGTCCCACGGCTTGAGTAATTACTGTTGGGAATATCACTCCTGGCCAGCAGGAGGAGGCAAAGAGCACCACAGTTAAACTGCTAAGAAGAATCGCTCCCTTACCCATAACTCCCAGTCATTCTCTTTGCCTTCGGTGCATGGAGAAGGTCAAGTTTAGGTGCATGAAGAAAATTTTTGATTTCATTTACAAACAAGTTTTGGGGTATAGCCGTATTCCACGTCATTCCTTGCAGTCGGGTAGTGGTGGCTTTAAAGCAGTTAGAAACTTGTAAAGAGGTTTTCCTAACAATTGCTGTCCTAGTTTAGAAAGCCAGAGTTGGCTACTCTGTTCTATCTTTTTCAAAGATCTCTGTGAAGAACTGTGTCTTCTCATACCTTGTAGCCGTCTACATGCCGGACAGTGGAGCAGGTAAGTGCTTTTTCTTCCAGTTGGGGAGACCATGCACTTAACAAATTAAAAGACACTGCTTTTTTTTATTGGGACATAGATAATACTGTTGTATGGGTTACACTGGGGCATGAAGCAGGCACTGTAGCATGTGTGAGACTAACATTTAAACTCTTTTAAAAAGAAAGGGTACATTTTTTCTATTAGGCTTTACAGGGAGTGCAGAATTATTAGGCAAGTTGTATTTTTGAGGATTCATTTTATTATTGAACAACAACCATGTTCTCAATGAACCCAAAAAAACTCATTAATATCAAAGCTGAATATTTTTGGAAGTAGTTTTTAGTTTGTTTTTAGTTTTAGCTATTTTAGGGGGATATCTGTGTGTGCAGGTGACTATTACTGTGCATAATTATTAGGCAACTTAACAAAAAACAAATATATACCCATTTCAATTATTTATTTTTACCAGTGAAACCAATATAACATCTCAACATTCACAAATATACATTTCTGACATTCAAAAACAAAACAAAAACAAATCAGTGACCAATATAGCCACCTTTCTTTGCAAGGACACTCAAAAGCCTGCCATCCATGGATTCTGTCAGTGTTTTGATCTGTTCACCATCAACATTGCGTGCAGCAGCAACTACAGCCTCCCAGACACTGTTCAGAGAGGTGTACTGTTTTCCCTCCGTGTAAATCTCACATTTGATGATGGACCACAGGTTCTCAATGGGGTTCAGATCAGGTGAACAAGGAGGCCATGTCATTAGATTTTCTTCTTTTATACCCTTTCTTGCCAGCCACGCTGTGGAGTACTTGGACACGTGTGATGGAGCATTGTCCTGCATGAAAATCATGTTTTTCTTGAAGGATGCAGACTTCTTCCTGTACCACTGCTTGAAGAAGGTGTCTTCCAGAAACTGGCAGTAGGACTGGGAGTTGAGCTTGACTCCATCCTCAACCCGAAAAGGCCCCACAAGATCATCTTTGATGATACCAGCCCAAACCAGTACTCCACCTCCACCTTGCTGGCGTCTGAGTCGACTGGAGCTCTCTGCCCTTTACCAATCCAGCCACGGGCCCATCCATCTGGCCCATCAAGACTCACTCTCATTTCATCAGTCCATAAAACCTTAGAAAAATCAGTCTTGAGATATTTCTTGGCCCAGTCTTGACGTTTCAGCTTGTGTGTCTTGTTCAGTGGTGGTCGTCTTTCAGCCTTTCTTACCTTGGCCATGTCTCTGAGTATTGCACACCTTGTGCTTTTGGGCACTCCAGTGATGTTGCAGCTCTGAAATATGGCCAAACTGGTGGCAAGTGGCATCTTGGCAGCTGCACGCTTGACTTTTCTCAGTTCATGGGCAGTTATTTTGCGCCTTGGTTTTTCCACACGCTTCTTGCGACCCTGTTGACTATTTTGAATGAAACGCTTGATTGTTCGATGATCACGCTTCAGAAGCTTTGCAATTTTAAGAGTGCTGCATCTCTCTGCAAGATATCTCACTATTTTTTACTTTTCTGAGCCTGTCAAGTCCTTCTTTTGACCCATTTTGCCAAAGGAAAGGAAGTTGCCTAATAATTATGCACACCTGATATAGGGTGTTGATGTCATTAGACCACACCCCTTCTCATTACAGAGATGCACATCACCTAATATGCTTAATTGGTAGTAGGCTTTCAAGCCTATACAGCTTGGAGTAAGACAACATGCATAAAGAGGATGATGTGGTCAAAATACTAATTTGCCTAATAATTCTGCACTCCCTGTATTTTCTGACACATATTTACTTGATAAAACAATTCAAGTTTAAACTGAAAGTAAGGCTGAATTTTCTTCATATCTTTTCTGTGGAAAAAGTAGTTTTTCTCCATTTCTGGGTGATCCGGTCTTAATTGGTAGCGGTAAGGCACCTCAGTAATTGAGGTGTGGGGTGCCTGAGGGGTATTTTAGAAGTTTATTTGATGTTTATTAAATGTTTTAATTAACTTTTCTCACATAATTTTAGCTGGGGATCGATCCTAATTTGGGATAAAAGAGTATTTTTTCCTTAAATATTAAAATCTTTGAAACCTATCTGTACAAGTTTATTTACTGAATCACAACATGTCTGATATGGAACAAGAGCCTGCTCTCATGAATTCATGCTTATTATGTTTAGATGCACAAATTGCAGCTCCTATGCAATTTTGTTCTTCATGTGACAAGAAAACCTTGCAAAATAAAGGTACAATTTTTAAGCCTAATGTCTCTCAGGATGATGCTGTTAAAGTTAGATGCCATTTTACAGGTTTTTAGACTAGGAGCTAAAACTTCTAGTTCCGCTTTCCTAGCCCGCAGGGCGTTATGGTTGAAATCCTGGTCTGCGGACGTTTCCTCTAAAGTCAAGCTTCTGATGATTCATTACAAGGGCAAAACCTTGTTTGGAAGAAATTAGCTCTGATATTACGTGTGGAAAAGGGTCTTTTCTATGTCAAGATAAGAAGAATATGCCTAAAGGATGTCAGAGAAATTTTCGTTCCTTTCTTAACTTCAGAGGAAAGCCTTCCCCTTCTTCTTCCAAGCAGAACCAATCCAAGTCTTCTTGGAAACCCAATCAGTCTTGGAACAAGGGGAAACAATCAAAGAAACCTGCAGCTTATTCCAAATCAGCATGAAGGGTTTTCCCCCGATCCGGGATCGGATCAGGTGGGGGGCAGACTTTCTCAGTTCTCTCAAGCCTGTATACAAGATGAACCAAATCCCTGGACTGTGAACATAGTATCCCAGTGTTACAAATTGGAATTCAAGACTTTTCCTCCCAGAGAAAGATTCCTTCTCTCAAGATTATCTGCAGACCAGATAAAGAGAGCGGCGTTCTTGAAATGTATACAACATCTTTCCTCCATAGGAGTGATAGTTCCAGTGCAGGAACAGGGTCTCGGGTTCTACTCCAACCTATTTATGGTTCCCAAAAAAGAGGGAATTTTCTGTCCCATTCTAGACTTGAAGTATCTAAACAAGTTTCTCAAAGTTCCATCCTGCAAGATGGAGAGCATATGGTCCATTCTTCCTTTAGTAGAAAAGGGTCAGTTCATGACAACCATAGACCTAAACGATGCATATCTTCATGTTCCTATTCACAGGGACAATCATAGATTCCTGAGCTTTGCCTTTCTGGACAAATATTTCCAGTTCGTTGCCCTTCCATTTGGTCTAGCCACGGCTCCCAGAATTTTTTCAAAGGGTCTGGGGGCTCTTTTGGCAGTGATCCGTTCTTGTGTTATTGCTGTGGCACCCTACCTGGATGACATATTGGTTCAGGCGCCATCTTTTCAACAAGCAAAATCTCACCCAGAGATATTGTTGTCTTTTCTTCGTTCCCACGGATGGAATGTGAATCTGGAAAAGCTCCCTTTCCCTTGCTGCAAGAGTAGTGTTCTTAGGGTCCATATAGATTCTCTATTGATGAAAATTTTTCTTACAGAGGTCAGGAAAAACAAAATTATTTACTCTTGCCTCTCTCTTCAGGCTACTGCTCATCCTTCAGTGGCTCAAGGTATGGAGGTAATCGGTCTGATGATGGCTTCCATGGACATCATTCCTTTTGCTTGATTCCATTTGAAAGCTCTCCAGTTGTGCATGCTCAGACAATGGAATTATGACCATGCAGATCTATCTCAGAGAATAGAGTTAGATCAGTTATCAAGGGATTCTCTCCCATGGTGGATTTCTCAAGAACATTTGTCTCAGGGCACATGCTTTCGGAGACCTTCCTGGGTGATCGTGACCAAGGACACCAGCCTGCTGGGCTGGGGAGCAGTCTGGAACTCCTTAAAAGCTTAGAGCCTTTGGACTCGGGAGGAGTCTGCTCTTCCCATCAACATCTTGGAGTTGAGGGCAATTTTCAATGCTCTATTGGCTTGGCCTCAGTTGTCCTCAACCCAGTTTATCAGGTTCCAGTCAGACAACAAACACTCTGTGGCTTTCATTAATCACCAGGGAGGAACTCGGAGTTCCTTAGCCATGAAGGAGGTTACTCGGATTCTTCAGTGGGCAGAGACCCACAACTGCTGTCTGCCATCCACATTCCAGGATTAGACAACTGGGAAGCAGATTTTCTGAGCAGACAGACTTTTCATCCCGGGGAGTTGGAACTCCATCCGGAGGTGTTTTCCAGCTTAGTCCTCAAATGGGGGGTGCCGGAGTTAGATATGATGGCATCCCATCAGAACACCAAGCTTCCAAGGTACGGTTCAAGGTCAAGAGATCCGCAGGACGTTCTGACATTGGCATACCTGTTTCCTCCATTTTCTCTCCTTCCACGAGTCATTGCTGCAGACCTAGTGGAGATGTCATCTCTCCCACCTTGGAGACTACCTCTGAGGAAGGACTTCCTGATTCAGGGTCCCTTCCTTCATCCAAATCTCATTTCTCTGAAGCTGACTTCTTGGAGATTGAACGCTTAATTCTGTCTAAGCGTGGTTTTTCTGAGTCGGTCATCAAGACCATAATTCAGGTGTGAATCCAAAGGCTACTCTTGGAGTAGAATTAGAATTCCTAGAATGTTATCTTTTCCTAAAGGAAGGCCTGGAGAAGGGATTGTCAGTCAGTACCCTGAAGGGTCAGATTTCTGCTCTATCAGTTTTACTACATAAAGGTTTGGTGGATGTGCCAGATGTGCAATCTTTTTGTCAGGCCTTGGTCAAAATTAGGCCTGTCTTTAAGTCTGTTGCTCCTCCTTGGAGCATTAACCTTGTTCTTAAAGTTTTACAGCTGGCTCTGTTTGAGCCGTTGCATTACATAGAAATTAAGTTGTTATCTTATAAGGTTTTGTTTCTTGTTGCTATCTCTTCTGTTCGAGGAGGATCGGAACTCTCAGCTCTGCAGTGTGATTCCCCTTATCTTATTTTTTATGCCAATAAGGCGGTTCTTCGTACTAAGTTAGGTTTCCTTCCTAAGATTGTTTCTAATAGAAATATCAATCAGGAAATTGTTGTTCCCTCTCTGTGTCCTTATCTATCTTCTTCCAAAGAAATTTTTTTACACAATTTGGATGTTGTACGTGCTCTTAAATTCTACTTACAGGCGACTAAGGATTTTCGCCAGTCCTCTGCCCTCTTTGTCTGTTTCTCTGGGAAACGTAAAGGTCAGAAAGCTACTGCTACTACTCTAATTCGTTTGGCTTATGAGACTGCTGGACAGCAGCCTCCTGAGGGAATTATGGCTCATTCCACAAGAGCTGTTTCCTCTTCTTGGGCTTTCAAAAATTAAGCTTCTGTGGAACAAATTTGCAAAGCTGCAACTTGGTCTTCTCTACATACTTTTTCCAAATTTGATACTTTTGCCTTGGCTGAGGCTTCTTTTGGGAGAGAGGTTCTTCAAGTGGTGGTGCTTTCTATTAAGGACTGCCTGTCTTGTCCCTCCCTATTTATCTGTGTCCTCTAGCTTTGGTATTGGCTCCCAACAGTAATTACTCAAGCCGTGGACTAACCCTATCTTAGGAAAGAAAAACAAAATTTATGCTTACCTGATAAATGTATTTATTTATGGATATGGTGAGTCCACAGCCCCATCATTTATTTTAAGAATTTTTCTTTTGACTATAACCTCAGGCACCTCTACACCTTGTATTACTCCTTTTTCTCCATTTCCCTTCAGACGAATGACTGGGGGTTGTGGGTAAGGGAGTGATACTTAGCAGATTAACTGTGGTGCTCTTTGCCTCCTCCTGCTGATCAGGAGTGATATTCCCAACAGTAATTACTCAAGCCGTGGACTCACCATATCCAGAAATAAATACATTTATCAGGTAAGCATACATTTTGTTTTTTATTTACATTGGAAGTCTAGTTAGGTTTATTTTTTTTTATTTTTTTGTGTTACCTGTTATCTGCTAAAATGCCTGGGAAAACCTATATTTCACAAGAGGTATGTGACTATTTTAACAATTATATCCATAAATATAATGGTCCAATCCTCATCCCAGATGCTAAGAACACCAACTGTGAAAGTTTCTTAGAGATACTAACACAGATAGTAACTCTTAAAAAGATTAATAATAAAATAAAATGTATGATAGTGCAGGCAGTTATTTTAAGAATAAGAGGACTAACAAACATTATTGGAGACTTGACATAGCAAAATAAAGATCTGAAATTAAAGTTAAATAAAACACAGACTGACAGAGACTGTAAAAAGCTTTCTGCTTTAACTAACAGCACACAGATAGGTAAATTGTGTCAGTTAAAATTAATGGAACACAGCAGAAAGGAATGCACAGCTAAAATTACTGAGTTACAGATAAAAATAAGACGAGAAGAAAAAAATAATTAGTGATATTTCTGGTGAAAATGCAGATTGTGATCACTTACTGTCACAAAGGAGAGAGCCAAAACAATTGATAAAACAAGATAATATTCCAGTGGGTCCCACTAAAAACCCAAGTTCTGATACAATTGCCCCTGTCATAATATCTAAGAATTTTAACACCCTGAAAGTTCCCACAGACTTTTCAAAGCAAGCTAGACCAATATCTGTAGCAGATAAAGAAATGTTTCAGAAATGGTGGGGCTCTATACCCACAAACAGCTTTAATAACTTTTCACTTTGATTTCCTAAGGGGGCTGAAAAAGTCATAAAAGTATGTAAGAACATGCAGGAATAAACAGAATTGCTTCAAAATGCCATGGATCCCTATGCCAACAGGTTATTAGGATTCAACTCAACCATATCTGATCAGGCTGTTTTTCAATTTTACTAGTCTAGAAAAAGAGATAAGTGAAATTACCATGAGGCCTCTAGATGGGCCATTTGAAGTAGCAAAAAGAGTTTTATTCTGGTGTGTGCTGTGCCAGTTACAGACCCAAATGGTCTGGGGGTCACCAGCTCACATACAGAGGATACTTGAAGCTCTCCCTAGAAAATGTCAGGAGTCTGTAAAACTGTATGATCCAAACTCCGCAAACTTAGAAATGGTGCTCACTAGAACTGAGAAAGTTATTGGGAACTCAAACAACAAAACAAAAGAATGAAAGAACAAATTGAGTTTCTAAAGAAACAGCTGACAGAGCTGGAGTGCTCAAATTAACTCATTCATTTTTTTGTTTATACGCATGTTTGTTTGCAGTCATTTGTATCATGTAATCATTAATGTGTACTTTAGTTTTAATTCAATTAATAATTTTAAGTGTTTTCATAATTAAGTTTTAAATATGCCAAACATTTAGAATGCATAGTTAATTGATGCATTCACTTTCTGAAAAAAAATAACAGATACCTCCATTGTAATTACTTTTGGGATGCCACATGCAAAAAAATGTGCATGTAAACTGACTGAAGTCTTATCTTGCAGGAAGAAAACCAATGAAGACAGAAGGCTTCTCACCTTTCCCCAATAACACATATTATATTGCTTTTCAGGTGTCTTAAGGACTGATCTAACCAATAATCTATGATGGTGGAGTTGGACAAATTAAATAAGTATAAAATGTATCACAATGGAGATGTAAAATGCGGCATCAAGCCAAAATAATGTATGGCATAAAGGGGCAAATAATCATATAGGGCAAGCAACATAAGTTTAAGTAAGGGGGCAAGTGGGATGATAGAGGCACATCCCAACTTGAAGTTATTAACTGTGAATGTGGTTTCTACTGCAGATGGAGTGTTGTAGTGTGAAGTAAATATATGCCTGGTTTTAATCTCTTTTCATTCCTTTGAGGGTCCTAAAAAAACTTAGTGGGTTAAAGAGAGGTGATTGGTAAAGCAAGAGCAAGGACCAGATGCCAAAAGATGACAACAAAGAACGTCAGTGAGCCATAGTAACTTTTGTTTTACAGGCACAATTCACACTATATTAATATAGATTTTACTACACGCATACCCATCTAGTGTTCCTACACTCACGCACTGATACATAAACTTTTATTTTTTTCCCCAATTTTTAGACCATTGTATAATTGTTGCTAATGGGGTTTAGCAAAGGATTTTGTGTCTATGTATAATTTTGAGCAATTTTGTTTTTAATGTATTGTATAAAGTTAGATTAGGAATTGAGAGTGCTAGGAAAGTGCAGAAGACCTCGTATCGCTGACGGAATAATATTACAAAGGGATGGTGGGAGAATTTTCCCTGTAAAGTTTTCACTCCCACTTTGTTCTTCTGTACTAGTGGGTATAACTAGAAAACGGGGCAACATAGGAGAAAAAAAAGGTGAGGGAATGTGGTGATATAGCTCACAGATTTTATCCCTGGCATATTCACATAGTTGGCTTTAAAATCCCCCCCCCCCCCTGATACAACTTTCTTTGTCTGAGCTAGGTGTTTAATTAAAGACACTCCCATTAGCCTTGATTGGCATGTGATAGGCCAAACCCCTTTGAATTGAGAATAAACTTGGGAAACTCTTTCTCTCTTCTTATCCTCTCTTGCTGAAGATGGCTGATATTGGACACATTGGAGAATTTGGCTAAGTATATTCCTTGGATTTAAATACAAATTCTGTGATTATTTTAGCAGTGTTGCACATATTGGGGTTGTGGTAGCTAGTTGCCCTGTAATAATTATTTGGACTGTTTTGCTGTAAAATATATTTGTGTGTGTATATATATATATATATTTGAAAATATATTCCTCTTATTAACATATATTGATTCCTACTAAATTCTTTGGAAACAATGGAGACCCTTTTATAGTGTTTATTTTACTTTACTTAATTGTAATGGTTTAGTGTTTTTTAATAACCATAGGAAGGACAACTGGTGAACCGGTGTCAGGGTCATGGGCGACCAAGGCTCATTGATGCACGTGGGGACCAAAGGCTAGCCCATCTGGTCCTATCACACAGAAGAGCTACTGTAGCTGAAATTGCTAAAAAAAATAATAATGCTGGCCATGATAGAAAGGTATAGAGATTGTATTATACAATATATACTAACTGTAAACCTTGTTTGATAAATTATTGTATCATGGGTCATAACAGGTAGTTGTGCTTAGGCATTTAGGAAAATGTATTCAACCTTGATAAACCATAAATATAGGTAAAGAGAATGTCTCTTGGCACAAACAGAAATGAATTCAAACTTACTAACAAAAACTGAGATATTTATTAAGATTTAACTTGTGCTACTTGCTAAATAGAACAGCAAAAAGAGATACAAAGTTTGCTGCCCTACTGGCATTAAAAACACTTCAATACTTGAAAGGTTAAAACCTTACTTTCTTGTAGCAATATAATATAATATGATAGCTTGGGGAAAGTGAGTAAGTGTATTAAAAACCCAGTTCACATAAAGGGTGAGATTATATATACGGTGTAAGTTTCAGCGCACGTGCCGAAACCCACGTCACCCGTAAATTCACCTTGCACATCGGGTGAATCACATAAACTGTGCCAGCATATCATATACTGCCGTAAATCGAACAAACCGGCGACGTTCAGAAATGTGCGGAAATACACATATCTGGTGTCGCCAGTGACTTACGGCAGTATATGATCTGCCTGCGCCTAAGTAAAAAACACAATTTTTTTTAAATCACACGTAAAATAAAAATCTTTGTCTTTTTTTAAAAAAAAAATCAAGCTTGCCTCCAAAAAATGTAACCGACATGTCAAAACCCCTATATTCGCCATCCCCCACATCGCAACTACCAATAAAAGTATTAACCCCTAAACCTCCAACATCACAATCTACCTAATAAAATTAACCCCTAATCTGTCAACCCCCACAACGCAAAGTACCTACTTACACTATTAACCTCTAATCCACCAACCCCCCACAACGCAATCTAACTAATTTACCTATTAACCCCTAAACTGCAAAGTATTAAACTAATAACTAAGCCCCCTAACCTAACAACCCCTAAATTAACTCCAAATTACAATGCACTAACATAAAATAAAAAAATACTAACTACATTAAAAAATAATAAACATTTACAAAAAATAAAAAAATTACTTTAAAACCCCTAAAATTACTGAAAATAAAAAAATCCTACCCTTTCTCAAAATACAAAAACCTAACAGTACACTTAAAAAAAAAAAACTAAAATAAAAAAAGTTAACCCCTTAAGAACAAGGCCATTTTTCAATTTCTTACCCTTAAAGGACCAGTCAATACTGTAGATTTGCATAATCAGCAAATGTAAGATAACAATACAATGCAATAGCACGTAGTCTGAACTTCAAATGAGTAGATAGTTTTTTTTCTGACAATTTTAAAAGTTATGTCTTTTTCCTCTCCCCCTGTACCATGTGACAGCCATCAGCCAATCACAAATGCATACACGTACCAGGTGACAGCAATCAGCCATTCACAAATGCATACACACTTATTCTTGCACATGCTCAGTAGGAGCTCGTGACTCAAAAAGTTAAAATATAAAAAAAGACTGTGCACATTTTATTAATGGAAGTAAATTGGAAAGTTGTTTAAAATTGCATGCTCTTTCTGAATAAAACATAATTTATGTAAGAACTTACCTGATAAATTCATTTCTTTCATATTGGCAAGAGTCCATGGCCCCAATTTATCAAAGGTCTTGCGGACCTGATCCGACACTGCGGATCAGGTCCGCAAGACCTCGCTAAATGAGGAGAGCAATACGCTCTCCGCATTTAACATTGCACCAGCAGTTCACAAGAGCTGCTGGCGCAACACAGCCCCCTGGTGACTCAGCAGGGAGGTGTCAATCAACCCGATCGTATTCAATCGGGTTGATTTCTGGCGATTCCTGTCTGCCTGCTCAGAGCAGGCGGACAGGGTTATGGAGCAGTGGTCTTTAGACCGCTGCTTCATAAGTTGTGTTTCTGGCGAGTCTGAAAACTCGCCAGAAACACGGCCCTTCAAGCTCCATACGGAGCATGATAAATGGGCCTGCATGAGCTAGTGACGTATGGGATATACAATCCTACAAGGAGGGGCAAAGATTCCCAAACCTCAAAATGCCTATAAATACACCCCTCACCACACCCACAATTCAGTTTAACGAATAGCCAAGTAGTGGGGTGATAAAGAAAGGAGTAAAAAGCATCAACAAAGGAATCTGGAAATAATTGTGCTTTATACAAAAAAATCATAAACACCATAAAAAGGGTGGGCCTCATGGACTCTTGCCAATATGAAAGAAATTAATTTAGCAGGTAAGTTCTTACATAAATTATGTTTTCTTTCATGTAATTGGCAAGAGTCCATGAGCTAGTGACGTATGGGATATCAAATACCCAAGATGTGGAACTCCACGCAAGAGTCACTAGAGAGGGAGGGATAAAAATAAACAACAGCCATATGCTGAAAAATTAATCCACAACCCAAAATATAAGTTATTCTCATAAAGAAAAGAAAAACTTAAAACATCAGCAGAAGAATCAAACTGAAACAGCTGCCTGAAGAACTTTTCTACCAAAAACTGCTTCTGAAGAAGCAAATACATCAAAATGGTAGAATTAAGTAAATGTATGTAAAGAAAACCAAATTGCCGCTTGCCAATTTGATCAACTGAAGCTTCATTCTTAAATGCCCACAAAGTGGCGACTAATCTAGTCAAATGAGCTGTAATTCTCTGAAGCGGGGCCTAACCCGACTCCAATAAGCTTGAAGAATTAAAAGCTTTAATCAAGAAACCAAGGAAATAGCAGAAGTTTTTCTGACCTTTCATAGGACCAGAAAATATAACAAATAGACTAGAAGTCTTCCTGAAATCTTAGTAGCTTCAATATAATATTTCAAAGCTCTCACCACATCCAAAGAATGTAAAGATCTTTCCAAAGAATTCTTAGGATTAGGACACAAGGAAGGAACAACAATTTCTCTACTAACGTTGTTAGAATTCACAACCTTAGGAAAAATTGAAATGAAGTCCGCAAAACCGCCTTATCCTGATGAAAAATCAGAAAAGGAGATTCACAAGAAAAAGCAGATAGCTCAGAAACTCTTCTAGCAGAGAAGATGGCCAAAAGGAACAATACTTTCCAAGAAAGTAATTAAATGTCCAAAGAATGCATAGGCTCAATATGGAGGAGCCTGTGAAGCCCTCCAAACCAAAATAAGACTCCAAGGAGGAGAGATTGATTTAATGACAGGCTTAAATATGAAATAAAGCCTGTACGAAACAGTGAATATCAGGAAGTTAGCAATCTTTCTGTGAATAAAACAGAAAGAGCAGAGATTTGTCCTTTCAAGGAACTTGCAGACAAAACCTTATCAAAACCATCCTGAAGAAACTGTAAAATTCTTGCAACTAAAAGAATGCCAAGAGAATTTATGAGAAGAACACAATGAAATGTAAGTCTTCCAAACTCGATAATAAATCTTTCAAGAGACAGATTTAAGAGCTTGTAACATAGTAATAATCACTGAGTCAGAGAAACCTCTATGATTTAGCACTAAGCGATCAATTCCCATACCTTCAAATTTAATGATTTGAAAATCTGATGGAAAAACAGACTTTGAGACAGTAGGTCTGGCCTTAACGGAAGTGGCCAAGGTTGGCAGCTGGACATCTGAACAAGACCCGCATACCAAAACTTGTGAGGCCACGCTGGAGCCACCAGCAACACAAATGATTGTTCCATGATGATTCTGAAAATCACTCTTGGAAGAAGAACTAGAGGCAGGAAAATATAAGCAGGTTGATAACACCAAGGAAGTGTCAGCGCACCCACTGCTTCCGTCTGAAAATCCCTGAACTTGGACAGGCATCTGGGAAGTCTCTTGTTTATATGAGAGGCCATCAGATCTATCTGTGGAAGACACCATATCTTGAACAATCTGAGAAAACACATCTGGATAGAGGAACTACTCCTCAGGATGTAAAGTCTGACGGCTGAAATAATCCGCCTTCAATGTCTATACCTGGGATATGCACCGCAGAAATTAGACAGGAGCTGGATTCCGCCCAAGCAAGTATCCAAGATACTTCTTCATAGCTTGTGGACTGTGAGTCCCACCCTACTGATTGACAAATGCCACTGCATGTGATATTGTCTGTTTGAAAATAAAATGAACAGTTCTCTCTTCAACAAAGGCCAAAACTGAAGAGCTCTGAGAATAGCACGGAGATCTAAAATATTGATTGGTAATCTCGCCTCTTGAGATTTCCAAACCCCTTGTGCTGTCAGATTCCCAAACAGCTCCCCAACCTGAAAGACTTGCATCTGTAGAGAACATAGTCCAGGTTAGCTGAACAAAGAAGCCCCTTCAACTAAACGCTGGTGATTTACCACCACGTCAGAGAGTGTCAAACATTGGGATTTAAGGATATTAATTGTGATATCTTAGTATAATTCCTGCACCATGGATTCAGCAAACAAAGCTGGAGAGGTCTCATGTGAGAACGAGCAAAGGGAATGCGTCCAATGCTGCAGTCATGAGACCTAAATTTTCCATGCACATAACCACTGAAGGGAATGACTGAGACTGAAGATGCTGACAGGCTGCAACCACTTTCAAACGTCTCTTGTCTGTTAGAGACAGAGTCATAGAAACTGAATCTATCTGGAAACCTAAAAAGGTGACCCTTGTCTGAGGAATCAAGAAACTTTTTGGTAAATTGATCCTCCAACCATGTTTCCTAAGAAACAACACTAGTTGATTAGTGTGAGATTCTGCAGAACGGAAGGACTAAGCTAGTACCAAAATATCGTCCAAATAAGGAAACACCGCAATAACCTGCTCTCTGGTTTTCATAAAGCAGGGCACCAAGAACCTTTTTTAAAAAAGATTCTTTGAGCGGTTGCTAATCCAAAAATGGAAAAGCAACTAATTGCTAACGCTTGTCTAGAAAAGAGAATCTCAGGAACTGAAAATGTTCTGAATGAATCGGAATATGAAGGTATACATCCTGACCTAAAATGTCCTTGCTGAATAAAAAGGCAGAACAGTCCTTAAAGTCACCATTTGAAAATTGGTACTCTTACATAACGATTCAAAATTTTCAGATCCAGAAATGGTCTGAATGAAATTTCCTTCTTTGCAACAATGAATAGATTTGAATAAACCCCCCAGACCTTGTCCCTGAAAAGGAACTGGCATGACTACCCCTGAAACTCCAGGTCTGAAACACACTTCAGGAAAGCCTGAGCTTTAACTGGATTTGCTGGGATACATGAGAGAAAAAAAAATCTTCTTACAGGAGGATTTACTCAGAATCCTATTCGAAACCCCTGAGAGACAATACTCTGAAACCATTGATTTGGACCAAATTTATCCAAAACATTCTTTAAAAAACACCTTAATCTACCCCCTACCAGCTGAGCTGGAATGAGAGTCACACCTTCATGCGGATTTAGGGGCTGGCTTTTTGGCTTCTTAAATGGGTTGGATTTATTCCATTTAAAGAAGGTTTCCAATTGGAAACAGATTACATAGGGAAGGATTAGGTTTTTGTTCCTTATTTGAAAAAAAGAACGAAAAACGATTTAGAAGCTTAATATTTACCCTTAGGTCTCTTATTACCTTGGAAAGAAAGAGATAGCAATCTAGACTTAAGTCATATCAGCATTCCAAGATTTAAGCCTCAAAACTCTTGTAGCTAAAAATAGCTAAAGACATAGATCTAACATCAATCTTGATGATATCAAAAAATGGCATTAGAACTGATTAGTATGCTGCAGAAAGCAAACAATACTAAAATCAGAATCCAATTCTTGTTGCGCTAAATCTCCAACAGAAAAGTTGATGCAGCTGCAACATCAGCCAAAGAAAATGCAGGCCTGAGATGACCTGAATATAAATAAGCTTTCCTTAGATAAGATTCAAGTTTCCTATCTAAAAGAACTTAAGTACTATCTTCCTTAGGAATACAGGTACATACAGCAAGAGTAGAAATAGCCCCAACAAGTTGAGGATCTTTTCCCAAAACTCTATGACCTAGATTTGGAGTTTGGCGTTAGCCGTGAAAACCAGCGTTAGAGGCTCCTAACGCTGGTTTTAGGCTACCGCCGGTATTTGGAGTCACTCAAAATAGGGTCTAACGCTCACTTTTCAGCCGCGACTTTTCCATACCGCAGATCCCCTTACGTCAATTGCGTATCCTATCTTTTCAATGGGATTTTTCTAACTCCGGTATTTAGAGTCGTTTCTGAAGGGAGCGTTAGACATCTAACGACAAAACTCCAGCCGCAGGAAAAAAGTCAGTAGTTAAGAGCTTTCTGGGCTAACGCCGGTTTATAAAGCTCTTAACTACTGTACTCTAAAGTACACTAACACCCATAAACTACCTATGTACCCCTAAACCGAGGTCCCCCCACATCGCCGACACTCGAATAAATTTTTTTAACCCCTAATCTGCCGACCGCCACCTACGTTATCCTTATGTACCCCTAATCTGCTCCCCCTAACACCGCCGACCCCTGTATTATATTTATTAACCCCTAATCTGCCCCCCTCAACGTCGCCTCCATCTGCCTACACTTATTAACCCCTAATCTGCCGACCGCAAAGCGCCGCCACCTACGTTATCCTTATGTACCCCTAATCTGCTGCCCCTAACACCGCCGACCCCTGTATTATATTTATTAACCCCTAATCTGCCCCCCACAACGTCGCCTCCACCTGCCTACACTTATTAACCCCTAATCTGCCGAGCGGACCTGAGCGCTACTATAATAAAGTTATTAACCCCTAATCCGCATCACTAACCCTATAATACATAGTATTAACCCCTAATCTGCCCTCCCTAACATCGCCGACACCTAACTTCAATTATTAACCCCTAATCTGCCGACTGGAGCTCACCGCTACTCTAATAAATGTATTAACCCCTAAAGCTAAGTCTAACCCTAACACTAACACCCCCCTAAGTTAAATATAATTTACATCTAACGAAATTAATTAACTCTTATTAAATAAATTATTCCTATTTAAAGATAAATACTTACCTGTAAAATAAATCCTAATATAGCTACAATATAAATTATAATTATATTATAGCTATTTTAGGATTAATATTTATTTTACAGGTAACTTTGTATTTATTTTAACCAGGTACAATAGCTATTAAATAGTTAAGAACTATTTAATAGCTAAAATAGTTAAAATAATTACAAAATTACCTGTAAAATAAATACTAACCTAAGTTACAATTAAACCTAACACTACACTATCAATAAATTAATTAAATAAACTACCTACAATTACCTACAATTAACCTAACACTACACTATCAATAAATTAATTAAATACAATTCCTACAAATAAATACAATTAAATAAACTAGCTAAAGTACAAAAAATAAAAAAGAACTAAGTTACAAAAAATAAAAAAATATTTACAAACATAAGAAAAATATTACAACAATTTTAAACTAATTACACCTACTCTAAGCCCCCTAATAAAACAACAAAGCCCCCCAAAATAAAAAATGCCCTACCCTATTCTAAATTACTAAAGTTAAAAGCTCTTTTACCTTACCAGCCCTGAACAGGGCCCTTTGCGGGGCATGCCCCAAGAAGTTCAGCTCTTTTGCCTGTAAAAAAAAACATACAATACCCCCCCCCAACATTACAACCCACCACCCACATACCCCTAATCTAACCCAAACCCCCCTTAAATAAACCTAACACTAAGCCCCTGAAGATCATCCTACCTTGTCTTCACCTCACCGGGTATCACCGATCCGTCCTGGCTCCGATATCTTCATCCAACCCAAGCGGGGGCTAGACATCCACTGAAGAAGTCCAGAAGAGGGTCCAAAGTCTTCATCCTATCCGGGAAGAAGAGGCGATCCGGACCGGCAACCATCTTGATCCAAGCGGCATCTTCTATCTTCATTCGATGACGACCGGCTCCATCCTGAAGACCTCCACCGCGGACCCATCTTCTTCCGGCGACGTCCAACTGAAGAATGACGGTTCCTTTAAGGGACGTCATCCAAGATGGCGTCCCTCGAATTCCGATTGGCTGATAGGATTCTATCAGCCAATCGGAATTAAGGTAGGAATATTCTGATTGGCTGATGGAATCAGGCAATCAGAATCAAGTTCAATCCGATTGGCTGATCCAATCAGCCAATCAGATTGAGCTCGCATTCTATTGGCTGATCGGAACAGCCAATAGAATGCAAGCTCAATGTGATTGGCTGACTGGATCAGCCAATCGGATTGAACTTGATTCTGATTGGCTGATTCCATCAGCCAATCAGAATATTCCTACCTTAATTCCGATTGGCTGATAGAATCCTATCAGCCAATCGGAATTCGAGGGACGCCATCTTGGATGACGTCCCTTAAAGGAACCATCATTCTTCAGTTGGACGTCGCCGGAAGAAGATGGGTCCGCGGTGGAGGTCTTCAGGATGGAGCCGGTCGTCATCGGATGAAGATAGAAGATGCCGCTTGGATCAAGATGGTTGCCGGTCCGGATCGCCTCTTCTTCCCGGATAGGATGAAGACTTTGGACCCTCTTCTGGACTTCTTCAGTGGATGTCTAGCCCCCGCTTAGGTTGGATGAAGATATCGGAGCCAGGACGGATCGGTGATACCCGGTGAGGTGAAGACAAGGTAGGATGATCTTCAGGGGCTTAGTGTTAGGTTTATTTAAGGGGGGTTTGGGTTAGATTAGGGGTATGTGGGTGGTGGGTTGTAATGTTGGGGGGGGGTATTGTATGTTTTTTTTTACAGGCAAAAGAGCTGAACTTCTTGGGGCATGCCCTGCAAAGGGCCCTGTTCAGGGCTGGTAAGGTAAAAGAGCTTTTAACTTTAGTAATTTAGAATAGGGTAGGGCATTTTTTATTTTGGGGGGCTTTGTTGTTTTATTAGGGGGCTTAGTAATTAGTTTAAAATTGTTGTAATATTTTTCTTATGTTTGTAAATATTTTTTTATTTTTTGTAACTTAGTTCTTTTTTATTTTTTGTACTTTAGCTAGTTTATTTAATTGTATTTATTTGTAGGAATTGTATTTAATTAATTTATTGATAGTGTAGTGTTAGGTTAATTGTAGGTAATTGTAGGTAGTTTATTTAATTAATTTATTGATAGTGTAGTGTTAGGTTTAATTGTAACTTAGGTTAGTATTTATTTTACAGGTAATTTTGTAATTATTTTAACTATTTTAGCTATTAAATAGTTCTTAACTATTTAATAGCTATTGTACCTGGTTAAAATAAATACAAAGTTACCTGTAAAATAAATATTAATCCTAAAATAGCTATAATATAATTATAATTTATATTGTAGCTATATTAGGGTTTATTTTACAGGTAAGTATTTATATTTAAATAGGAATAATTTATTTAATAAAGAGTTAATTAATTTCGTTAGATGTAAATTATATTTAACTTAGGGGGGTGTTAGGGTTAGACTTAGCTTTAGGGGTTAATACATTTATTAGAATAGCGGTGAGCTCCGGTCGGCAGATTAGGGGTTAATAAGTGTAGGCAGGTGGAGGCGACGTTGTGGGGGGCAGATTAGGGGTTAATAAATATAATACAGGGGTCGGCGGTGTTAGGGGCAGCAGATTAGGGGTACATAAGCATAACGTAGGTGGCGGCGCTTTGCGGTCGGCAGATTAGGGGTTAATTATTGTAGGTAGCTGGCTGCGACATTGTGGGGGGCAGATTAGGGGTTAATAAATATAATACAGGGGTCGGCGGTGTTAGGGGCAGCAGATTAGGGGTACATAGGGATAATGTAAGTAGCGGCGGTTTACGGAGCGGCAGATTAGGGGTTAAAAATAAAATGCAGGTGTCAGCGATAGCGGGGGCGGCAGATTAGGGGTTAATAAGTGTAAGGTTAGGGGTGTTTAGACTCGGGGTACATGTTAGTGTGTTAGGTGCAGACGTAGGAAGTATTTCCCCATAGCAAACAATGGGGCTGCGTTAAGAGCTGAACGCGGCTTTTTTGCAGGTGTTAGGTTTTTTTTCAGCTCAAACAGCCCCATTGTTTCCTATGGGGGAATCGAGCACAAGCACGTTTTTAAGGCTGGCCGCGTCCGTAAGCAACTCTGGTATTGAGAGTTGAAGCTGCGTTAAAAATGCTCTACGCTTCTTTTTTGGAGCCTAACGCAGCCTCTATGTGGACTCTCAATACCAGAGTTATTTTTATGGTGCGGCCAGAAAAAAGCCGGCGTTAGTTTTTCGGGTCGTTACCGACAAAACTCGAAATCTAGCCGTATAGAAATTGCTGGTAAAATGATACAATTTTTTTAAAACCTTGAAGAAGGAATAAAATAAGTACACGGCTAATTCCATTCCTTAGAAATAGCATCAAGAACGGAAAAGCCTTTGGAGTAACCACAGGAGGTTTAAAAACAGAATTTACTAGTTCTAATATCAAGAGGACTAGTTTCCATGATTTCCAAAATAATTAACACTTCTTTAACAAAGAACGAAAATACTTCATTTTAAATAAATAAGTCGATTTGTTAGTGTCAATATCTGAGGAAAGATCTTCTGAATCAGAAAGATCCTCATCAGAAGAGAATAATTCATTATGTTGTCGGTCATTTGAAATTTCCTCAACCTTATGAGAAGCTTTAAAAGACCTTTATATTAATTAGAAGGCAGAATAGCAGACAAAAGGGGGTAGTTATCAACGTGTCAACTTTCCTGCCTTCGCCGGCCCAATACGCCCGCCTAAGCTCGCCTACCTTCGCCGCCGCGGACCTGAAACAATTTGCCTAAGTTATCAATAAATCTGTCAAAGCATCAAGTACGGGGCGATGAGCAGCGGATTGTGAGAGTTATCACTCATCCGATCTCGCTTCTCTTCGGGTTTTTTACAGCTTTATTGACACCCCTGTCACTAAGCACTCACACTAACTACACTGTTCTACCCCCTATACCGGCGCCCCCGGAGCCTCCCGCAACTAAATAAAGTTACTAACCCCTAAACCGCCACTCCTAGACCCCGCCGCAACTCTTATAAATATATTAACCCCTAAACCGCCGCTCCCGGACACCGCCGCAACCTACATTATACCTAGTAACCCCTATCCTGCCCCCCTATACCGCCGCCCTCTATAATAAAGTTATTAACCCCTATCCTGCTGATCCCGCACCTCGCTGCAACTAAATAAATAGTTTAACCCCTAAACCGCTGCTCCCGGACCCCGCCGCAACCTATATTAAACTTATTAACCCCTAATCTGCCCCCACTACACCGTCACCACCTATAATAAATGTATTAACCCCTATCCTGCCCCCCTACACCGCTGCCACTGTAATAAATGTATTAACCCCTAAACCTAAGTCTAACACTAACCCTAACACCCCCCTAACTTAAATATTAATTAAATAAATCTAAATAATATTTTTATTATTAACTAAGTTAATCCTATTTAAAACTAAATACTTACCTTTAAAATAAACCCTAATATAGCTACAATATAAATAATAATTATATTGTAGCTATCTTAGGATTTATTTTTATTTTACAGGTAACTTTCAATTTATTTTAACTAGGTACAATAGCTATTAAATAGTTATTAACTATTTATTAGCTACCTAGCTAAAATAAAGAGACATTTACCTGTAAAATAAATCCTAACCTAAGTTACAATTACACCTAACACTACACTATACTTTAATAAAGTAATCCTATTTAAATCTAAATACTTACCTGTAAAATAAACCCTAAGATAGCTACAATGTAATTAATAATTACATTGTAGCTATTTTAGGATTTATATTTATTTTACAGGTAACTTTGTATTTATTTTAGCTAGTTAGAATAGTTATTAAATAGTTATTAACTATTTAATAACTACCTAGCTAAAAGAAATACAAAATTACCTGTAAAATAAATCCTAACCTAAGTTACAATTAAACCTAACACTACACTATCATTACATTAATTAAATAAATTAACTAGAAATAACTACAATTAAATACAATTACATAAACTAACTAAAGTACAAAAAATAAAAAAAGCTAAGTTACAAAAAATAAAAAAAATAAGTTACAAACATTTAAAAAATATTACAACAATTTTAAGCTAATTACACCTAATCTAAGCCCCCTAATAAAATAACAAAGCCCCCCAAAATAAAAAAATTCCCTACCCTATTCTACATTAAAAAAGTTCAAAGCTCTTTTACCTTACCAGCCCTTAAAAGGGCCTTTTGTGGGGCATGCCCCAAAGAAAACTGCTCTTTTGCCTGTAAAAGGAAAATACAACCCCCCCAACATTAAAACCCACCACCAACATACCCCTAATCTAACCCAAACCCCCCTTAAAAAAACCTAACACTACCCCCCTGAAGATCATCCTACCTTGAGTCGTCTTCACTCAGCCGAGCCACCGATGGAACCGAAGAGGAGATCCAGAGCGGCAGAAGTGATCCTCCAAGGGGCGCTGAAGAAGTCTTCCATCCGATGAAGTGATCCTCCAGGCGGCGCTAAAGAAGTATTCCATCCGGCGATGTCATCTTCCAAGCGGGGTCTTCAATCTTCTTTCTTCAGGATCCATCTTCATCCCGCCGACGCGGAACATCCTTCTTTCCCGACGGACTACCGACGAATGAAGGCTCCTTTAAGGGATGTCATCCAAGATGGCGTCCCTTCAATTCCGATTGGCTGATAGGATTCTATCAGCCAATCGGAATTAAGGTAGGAAAATCTGATTGGCTGATTGAATCAGCCAATCAGATTCAAGTTCAATCCGATTGGCTGATCCAATCAGCCAATCAGATTGAGCTCGCATTCTATTGGCTGTTCCGATCAGCCAATCGGAATTGAAGGGACGCCATCTTGGATGACGTCCCTTAAAGGAGCCTTCATTCGTCGGTAGTCCGTCGGGAAAGAAGGATGTTCCGCGTCGGCGGGATGAAGATGGATCCTGAAGAAAGAAGATTGAAGACCCTGCTTGGAAGATGACATCGCCCGGATGGAAGACTTCTTCAGCGCCGCTTGGAAGATGACATCGCCCGGATGGAAGACTTCTTCAGCGCCGCCTGGAGGATCACTTCATTGGATGGAAGACTTCTTCAGCGCCCCTTGGAGGATCACTTCTGCCGCTCCGGATCTCCTCTTCGGTTCCATCGGTGGCTCGGCTGAGTGAAGACGACTCAAGGTAGGATGATCTTCAGGGGGGTAGTGTTAGTTTTTTTTTAAGGGGGCTTTGGGTTAGATTAGGGGTATGTGGGTGGTGGGTTTTAATGTTGGGGGGGTTTGTATTTTTCTTTTACAGGCAAAAGAGCAGTTTTCTTTGGGGCATGCCCCACAAAAGGCCCTTTTAAGGGCTGGTAAGGTAAAAGAGCTTTGAACTTTTTCAATGTAGAATAGGGTAGGGAATTTTTTTATTTTGGCGGGCTTTGTTATTTTATTAGGGGGCTTAGATTAGGTGTAATTAGCTTAAAATTGTTGTAATATTTTTTAAATGTTTGTAACTTATTTTTTTTATTTTTGTAACTTAGCTTTTTTTATTTTTTGTACTTTAGTTAGTTTATGTAATTGTATTTAATTGTAGCTATTTCTAGTTAATTTATTTAATTAATGTAATGATAGTGTAGTGTTAGGTTTAATTGTAACTTAGGTTAGGATTTATTTTACAGGTAATTTTGTATTTCTTTTAGCTAGGTAGTTATTAAATAGTTAATAACTATTTAATAACTATTCTAACTAGCTAAAATAAATACAAAGTTACCTGTAAAATAAATATAAATCCTAAAATAGCTAGAATGTAATTATTAATTACATTGTAGCTATCTTAGGGTTTATTTTACAGGTAAGTATTTAGTTTTAAATAGAAATAATTTATTAAAGTATAGTGTAATGTTAGGTGTGATTGTAACTTAGGTTAGGATTTATTTTACAGGTAAATTTCAGTTTATTTTAGCTAGGTAAGCTATTAAATCGTTAATAACTATTTAATAGCTATTGTACCTACAAATACAAAAACGAACACAGAGCGCAACCCACTCTGAACGTAAAGCTTTTAATAACAATTAAAACCAGTGTAAGGACAAATGCAAGTGAAAACGTACATAAAACATAAAAAATGCAGGCATAAAAATATCACCACTCGGCAAAATCACCACTGGGTCCAGACAGTCCTCCGTTTCTATCCAGCCCACTGTGATCCTCCACCGACTGAGCTCAGCTGTTTGTGAGGTCCGCTGTGGTATTGCGGGAATCCTAGGCGTAACCGGAAACAGATCACGGCAAGGGGAACGTCTCAGGTTCCTGACGATTAGCAGTTCGTTGTTGTAAGCTACCTCAATGTAGCTTGATCCTTCACAGTGCACAAAAACTCTACGCGTTTCGTCGGGTTGCGACCCGACTTTTTCAAGAGAATGTCATTACCCTAATTGGAACTCGCTTTTAAACTTGGCGGGGAGGGACACACCTCCTATATAGAGAGGTATGATAGGTTAATGGGTATACCTAATCAATGGATGGAGTCCGTCACTTGCCCTTATAATAGGACTGTGAGTGTTCATATAAGTCAACGCGTTTTGGCCCTAAGAACTGGGCCTTTATCAAGACTCATTAAAAGCTTTACGTTCAGAGTGGGTTGTCCCCCTCCCCACCAAGTTTAAAAGAGAGTTCCAATTAGGGTAAATCACAAACAGCTGAGCTCAGTCGGTGGAGGATCACAGTGGGCTGGATAGAAACGGAGGACTGTCTGGACCCAGTGGTGATTTTGCCGAGTGGTGATATTTTTATGCCTGCATTTTTTATGTTTTATGTACGTTTTCACTTGCATTTGTCCTTACACTGGTTTTAATCGTCATTAAAAGCTTTACGTTCAGAGTGGGTTGCGCTCTGTGTCCGTTTTTGTATTTGCAGCTTTTCTCTGGGAGCAGGAGCACAGTTCATTGCACCCTTTTACAGAGCAGCACCCGCACACTCTCCATCTTTTTCAACGTTACTCTTATCTGGGAAGTACTGTTTATATTTATATTTATCAATACATATGTTATGCTCTATTTATTGTGAAGTAACTATTCATTTAGAGTTTTATGTCTGCCAGACTCGAAAATCTTTGCTAAAATTTATGTATCTATTATAATATAGTTATTGTAACATTTCTAGTGTTGTCAGAGAAGCGCAGTCTATCTTTGATTGTGTAGCTATTGTACCTAGTTAAAATAAATTGAAATTTGCCTGTAAAATAAAAATAAATCCTAAAATAGCTACAATATAATTATTATTTATATTGTAGCTATATTAGGGTTTATTTTAAAGGTAAGTATTTAGTTTTAAATAGGATTAATTTAGTTAATAATAGAAATATTATTTAGATTTATTTAATTAATATTTAAGTTAGGGGGGTGTTAGGGTTAGGGTTAGACTTAGGTTTAGGGGTTAATAATTTTATTACAGTGGCAGCGGTGTAGGGGGGGCAGGATAGGGGTTAATAAATTTATTATAGGTGGCGACGGTGTAGTGGGGGCAGATTAGGGGTTAGTAAGTTTAATATAGGTTGCGGCGGGGTCCGGGAGCGGCGGTTTAGGGGTTAAACTATTTATTTAGTTGCGGCGAGGTCCGGGATCGGCAGGATAGGGGTTAATAACTTTATTATAGAGGGCGGCGGTATAGGGGGGCAGGATAGGGGTTACTAGGTATAAATGTAGGTTGCGGCGGTGTCCGGGAGCGGCGGTTTAGGGGTTAATACATTTATTATAGTTGCGGCGGGGTCAGGGAGCGGCGGTTTAGGGGGTAATACATTTATTTAGTTGCGGCGGTGTAGGGGGGGACAGCTTAGGGGTGTTTAGACTCGGGGTACATGTTAGGGTGTTAGGTGTAGACAGCTCCCATAGGAATCAATGGGATGTCAGGCAGCAGCGAACTTGTACTTTCGCTATGGTCAGACTCCCATTGATTCCTATGGGATCCGCCGCCTCCAGGGAGGCGGATTGAACACCAGGTACGCTGGGCCGGAAAAGTGCCGAGCGTACCTGCTAGTTTTTTGATAACTAGCAAAAGTAGTCAGATTGTGCCGCACTTATGTGCGGAACATCTGGAGTGACGTAAGAATCGATCTGTGTCGGACTGAGTCTGGCGGATCGAAGCTTACGTCACAAAATTCTACTTTTGCCGGTCTCTAGCCTTTGATAACTAAGGCGAATCAGCCTCGTCACAAATACGCTGCGGAATTCCAGCGTATTTGAGGTTGACGGGTTGATAACTACCCCCCAAAGCCTTCTGAATAGAATCAGAAACAAATTATTTAAATTTCATAGGTATAACATGTACATTAAAAGTTGAAGGAACAACAACAGGAAATGTACTATTTACTGATGGATACAATATCTGCATGTAAAAAGTTTATCATACAATGACATTCGGAAATATAATGCACTTAGCTTTAGAAGAACCGACATCAGGCAGCAAAGTTCCAACAGATACTTCTGAGGCAGGATCAGATTGAGACATCTTGCAAAATGTAAAATAAAAGACAACATATAAAGCAAAATTTGTCAATTTCCTTATATGACACTTTCTAAAGATATCATTATTTTCATCATATCTTATAATTTACTATAAAAAAAAATATATAAAATATGATGAAAAAATGAAAGAAAGAAAAAAAAAAACACACACTTTTTCTAAATTTGACCCCCAAAATCTGTTACACATCTATAACCACCAAAAAACAACCATGCTAAATAGTTTCTAAATTTTGCCCTGAGTTTAGAAATACCCAATGTTTACATGATCTTTGCTTTTTTTGCAAGTTATAGGGCAATAAATACAAGTAGTACTTTACTATTTCCAAACCATTTTTTTTCAATATTAGCTATAGTTACATCGCAACACTTATATCTGTCAGGAATCCCTGAATATCCCTTGACATGTATATATATTTTTTTTAGTAGAGAACCCAAAGTTTTGATCTAGGTCCATTTTGGTATATTTCATGCCACCATTTCACTGCTAAATGCGATCAAATAAAAATAATCGTTCACTTTTTCACAAACTAGGTTTCTCACTGAAATTATTTACAAACAGCTTGTGCAATTATGGCACAAATGGTTGTAAATGCTTCTCTGGGATCCCCTTTGTTCAGAAATAGCAGACATTTATGGCTTTGGCATTGCTTTTTGGTAATTAGAAGGCCGCTAAATTCCGCTGCACACCACACTTTTATTATGCCCAGCAGTGACAGGGTTAATTAGGTAGCTTGTAGGGAGCTTGAAGGGTTCATTTTAGCTTTAGTGTAGAGATCAGCCTCCCACCTGACACATCCTACCCCGATTCCTCCCAAACAGCTCTCATCCCTCCCCCACCCCACAATTGTCCCCGCCATCTTAAAGGGACACTGTACCCAAAAATTTAATTTCGTGATTCAGATTGAGCATGAAATTTTATGCAACATTCTAATTTACTCCTATTATCAATTTTTATTCATTCTCTTGCTATCATTTTTTTAAAAAGAAGGCATCTAAGCTTTTTGTTTTTGTTTCAGTACTCTGGACAGCACTTTTTTATTGGTGGATGAATTTATCCACCAATCAGCAAGGACAACCCAGGTTGTTCACCAAAAATGGTCCGGCATCTAAACTTACATTCTTGCATTTCAAATATAGATACCAAGAGAATGAAGAAAATTTGATAATAGGAGTAAATTCAAAATCTGCATAACATTTCATGCTCAATCTGAATCACGAAATTAAATTTTAGGGTACAGTGTCCCTTTAAGTACTGGCAGAAAGTAAATAAAATATATATATTCTGCTGTGTAGGATCCCCCCTTTGCCCCCAACCTCATTGATCCCCCCCAAAGAGCTCTCTAACCCTCCCCCACTAACTACTTTCCACCATTTTGGGTACTGGCAGATGTCTGCCAGTACCCACTTTGCATTTAAATGTGTTTTTTTATTTTTCAAATAAACCACTGTTTTTCTGTAGTGTAGCTTCTCCCCCTCCATACCCTACCCGGTCCCCCTCCCAGACCTATATTGAAAAACTATTTCCCCCCTCCTTTCCCACCCACAACCGCCACTTCAACGTTATCAATACCGTATCGCAAGCGCGCGCTCCTGCCCACACCCGACACTCATTTCCGAATGCTGGCCGGAAGATTGCCAGCGATGGGCTGCCCACCCGCCTCCCTGCAGCTGCTCCCACCCACCCACCAATGATCGGCACCATCGCTGGCCAATGCAGAGAGGGCCACAGAGTGGCTCTCTCTGCATCAGTGTTTAAAAAAAGGTATTGCAGTGATGCCTCAATATCGAGGCATCATGGCAATACCTTGAAAGCAGCTGGAAGCGATCAGGATCGCTTCCAGACGCTTTAAACCCCTAACGACGTACAGGGTACGTCGTTGGTCTTTAAAGACCAGTTTGTGTTTGACATACCCTCTACGACGTGTGTGGCGTTAAGGGGTTAAGTTTAAACAAAATAACAAACTAAATTATCCAAAATAATAAAAAATTATTCCTATTCTAATACCCCCTTTAAAAACAAAAAAGCAACCACAAAATAAAAATACCTCCTATTCTAACAATAAACTAGGGCCTTTTGTAGGGCATTGACCTAAATATAATTAATTTCAAGTATCAGCAAACAATGTGTAGAATACCTAAGTATATAACTATTCAATAAATTACCGGCAACAACAGACTGATCAATCATATTTGAGTTGCCATTTCCGGTACATATTGAATACATAGAATGGTTACTAGCCCCCATACCATATACTTTATCTATTCATAGATAATTCTTTACCCACCACACCAACTAATATACGATTAACAAGTAATATTATCTTGGCTCCTAAGAGCGTTTTTAAGTGTGTGTTTTTCCAATTTTAACTAAGCCTTAATAAAAGTTAATTTTTAATGTTATTTAGCTTACTCAGACAGTTTTGTCTTTGTTCTCTGCACACCCTTGCACGACTCTCTCTGTTACCACAATTTATTTAAGTAATCCCCAGAGTGCTACAAATGTAGTCTATCTCAGATAGGGTAACACATCCTATCTGTCAGTTTTTTGTTTAAATTCTGCTTCACTACATAGCACCCTCTTCCTTTACCATACTAATGTGCTGAATGCACATAAGTTAATTAAGAATAAAGGGGATAATTTCATTTTATTGTAAGTAGTGCCATTGGACCCCATTCTTTTTTTGTTCAAGTACAGTTTAGCCTGGCAACAGGTTTCTAATCCAATAGAGCACACAACGGGTAGTATTATACCAAATCAACAAACATGACTTCAAAGTGGGAAACAGATAGAAAATCTAGACAAGAAAAGAGAGAAATAGATTTAAATTCTGTGTTTGAGAATCAATCAGAAAATACTACAATTAGCCCAGACTCCATGAACCAAGCACTAAAAGATATTCACAAGCTAATGTTTAAGCAGGACAAATTGTGGTGGAACCACCACTTTTTCGAAAAATATATAGAACTCAAACTCATACCTAGAGGTCTGAGAATTCAGCTCTTTCCTGCTTTTGAGTTTCGCAATCCAGAACATAATCAAGAATGGGAAACAGCACTTTCAGAATGTTCGGTAAAACTAATGCGAATCTTAATTAAACATGACAAAGAAGAATATGAGCTATTAGAAACTAAAGTACAAGAACTAAACACAAAATTACAAGAATATGAAACACTTAAAGAATTCGAATCAGCATATAAACAGTACCAGAAAGAGTTAGACAAATATGAGGCAGAAATTAAACTTACGAAACAAGGCAAACTAGGCAGAGATAAATCTGATTATGCCAATAACAGAGTCTACAAATGGAAAAAGAGATTCAATGCGAACAATCCCAAACCATCGAAAGTCACTATTATACAAAGTGATGTCTCGGATACAGAGGGGGAAGACTCAGAAACCCCTGAATCAGATACCGAACCACAAACCTCGACAAGGGGGACTAACATAAGAATCACAAGGGGTAAAAGGAAAGATTTTTTAGGACAAAGTGCCTCTTCTGATTTAGACATACCAGAAGAGGCAGGGGGAAGACCAAAAAGGAACAACAAAAGTCAGCCATCAAACAAAATCAACAAAAAGGGCTGGAAACCATATCAGAGACCCCCAAGTCCGTTCTCACAGATGAGAATGACTCATTGAGGATAATCAACCTTTCCCAAAAACTATTGACAGATGATCACAAAAAAGTACTCTCTAAAGGCATGACCTTCTGCCCGACTCCTGAAATAGACAAATTTGAATTAGTCAAAGATGTACAATTGTACATCCGAAAAATTGCCTTAAAAAGACTCTTTCTGAACAAATCTCAAGAAACAACTCATTCAGAAAACAATTCACTCTCAGCAGAAGAGAGAATTACTCTGACCAACCTAGAGGACTTACTTGCAGAAAATGAGACTTTAGACAGTATAGCTCCTGACTATACAAATGAGACAAAATGGCGTGATAAAATTAAAAACAAATCTAAATTCATGCCTAACATCAACCAATGTTCTCAACTGCAAGTTTTCAGTGATATCATATGTGAGAAAATCCTACAAATCCCAGAGACAAAAACTAATGGGAACTTAACATCTAAGGAACGCAAAGCACTAAAAGAAATGCAAATGTGGAAAGACACGATCATTAGAAATTCTGACAAAGGAGGTAATATTGTCTTATGGCCACTTAAAATGTATCGTCTAGAAACAGACAAACAACTAAGGGATAATTCTTGTTATACCAAACTGAATTATAACCCCACAAATGAATACCTTCAAATATACTCAAACCTAATAGGAGGAGCCAAAAATGACAATATTATTAACAACAAAGAATATCAATTTCTAAAAGTATCCAATCCAACTGTTGCTACCTTTTACCTAATTCCAAAGATACACAAAAACCAAACCCACCCTCCAGGGCGCCCTATAGTATCCGGAATAAATAGCCTCACTGAAAAGGCTAGTAAATATGTAGACTACAGACTTAGGAATTATCTCACTCAAATTACTTCTTATGTTCAAGATACCACTGATGTCCTAAATCAACTGGATAATATCCATATTTCTGAACAAACATGGCTTGTGACAGCAGATGTCGAATCTTTGTACACTTGTATTAAACATGAGCTAGGAATCGAGGCAGTACGTTGGTTCCTAGAAATGGGCTCAGAAGAAGAACCGATTCATGATGAATTCACACTTGCACTATTACAATTCGTATTAAAACATAATTATTTCACTTTTAATAACGGGTTCTATCTACAAACAAGAGGTACCGCGATGGGTACAGCATGTGCTCCCACCTATGCCAACCTTTTCTTAGGGTGGTGGGAGCAAAAACACGTCTTTTCTGACACTAATTCACAGTACCTGGAGAAAATCCCTTTCTGGGTAAGATATATAGACGACGTGCTGTTCCTATGGGAGGGTTCAAAAGAAGAACTAGATTCTTTCCTTCTTGACCTAAATACAAACCAATTTAATGTTAAATTGACTTATGAAGCCAGTCAAGTGAAAGTAAACTTTTTGGATTTAGAAATTTCAAAATCAGAGGATGGAACATTATCCATGGATGTACACAGGAAAATAACAGCCACAAACAGTGTTCTACACAGCTCCAGTGCCCATGCCCCAAACACTATACAGGCACTTCCTATAGGTGAATTCTTAAGAATGAGGAGAAACTGCTCTTCTGAATCTAACTATAATAAGAGAGCAAAAGAACTCACTGAACGCTTACTATCAAGAGGTTATAGCAAAAGGGCAATTAAAAGGGCAGAATTCAGAGCGAGAACAACTGATCGAAAAGAACTACTCCAAAAAAAAAGCAAAACCAAAGGATGATCAGATAAGGTTCATTTCAACCTATAATCCAAAAAGTAACTACATAAAATCTCTGTTTCAATCCAACTGGCACATTCTAATGTCTGACCCCAAATTAAAAACAATCTTGGGTGATAAAATACAGACAGGATATAGAAGAACCCGCAATCTAAAGGACATTATCAGTCCTAGTCATCTTGCTAGTGAAAAAACCAAAAGTGCTTTTACCAACGGTTCCTTTAAATGTGGAACCTGTACCACATGCAGCTTTATGCTGAAATTACATACAATACATGATCGGTTCAACAAACCACACAAAGTAAATGCACACATTAACTGCCAAACTGAAGGGGTAATATACGCATTACGCTGCAACTGTAATCTGTTCTATGTTGGCATGACAACCAGAAAAATAAGAGTAAGGTTGCAAGAACACTTGAGGAACATCAAAAATGCCAAAAAGGACTTACAAGCAGGAAAACAACTCACCTCGGTGGCCAGACACTTTTTGTATAAACACAATTCAAAACAAAGTGATTTAAAATGTTTTGGAATACAAAGAGTTAAGCTGGGGATCAGAGGTGGAGATGTAGAAAAAACCCTTCAAAAAGCTGAAAGTAAATGGATTTTTCTCCTTAACACAGTTTATCCATCAGGGTTAAATGAGTGTAACAATCTCTCCCCTTTTCTGTAAAAAAGTGCAATGAACAGCACAAATCCATGATAACACAGCCTAACCCTCTAAACACCTTTTTATTAACCGCCAGTATCTCAAGATCTAATTTCAACCAAGCTATTTGTGTGTTGAAGGTAGAAATAATCTTTGCCTCTTGCCTTATAAATTAAATTCAAATTCAATCCTAACATCACCATATACTAAAAAAATGTTCACAAGTAAAATAAGGACATCCACAATCACATTCGAATGTACAACTGTACGCACTAGTTATTTAAGGATTAGTTTATGATAGTCCTCATTATTTTATTCATCAACACTATATAAGGTTTAAGCACATAATTCACTGTAACTTTTATACACCAGCGGTGTTTATTATTAATAAAAATTCATCGTTTTTATATTAGCCTCCACAGTCTGCACACAATACACACCAAGTCACTATTTCTTTGACACAATTTTAGTAGCATATATTAATTTTAGCACTGTTTTACAATCAAAGTCACAAGTATTTATTTTTTAAAAACACAGCACAGTGGCATTTTTCACTAAACATTTACACTGAGCAATTTCATTTAATATTACACAACATTGTGGTATATACCAGCATAAATAATTAAGTTAGAATATAAACAAAGCAGTCACAATGCAGGTCGGCAATACATAGCATAAGTTCACGGCGGCACCTATAGGGTCAATTCACTACACAGTATCACATAGTTTAGGGAATACAGTGCTTCAATCTAAGGATAAAATAAAATGAAGTTTTAAATTTATAGCTGAGCATTAAGTCCATATATAAGGCTACGAGAACTCATTTGTTCTTATAACTTCAACATAACTTATTTGATCTTACAACTAAGTTGATTTTATAACTTCAACATTACAACAAAGTTACTTTTATTACTAGCAACAAATTAGACAACTCTAAACTTCAATCGTAATGATAGGCGGTCTCTACACTGTAGAGGATGAGGATTGGCTGTCAGCACAAATCGTCACCCAGGAGGTGTGACCATTAGGCTTTAAAAGACCAGTATGTGAGCGGCGCGCTCACCCTTTGAAAAAGCCGCGAGGCGAAACATGTTAGGGACGTTAGGGACGCTAGGGTACTGGTGATGAGCCCTTGGAGCTCATGTATTTTTAGCTAGCCTTAGGAACCAGATAGATTAAGATAATCTGAACCGTAATATACCTTTAGCAGTTGGGAGTGGTTAATGGGGGCAGAACGCTGACGTTCATACAAGCTGCTGGAGAATTTAACCGTTAGCAGTACTCACACTACTTTTAGTAAATTGTGACTACACAGGGCTCAATACCACACTAATAATGTCTCATTTGGTTATGCTAAACTGAAATCTTGTATATATTTCTTTAATAACTATGTCTACTGGGTTGTAACATTACGCATGTGCCGTGCAGCTTATACAATAGCGCTCACTCTTTTTACTACTCAGAGCATTTGATATCTTGCCATTTACTCAAAGGCATATTTAGAATTGAGTCACTATATCTGTCTGCTCTATATAAGAACAGGAACGCTATTCACCCAGTGTTTATCACCCTGTAATAAACACCCACAGCGATACTTCAAAACAAGAATCTTATTTTGACTTTAATATAACAATAACTACTAAGGTCCCAGTCCCAAATATTGGGTATTCTTGCACCCAGAGGGATAAATATAATGGAACCTTAAGAAGGTTATATTGGGAATAATTTCTTATATAAGATACAATAATATAGAAATACCTTATTACTCACGGTGACAACACTATCATAAGGGGTGATCTCCAATTTCATTGATACTTTATATAACAAAGTGTATACCCGCCAGACTTTGTATATCCAATATAAAAGACATTATTAAATATAAAGCATGAAGCCTTTATTTGTGTAGTGCAGGCTTGAACACAGCCACACATATAGCTGCGTATAGAAAATTAAGAGTAATTTAAAGGGATTCTATACAAAGTCCCTGACTTCACGCACATTGAATATAAGTGTATAATCACTCAAGTCTCTTAACTATATATGCACAAGTGTACTGTAACGTATTAAGTAACTTATATTAATTCTACAGCAAATTCACAATATCAATTTTAGTAAACCTAAGTATATAACTATTCAATAAATTACCGGCAACAACAGACTGATCAATCATATTTGAGTTGCCATTTCCGGTACATATTGAATACATAGAATGGTTACTAGCCCCCATACCATATACTTTATCTATTCATAGATAATTCTTTACCCACCACACCAACTAATATACGATTAACAAGTAATATTATCTTGGCTCCTAAGAGTGTTTTTAAGTGTGTGTTTTCCAATTTTAACTAAGCCTTAATAAAAGTTAATTTTTAATGTTATTTAGCTTACTCAGACAGTTTTGTCTTTGTTCTCTGCACACCCTTGCACGACTCTCTCTGTTACCACAATTTATTTAATTAAGTAATCCCCAGAGTGCTACAAATGTAGTCTATCTCAGATAGGGTAACACATCCTATCTGTCAGTTTTTTGTTTAAATGTGTAGAATATGTATGGGACCATATAATACTATTTACCCTGAGTATTTTCATACTAAACATGAGTATAATACTTATAATATTTTAGATGTGTTTAAAAGTTACATTTCAATTGTTATCCCATATTAATATAAATACAGTATGTGAAACATTTTAGATGTGTGGTTATTTATTTAGCACAGCAGACACCATCTGAAATAGTATATTTAGGCATTCATATATTAATATCTACAGATATTAGAAAACCACTGCCTTCCAAACAAACAGTCTCTCTCAAAGCTGTACAAACGATGTATATTGGCAAATAGAGGCGCTGGTTCTAAGGGATCTCCAAAGGATTTTTCTCTATGTTTCACAATTTTCCCAGAAGAATTCTGTCTGTATAGAATAATAATATCAGACAAACGGCTCCACAGGTGATTTCACAATCTTCCCATAAAGAGGTTCTGTCTGTATCTGTGTTCAAAGAATATCACATTGACATAGTATGTCTGTGCACCTCAATATATAAGTGCAGTATACTCACAGAATGATATCAGGCAAACAGCTCCACAGGCGATTTCACAAAAAAACAGCAGGTGATTTCACAAAAAACAACGATCAGGAAAGGAAAAAAGCTTGATTTTTTTTTAAATAAAATATATGTTTATTTTGCTCTTAAAATAAAATATATGTTTGCAAAATAAACATATTTTATTTTAAAAAAAGCAAGCTTTTTTCCTTTCCTGATCATTGTTTTTTGTGAAATCAAATGCTTTTTTTTTGCAAAATCACCTGTGGAGCTGTTTGCCTAATATCATTCTGTGAGTATATTGCACTTATATATTAAGGTGCACAGACATACTATGTCAATGTGATATTCTTTGAAAACAGATACAGACAGAACCCCTTTTTGGGAAGATTGTGAAATCACCTGTGGAGCCGTTTGTCTGATATTATTCTATACAGACAGAATTCTTCTGGGAAAATTGTGAAACATAGAGAAAAATCCTTTGGAGATCCCTTAGAACTAGCACCTCTATTTGCAAATATACATATATTAGTATCTACTAGTCATATCTGGAATCCAGCTTGTATTTCAGATGTCTGGAAAATAAAAAGGATGTTATTAATTTTGAAATAAATTGTACATTTTAAATTGACTATATAGCTACTTAAATTCAGCAAATACTTATCTAATATGTTACTGTTAGGCATTTCTTCTCAGATCCTCAAATACACATTTATACAATACTGAGGTATACCTTAACTGAAAATTAGACATAAGTTGTACTTTAAAATGAATTTCAGAGTTATAATATAGACATGTGTTTCTGCTAGCCAGCATAATGTGTATTTAGTTGGTTCAGGGGCAATTAACAGGCTTGTGCTAATTACTACATCCTCAGAATTTTGTTTGCTTATCTGACTTCATGTACAGAATCTTGTCTCCACCACCCCAGGAGGCATCCTGGCCTGTAGTGTGTATTTCTTTCTTCTTGAAATCTGTGTTTCAGAACAAGAGGGGGTTGTTTTACAAACAGCTTCACAAATAATTGGATTCTTGGTCTTATTTATATATATATATATATATATATATATATATATATATATATATATAAATATGTTCTGGAACAGAAGAGGGAAGGGCGCATCGCAAAAGAAAGCTCCTGGTGTAGTATGTCAAATGCACTTAAAGTTGTTATGTAGAAAAAAAGCCAAATGGAAACTCATGTTTTCCTACCTCAACTCCTATGAGGTATGGATAGGGCTCTGTGTGGTTAGTAACCACTGAAGAGGGTAATCCGATCCCCTTTTCCGTACACAGCATACGTTCCCCTCCTTAGACCCAGTTCTCACCTCCCCAGCAGACGATGAACCGATTTGAAAGGTGTATTTGCGGATCTGTATTGAGGGGATCTGTAGTGACTCTTGTAGGGAGAAAATTGGCTATGTGCCTGCACATTAAAAAGTTGCTATTAATCAAAAACTGGGTGTTTTTATTCAATTCAATTAAGACACTCACATGAGTTCATGCGCATAATTATAAATATAAAAACATGAGTTCAGACAATAAAATTGGCCACATATAAAAATGTATCAGTCCGCAAATAAAAATTGCTGTCCAAGCGTATAGCTGATAAAGATTTGTTACACAGCAATATTCCAAACAACATTGGAGAAGTGTGAGAAAGCGCCGTAGCACTTCTATAAAATTTCGGCTAGTGAGGGGGCGTGTGTATGAACGTATATAAGAGGGTATGTATCATATATGGATACACTATAAGGTGGAGTTTAAGTTGTTAGATTTTTACTTCAGGAAACACAAATAATGCAGCATAGGCAATATGCTTTATTTCATAAATACATTGGTAGACTATTATTTTTTTTTTTTTATAAAAGAAACCATACACTTATCAATATCAAATAAACAGGTTTTCATTTACAGATACATAAACATACTTAAAGGGATACTAACCCCAATTTTTTTTTCTTTAATTATTCAGATAGAGCATGCAATTTTAAGGAAAACTCCTTAAAAAAGTAAAAACTAATTTACTCCTATTATCACATTTTCTTCGTTCTCTTGCTATCTTTATTTAAAAAGCAGGAATGTAAATCTTAGGAGCCTGACCATTTTTGGTTCAGATCCTGGGTTATGCTTGCTTATTGGTGGATAAATGTAGCCACAAATAATGCAAACGCTATCCAGGGTGCTGAACGTAAAATGGGACAGCTCCTAAGCTTTACATTTCTGGGGGCAGATTTATCAAATCGGTCTGTCCGACATGATCTGCTCAGCGGATCATGTCAGACAGACATCGATGAATGCCAAAAGCTTACGCTGTCGGCATTTATCATTGCACAAACTGTTCTTGTGAACTGCTTGTGCAATGCCCCCCCTGCAGATTCGCAGCCAATCGGCCGCTAGCAGGGGGTGTCAATCAGCTTGATCGTATAGGATCGGGTGGATTGATGTCCGCCTCCTCAGAGCAAGTGGACCAGTTATGGAACAGCGGTCTTTAGACTGCTGCTTCATAACTGCTGTTTCTGGCAAGCCTAAAGGCTCGCGCAAAAACAGGGGCATCAAGCTCCATTCAGAGCTTGATCATTCGGCCCCTGCTGTTTAAATAAAGATAGCAAGAGAACGAAGAATAATTGATAATAGGAGTAAATTAGAAAGTTGCTTAAAATTGCCTGGTCTATTTGAATTTATTAAAGAAAAAAAATGTGGATTTAATATCCCTTTACACATAGAGCATACAATTTTAAACAACTTTCCATTTTGGTGTTTGATATCCCTTTAACCCCCACTTTAAATACAATTGCATGCAACATTTATTCTTAGCAGCAAATTAAAAGGTACGTGAAACTACAGTTTTTTCTTTCATGATTCAGATAGGGCATACATTCTCCTAAAAGGTTTATAATTTACTTCTATTATCAATTTTACTTTGTTCCCATTGTATTCTTTGTTGAAGAGGATACCTAGCTATGTAGTGTGCACGTATATGGAGCACTAGATGACAGCAGTATTTTCACAATGTATAATGTTGAAAGCATTCTTGCAAAACTGCTGCCCTCTAGGGCCCCAGTCACAAGCAACCTATTTGTATTTCAACAAAGGATACCAAAAAAAGATGTAAATTAGAGAATATTCTCTATCTGAATCATGAAAGAAAAAGTTTGGGTTTCAAATATATTTAAATTTGGAATACTAGAGATCATTGCTGTTCAATAAAACAATATTTCTGTCATGGAATCAAATGTGATATCATACATCTGTGCCCATTCTGCATAACATCTGAAAACAGAGACCTCAGTCAGTTAGCTGTGCCCACATTGCTTCTTTATATGCACATAAGATTAGCGGATACAGTGCCTTCCACTTATAAACTGCACTATTTGGAATTGAAAACACTATCAAACTATTTTATATTGTAACTATAAATGATCAACTTCTGACTTTTTTTGTAGTCAATTTGTCAACTACTACTTGCTTCATTAATTATTATTATTTTTTTATTTAGACCAGGCCCATAGACGACCTTACTGAAAATACATGAATAGTCTTGTGTAACAACTTCATCCGTAAAATATAAACTGTTGTCTAAACCCTTCCGCAAATAACAATAGGCTTTATTTTTCAATACTGTCAACATAACTTCTCTCCAATTTCTTAAAGGGACATTGTACACTAGATTTTTTTTGCATAAATGTTTTGTAGATGATCTATTTAAATTGCCCTTCTGGGAGTATTTTTGTAACAATGCAAAGTTTTGCCTACTTTTTTAATAACATTATGCTGATTTTCAGACTCCTAACCAAGCCCCAAAGTATCAGCTGTAGACCCAAGTCTACAACTGCTCCTGTTTATATAATCTGTCTATATACAGGGAAGGGGGATGTGTCTGCTCTTCCTGGTTTCCCAACCCCTTTCAGTGGGTGTCCTAGCCTAACCTTATCAACAGTTCTATACTTGGAGCTTCTAAGTAAGTTTTTAAAAAGGTTTTATACTGGATTTTTAGATCAGTAACTGAACATATTCTTCTTAATAGTAGTGTATATTACATGCAGTTATATGAAAATTGGTGTGTACTGTCCCTTAAATTAGTAGTAAACAAAGATTCAAAAAGCAACATTTTAAAAGACTCTGCTAACTAGATTTTTCTATTCTGACGTTACATGGGATGTATATTGCCCTCACCACCATTTGACAGAAATTGTATTGATGTGAAGAACATAAGCAATCAAACAATTAATAAACATATAACAGAGAAGGACGGACAGGGAAAATGCAGAGTTGCTGTGGATGGTATCAACCAACATATTTACTACACCAGTCATGATATTGGAATACAAGAAGAACAGTAACTGATTTCTGTTGACAGCTTCAATTAGACACAAATTTATTTCCTTTTTTCCAGATTTTAAAGGTAAATCTTGCTTCTTATTGGATGCTGGCAATTTACATATATCCCATGTGCAAGATACTTTGCTTCCTGGAACCAGAGACTTTGCAAATACTAAGATCAAGTCAAAAAGCAATGTTAAGCACAGTAGTAACAGGCTTAATCCAATAATCCATATGCAGAATGGCAGGTTCGCCATTCTACGAGAGACCGGTTCTATGAATGTCTCAATTAAAAGGAAAATGATAAAAAATAAAACCGTTAACGACATCAGATTAAAAGTAGCCCTTATCCAATCTTTTAGAAATGTCCTTTTCTTTAGGACATACAACCCAACTTGTACTCCAACCATGTAAATACCAATGTATCCAATAAGTGAGAATATCCCCTCTCTGTTTGCATTTAAGAAACCAGTTCTTGTACCTTTTCCATCAGTGCCATGTAAAATAAAAGTCTTAAGGTTGGTAGTTTCAAGGATGAGTTGATAGCATGAAATAAGGACTGTAGCAATAATCCAGGAATTTCTTGCTGTAAATAATGTCAACAGGAGAGATGACAACACTCTAACGATTCCTATGGTGAAAAAGAAGTTCCAGTGAACTCCATACTCCGACACATGTTCATGATACTCAACCATTTTGACACTTATCAACCGACCAAACCCAAGAAAAAATAGTGGCCAAACGGCAAATAGCTGCTTTGTCACATTAGAAAATGTATTACGCGTTTTGCCTTTCATTCCTCTGGCTTCAGGAGAAACAAGTGAGTTAGCAAAGATGAAACACCCTACCCCTATGTCCATGGTTCCTGTGCCATAAGTCTCTGTTTTTGCATATCGCCTGGGAAATATAGGGAAATCCACTGCAAGGATGCAAATTGCAGTGAACAAATTCATGAGAACACGTAGAACTGTAACTGCTGGGACACTATAGTTTTCCACATGTGCTTCTTTTAGTCTTTTCCAGATATCTTGAAATGATCCATTGGTGTAAGTAGTCTTTCCTCTGTATATAGTGCAGACTAATAAAATGCTTATTCCTATGATGACTTGATGCACAAGATACAGGTTATCTGAAAGAACTGTGCAGGATACAACTTGTGGTAGAATCAACAGAGAAAAATCGAGCAACAGATGGATCTTCCATGAGTCTACTCTTTCACCATTTTTCTGTTGATGGAGGATGAACGCCAAACCTCTACAAAGGACGAGGAGAGGTGGCACACTTAAGCCCACTGTGATTTCAGTAAGGCTGGTTCCATTAAGGTTACTTATGAAAGATTCTTTCAGATGTTTATCAGACATTTTCTCCCTGTGAGAGAAAAAAAAAAAAGGATGAAAACACATTAGAAGCCAAGTAAATCACTTTGATTTGTCGAGAACGATGACAAAACATCAAAATGCCAAAACTTTATATTGTTTCAATGTTTAATCATAGAATTTTTTTTTCTTACTAACAAATCATTTTTTTCATGTTCTAACTTGATACCATATAAATACTGTCTGCTATTTCTAGTACACTTGGAGTAAATAGAAACTTTCAGACTTCTCCACTTCAGTTAAAGTGACAGTCTAGTCAAAATGAAACTTTCATGATTCAGATAAGACATGCAATTGTAAACAACTCTCCAATTTACTTTTATCATCCCCTTTGCTTTTTTCCCTTGGTGGTATTTCTTAAAAGCTAAAGCTAGGTAGGCTCAAACTGATTTCTAAAACCGTTAAAAACTTCCTCTTAGCTCAAAGCATTTTGAAAGTTTTTCACAGTTAGACAGTGCTAGTTCATGTGTTTCATATAGGCAAGATTGTGCTCACTCCCGTGGAGTTATTTAGGAGTCTGCACTGATTGGCTAAACTGCATGTCTGTCAAAAGCACTGAGATAAGGGGGTAGTCTGCAGAGGCTTAGATACAAGGTAATCAAAGAGGTAATATGTGTATTAATATAACTGTGTTGGGTATGCAAAACTGGGGAATGAGTAATAAAAGGGATTATCTATCTTTTTAAACTATAAAAATTCTAGAGTAGACTGTCCCTTTAAATATAGCCAAGTTCAGACCTATTTGTAGAGTAAGAAGAGATAAAGGAATGTTCCTAAACACAATTCCTGTAAAGAGAAATTGGTTCATCTTTATGTGTATATAAATCTTATTATACTGAGCTCATGATGAAACGAGCATTAAACACTAATTACATTTTATAAGCTTAGTATTGAAAATATTCCCCACCTCCCTCCTGTCATGGGTGCCACCATGTTGAAATTTGCCTTCCAGTAAAGATGTGTTGGCACATGTGTAGCAAATCACCTTCAGAGAACTGCAGTGTAACCTAAGTAATTAGGGGTGGGATTATTTTCACCTGTTTGGGCCTTGCAAGCCTATAAATTTAGCACATTTACTCTGTGAGCTTGCTCTTTTAGGCTTGCTGTATTGATTATCTGTTAAAGTAACATTGTCTGTTTAAGTATAATAGCTAACCAAGCTATTTTATAAATTATTTGCTTTGCAAGGGTTGCATTTTTATTTTTAAAAAAGGAAATAACTAAATAACTTTATTTCTAGCATTCAATTTTTTTTTTGTTTTTCTGTCTGTGTGGGTAATTAGGGGTGGGATTATTTTCACCTGTTTGGGCCTTGCAAGCCTATAAATTTAGCACATTTACTCTGTGAGCTTGCTCTTTTAGGCTTGCTGTATTGATTATCTGTTAAAGTAACATTGTCTGTTTAAGTATAATAGCTAACCAAGCTATTTTATAAATTATTTGCTTTGCAAGGGTTGCATTTTTATTTTTAAAAAAGGAAATAACTAAATAACTTTATTTCTAGCATTCAAATTTTTTTTTGTTTTTCTGTCTGTGTGGGTAATTAGGGGTGGGATTATTTTCACCTGTTTGGGCCTTGCAAGCCTATAAATTTAGCACATTTACTCTGTGAGCTTGCTCTTTTAGGCTTGCTGTATTGATTCTCTGTTCAAGTAACATTGTCTGTTTAAGTATAATAGTTAGCTAACCAAGGTAGTTAGGCAAACAAGGTTTTGGGGTAACCAAGGGGAAATATATTTATTTTATACTTTGAAGTTAAACCTTTTATTAAGAATGTGTGAGAATCTCATTCAGTGTACAGCTTGCCACATGTTTGCATCACTGGAGCAGCCGCTTCTGGGATTATATGTTTGTGGCAAGTGCGAGCATATTGTCTCTTTAGAAACTCGTATTGGGGATCTGGAGGAACGAATTGCAACACTACATGAAATTCAGACACTTGAAAGGGAAATGGATAGGACTGAGCTGGTTGTTAATGGTTCCAGCAGTGGGAATGGGGAGGATTCAGATGAGGAGACTCCAGGATGTAGCTGGGTCACAGTTAGAGGGCGAAGTAAGCGGAAGAGACAGGCCAGTTCTGAGCTGGTACACCCCAATAGATTTGCAAGATTAAGTGAAGATGTTGGGGATATCAGTTCAGGGGTGGCAGTGTCAGAGAGGGCCGTGTTGCCTAGTATAGTGAACAGTCCTTTAGCTGTGGAAGAGGAGCATACTATGGTGGGCAGTCCTTCAGTCATGGAAGAGGGGCATACAAGTCAGGGCCAGAGGCAGATGTTGGTGGTAGGAGACTCTATTATAAGGAAGGTTGATAGGGTAATTTGTCATCCAGACCCTTTACATAGAACAGTTTGCTGTCTTCCAGGGGCTCGTGTTAGGCATATTGTGGAGCGTATTGATAGATTGTTAGAGGGATGCGGGTCTGATCCTGCAGTCATGGTGCATATTGGTACTAATGAAGAAATCAGTGGGAGATGGAGAGTCCTAAAAAATGACTTCAGGGAGTTAGGTAGCAAGCTTAAAGCAAGGACCTCCAAAGTAATATTTTCTGAGATATTACCAGTGCCGTGTGTTAACTCAGTAAGGCAGAAGGAGCTAAGGTCTGTTAATTCATGGCTAAAAACATGGTGTAAAAATGAGGGGTTTGACTTTTTAGAACACTGGGCTGATTTTTCACTAGGGTACAAATTGTACAGTAAGGATGGATTGCACCTGAATGACATGGGTGCAGGTGTGTTGGGGGAAAGGATGGTAGCACGTTTAGAGAACCTTTTAAACTAGGCAAAGGGGGGGAGGGTCAATTAGAACAAAATAGAACAGAGAGATCAGTGTCTGAATATGTCACTCCCTTAATATCTCAAGGAAGGGATGACTTAAGAAATGTCACATTAGAAAGTATAGAGGAAAGTACACCAAGTAGCAGCAGAAAGCACATGAAAATTAAATGTATGACAACAAATGCAAGAAGCATGACAGGTAAAATGGGGGAGCTGACGCTCTTAGTTGCAGAAGAGGACTATGATGTTATCAGTATAACTGAAACTTGGTGGGATGATTCACATGACTGGGCAGTTAACTTAGAGGGGTATACATTATTTAGGAGGGACAGGAATAATAAAAGGGGTGGAGGAATCTGCATGTATATTAAACCTGACCTTAAACCTACAATAAGGGAAGATATTTATGATACAAGTGACAATGTAGAGACCCTGTGGGTTGAAATAAAGAGTGGGGGGAAAAATCCTAAAAAAATATTACTAGGAACATGCTACAAGCCTCCCAACATTAGTGACCCGGAGGAAACTCAACTACTTATCCAAATAGGTAAGGCTGCTAATAACAGTGCTGTAATTATGGGAGATTTTAACTACCCTGATATAAACTGGGCCAATGAAACTAGTAATTCAGCTAAGGGGGATAGATTTTTAAATGTTCTCAGGGATAACTTCTTGTCACAATTAATAGAGGAGCCAACTAGGAGTAAAGCTATATTGGATTTAGTGCTATCAAACAATACAGATATAATATCAAACATAGAAGTTAAAGAACATTTGGGTAACAGTGATCATAACATGGTCACATTTGAAATCTCTTTTCATATGCAGTGTTTTAAAGGCTTAACTAAGACTTTTAATTTCAAGAAAGCAAAATTCAACGATTTAAGGAAATCATTAAATAATATAAATTGGGACAATGTATTTTCTAATAAAAATACAGAGGATAAATGGATAATATTTAAAAATGTGTTAAATAAATATACATATCAATACATACCATATGGTTATAAAAATAAAAATAAAAAAACTAAGCCGTTATGGCTAAATAAAAATGTGTTAAAAGAAATTAGGAAAAAACGTAGGGCATTTAAATTATTAAAAGAAAATAGTACAGACTCAGCATACAATATTTATAAGGAATGTAACAAAGCATGCAAAAAAGCAATCAAATTAGCCAAAATTGAAAATGAAAAATTAATTGCCAAGGATTCTAAGTCTAACCCTAAAAGGTTCTTTAAGTACATAAATAGCAAAAAGTCTAAGAAGGATAATATAGGTACATTAAAATGTGTGGAGGGTAGCATGATAAATAATGACAGGGAGAAGGCTGAGGTACTAAACCAGTTTTTTTCTTCAGTATACACAAGAGAGGAACCATTGAATGATACTTTGGAACAGAATAGAACATGCCAGTCCATACCACTAACTGGGTTTTGTTTAGAGGATATCAGGAAAAAACTAAAAAATATTAAGGTAAATAAAACTCCAGGCCCAGATGGAATACACCCAAGGGTGTTAAGGGAACTTAGCACTGTTATAGACAAACCTTTACTCTTAATTTTTCAAGACTCATTATCCTCAGGCATGGTACCCCAGGATTGGCGTAAAGCTGATGTGGTGCCACTCTTCAAAAAGGGAAGCAGGGATGATCCAGGAAGCTATAGACCAGTTAGTCTGACATCAATAGTGGGGAAGATATTTGAAGGGATTATAAGGGATTATATTGATGAGCATATTCGTGTAAACAAGATTATGAGTTCTAATCAGCATGGCTTTAGGAGAAATAGATCATGTCAAACTAATCTAATTAGATTCTACGAGGAAGTAAGTAAAAATATAGATAAAGGGGAATCAGTTGATGTGATATACTTAGATTTTGCAAAGGCATTTGATACAGTGCCACATGAGAGATTAATGCACAAAATTAAGGGACTGGGAATAGCTGAAAATGTTAGCTCATGGATAAATAACTGGATAAAAGATAGGGAGCAACGAGTAGCAGTAAATGGATCATACTCAGATTGGACAAAGGTAATCAGTGGCGTCCCCCAGGGATCAGTACTGGGCCCTGTTCTTTTTAATATTTTTATAAATGACTTGGAGCAAGGATTAAATAGCGACATCTCTATTTTTGCAGATGATACTAAGTTAAGTAAGGTCATTAGGTCAGAGCAGGATGAACTCTCTTTGCAAAGGGATTTGCTAAAATTAGAACTATGGGCAAGTGAATGGAAAATGAGATTTAATACGGAAAAATGTAAGGTTCTACATTTTGGAAGTAAAAATAAGCAGGCTATGTATTTTTTAAATGGGACAAGACTTAGCCAAACACAGGAGGAAAGGGATTTGGGAGTAGTAATAGATAACAAGCTAAAGATGAGTGCACAATGCAGGGCAGCGGCTTCAAAGGCTAATAAGATACTAGCATGTATTAAAAGAGGCATTGATTCAAGGGAGGAAAGCATAATTCTGTCATTATATAAAGCCCTGGTAAGACCTCACCTTGAGTTTGGAGTGCAGTTCTGGGGACCGATTGCTAAAAAAGATATTGCAGAACTAGAAAAAGTTCAGAGAAGGGCCACAAAGCTAATAAGGGGATTGGAGAAATTAACCTATGAGGAGAGGCTAGCCAAACTGGGTCTGTTCTCTTTAGAAAAAAGGCGCTTGAGAGGTGACATGATTACTTTATATAAATATATTCACGGCCCATATACAGAGATGGCAGAAGCTCTTTTAATTCCAAGAAAATTGGTTCTGACAAGAGGTCATAATTTAAGGTTGGAGGAAAGGAGATTTAATCTCCTGCAACGGAAACGTTTTTTCACTGTAAGAGCAATAAAATTGTGGAACTCATTACCAAAGGAGGTAGTGAATGCCAATACCATAGATACATTTAAAAATAGTCTGGATAAATTTCTGTATATAAACAAAATTCATGGATATGATTGCTAGTATTAAATGGGTCACATTTTAATGGGGTTATTTAAGCTTAACTGGAGCTTTTTGTAAGTATTTTAGATTTGCATAGGTTGAACTCGATGGACTTCAGTCTTTTTTCAACCTTATCTACTATGTTACTATGTTACTAAGTTCCAAAATGGCGCCACCCATGATTAAATGAAGGTGTATGAAATGTATTTAGTGTTTAATGTCCTTTCAAGCCTTAGTTCTAGCGGAAAGACACCTCACTGAGATGAGACACTGTGAAACAATGGAGAACAAAAATGATTTTAAACATTGCCAAAGAACTTGAATATATCAAGCCTTTACAGAAAGGTAATTCTTCAAATTAATAATTTTAGAATGGAATCCAATAATTAACAATATTTCTAAGAAACAAGGGGATATAAGAGGTAACCAAAACCATATTATTATAATGGAAAAAAAAAGGAAAAGGCAGAATGCAAAGAAGAGACCTAAGGCTCTCACAACAGGCAATATAGCGCTCCATGACATGAGAGTTGTAAAAAAATATTGAGTCCTATAAGACAAAAATAGAAGGAAAACAGCAGAGTCAGGAACAAGCCAGGGATCAGGAACTAGAAAGAATGTCAGACAAGCCAGACTTGGGAGCCTGCATTACGTAGACTTATCGTAAGTGCTACTACACCACTGGCCGTGTTTCTTTTGCTGGTACCGGAAGCTGTGACATCACTGGAGACGAGCCCCTTCGTGGCCCAGCTGCTCTGTTGTATTGTTTGAGTCAGACGAGCGGCTCTGAAGCCTCGGTCCGTGTTGTATTGCACTGGATGTGCATCTCCATTTGTGAGTACCTTTTCTACTGCTGCTACACGCTATTGCATTGTTTTTGAGTTTTTGCACCTCTTCTATTTTTGTCTTATAGGACTCGATATTTTTTGATCCACAGTTGTCGAGAGAGCTGCCTGCCTGTCACATATTGCTTCGCTGTTGAAGGACGACCTGTGAACTTTTTGTATGGTTTGCATTATCTGTTAATTTGATTTGAATTGATCTGTTTGTATTTTCGCCTCATTGGGGGTGATAATTTGGCGCACCTCTCACACAATATTATTTTGTCTTGTATTGTGGTTCACCACATGAGAGTTGTGCTGCATTTATACTTTGTGCTTCAAAGTTTAAATTACTTTCCACTTCAGATTAAGTTGTATTGCATTTAAACGTTGCAATTTCTATTATGTATTTAATTTTGTCTACATCAATGTATTTAGATTGTGATTTTACAAATTTGGGTTATGCTTTTACTGCTTCTGTGTAACTTTAACAAATTAGGATCATACTTTGTATATTTATGTGTATCTTTAACAAATTACATTCTACTTTGTATTTCTTCTTTTAAAATAAAACTGAAAAAAACTGACAGTTTCAGACAGAGCTTCATTACTTTTCTATGGGCCAGAAAAGCAAACATTCTCTAGATTGGAGAGAAATTGTAGTGCAGACTTCACAGCGGCTGAACTCACTGAATTATATAAGAAAAAGTGCAGAACCTGGAAGTCCCAGAGAGAAGAGAGATGCCTTCCATAGAAAGTAATGAAGCCTAACTTGCTTTTGCCTATAGTTTAGTATATATTACTTTTCTGTCAGTTATATAAGTGGATTGTAAGCAAACTTCACCTGCATACAGTTGGTGATACAAATCAGTGAATCCAGCTTGTTTAAAATGCTTACAGCATTTCACAAGACTTGTGAGAGAGCTTCAGACATACCCTGGAAACTCCCCTTTTCAGCCTAAGGAACTCCCCTGTCCCTCCCACTGAAGCTGTGTTTTATTTTACAATAGAGAATATACCAACTGCAATGTAAGTTGTAAAAGAGACACAGAAATATATAAAGTATGATCCTAACTTGTTAAAAGTAACACAGAAACTTTCAAAACATAATCAGATTTTGTAAAATCACTTCTGGTTCTTAATCTAAATGTATTAAAATAGAAACTAGAAAGTGCAAAGCTTGAATGTAATAATACTGAAAGGACCCAATCTTAAGTGTGAAGTAATATAAAATACAAGGCACAAAATTTAAGTGTAACAAAAATCATATTATGCAGTGCAATATTGCACTGGACTTCTCTCTCCTTTAGATACAGAAACAAGAGGAATCTTGCAGTGCTGGAATATTTTGCCCCTTTTCTTTGATCATTAAGTGAGTTCAGCCCCTGGGAGTCTGCACTACAATTTCTCTCTAAGCAGGAGATTATTTGATCATCAGACTCATAAAGAGAAACTACTAATATCCAGCATGCTTATCAGTGTATCCTTCGAGACCTAAACATTCCTGGACTTATAAGTGAACAGAGGATAGTGTCTGTGATGATAAAGAGCCCAGATTGGCTGCAGAAGGCATAGGACTTGGAACGTTTGCTCTCCACCAATCAACAAAAACTAAATACAATCTTGTGTAGCAAAACAGATGAATGCAGGAAGATACAGGCCCAGTCCAAAGCAGCTCCAGACCATTATCCCTCCACCACCAAACAGTAGGTACTAAGTATTCAGGTAGGTAGTGTTCTCCTGGTATCTGCCACACCCATATTCTGCCATCAGACAGCCAGATAATGAAGCACGATTCATCACTCTAGAGCACTGGTTTTCAAACCTGTCCTCAAGCCTCCCTAACAGGCCAGATTTGCAGGATTACCTTGGATGAGAGCAGATTCATAACCGTATTTACTAATCAACTATTATTTCACCTGTGCTCCAGTTCAGATATCCTGAAAATTTGGCCCGTTAGGGAGGCCTGAAGACCGGTTTGAAAACCAGTGGTCTAGAAAACGTTTTTCCACTGCCTCACGGTCCAATGGCCGCATGCTTTACAGCACTCTAGCCAAGACTAGACATTGTGGCAAGTGGATGAAACTTTTTCATTTTCTTAAATGGGATTTTCATAGTGCTCACACCGTAAATCGTGAAACTTCTAAGTGACAGGATTTTAACAATAGCTGAAAGTTGTAAAACTTACTTCACAGAAAGCGTTTTCAAAAACCCAATGTACATTCCGCAATTTCCAAACTTCACTATATATAGACTGATTTTTGAATGTCACTGTCACTGTATAGAATGGGGTTTGTCTTTGTCACATTTCTATAACTGTTAGATAACACTTTAAAACAAACAAGACTGAATGGCAAATGCTTAGATCATGATGAAGCAACTGCAGAGACAAACCCTGTTCATAAAGATGAGAATGAAATATAACAAAAAAGACTGTAATAAAAGGTTTGCTAAATGCCATTTCTTGATTGGTGGTTGGGTATTGTGGATTCTCACGGTTTTCTATAGTTCACCTTAGCTGTATGGGATATCACAAAATCTGTATATTTATATATATATATATATATAAATAAATATCAGTCACACCCACTACTTATAGACTAAACAAAAGCAGTTATATCTTGCATAGTACTTGAAACTAAAAAGGAAAATGGCCGATGTGCACTTAACACTTACTGAGTTTTTCACCAGCTGGTAAAATGTAATGCAAAACTAGAGTGGGTGTAAAATGGTAGACAATGCAAGATTTTAAGATACAAAAATGATTTGCACTTTACAACTGCTGATTAGTGGCAACAATAATATGTGTTAAATATATTTTAAAACAATATTAGGTCTAGTTGCATGTGAGTTATTTTTAAAATGGACAAAATATGCAACTCCAAATCAGACATGGAATGTCACCAAGCAGTCAAATATGCATAAGCAATGCAGTATAATCTAGTACTATGTGACGTAAAGTGAGTGTTTTATCTGTTGAATCCATTACATGAAAGAGATCTATGTATCTATTTGAATTTAGGCAAAATTATGAATTTTAAATTTTCTTAAAAAGCCATTATAGTAAAAAAAAAAAAATGCATGCTCTAATTTGTTACAGAATGTTTCTTAGGTCTTTAACAAGTACTTCTGCAGGCATATGAGCAAAATTGGAAATCATGCTTACCACCTGATTTTAGAAACTTGTATCAGATCTATTAGCCAGAGAAAATATACAGGCATCAGATCAATTTATTGTATAAATCAAATTTTAAAATAGAAACCTTTTGGTGTATTGTACATTTGAACGTATGATGTGCAAAAAAATAATTTATAGTACCATCTTTATATGTCTAACTTCATTTTATACACACTTTAGCCTGAATCATTTTACTGTGGCACACTTGGGTATAATGCACTTTACAGTGACACATTTATCTAGCACCTGTCTCTGAAACTTTTTCACAGTGACACACTTTACATGACACCTTCCATGTGGCACACTTACAAATCAGTGAGCTCAACTATAGTAGTCAAATGTGATTAACCGGCCAGATTATAAGGATTTGCCAATATAAGGTGAATCAGTGATGCGTAGTATTCCACTCTAGGCAGGGAAATACGCACAATCTGCCCTGTTAATAATGCTTGAGGGTGGAAATGAGGAACACCAATTTATGTGATATATGTTATGCTTACCATAGCTTCATCAGGAGGAAGAAATTAAGGGCAATCCAAAGAATACCTCTTGTCAATTACCCAAGTACCCCCAGGGGTACACATACCACAAGTTGAGAAACTAGGTATTAGAGCATTTAGTTTTACCACTAGCAACCCTCTAATGTTATGTGTTTAACCCTGCAAAGGGGGCTTAGCAGCAGAGGCAGAACTACCATTGGTGCAGTAGGTGCAGTGGCACCAGAGCCTAAGTGCTTGGGGTCCCATAGCAACCAGTCTATAAATTTGTGTGCAAAATGTGTACAATCCTAGTACAGTGGGGCCTTTTATTACTGCAGGTCCATTTTATCTATCTGTCTTCTTTCCTCCAAATCATTATCCAGAGCATCATGTATATTATTACTATTGCTTATCAATGAAATACTTTATGGGGGGGGGGGGGGGGTGTGGAAAAAAATGTTCTGCACCAGATTACTGCATTGAGTGTGTCTGCTACTGCTTTGCGGGTCCCAAGAGGTATTTCTGTGTTTAACCGCTTTGCAAGGGTTAAACACTTAGCAATAGAGGATAACTAGAAGCAAAATGACATGTCCTAATGAGTTAAAGTATGCACATTTTTTAAACTATAATGATCCTTAAATAATATATATTAATCATATTTGTATAAAGTGTAACAACCAAATTTGCTAAAAATAAATAAATAATAATCTTGCACCCTTGATATCTCCAACACATGTATGTTTTGGGGTAAGAAATAACATCTCACTGGGCATCTATATAGTAATAAAATCACTCTTAAAATTAATAATAATAATTACCTTAATTTCAGTATTCGCTTCAAGATGCTACAAAATAATACATAATGGGTAATCTAGGTACCATACATTTGTAATCAAATTGAATAGGACTGCAGCGTCATTGTTTCGAAAAGCACAATCCACAATATCTCAGAAAGATCATAAAGATCTTTGTAAAACAATCCGTAGGTCGCTTAGTGACCGTGCGAGTCAGTCCCAATAAACCAGCAGAGCACGGCTTATCCCCAGATCAGCATTTCTAGCTCCACATGCTGCTTCCAGTACAACTTCCGGGTTCCCCTTTGGAAACTTGGCAGGGCCTGTCTCTGGAATGTTATACGTCACCAGAAGCTGCTGACCAATCACGGAGGCGGCTGTGAGTGATGCAGCGGCGGCGGGCAGGGTTTGATCGCTAGTGTGGTACGGTGACACCTCTTGTCCTTCAGGCGAGGGATGAGTGTCTGGGTTAGCTGGTGACAAATTCCAGGGGCATGGCGGCTAATGGAAAGCAAAAGAATGGCCACGTTGGGGCAGTAAGCAGGAGCGCCCCCTATATCAAGGATAGGACAAAGGAGCAGCAACAGGTAAGACAGCTGACCACCTGCATCATCTAGTGGTGAGGGGTGAGGTGACCTCCAGTGTCACTTTGTGTTTTACCCACTTCACAGATATACATTCTAATATAAAGTTCTCTATTATAGGGTCTCTCATAGAGAAGGGGGTATGGTGTGAAGCTAATTTGTACAGAACATCCATCTTCTCTCTCTCATTCTGCTCACTCTGTATCTGGTTATAGTCAAATAAATCTCCGTTCCTGCATATCACAATATAACAAGTAAATAATGATGCTGATAGGTTGCTTTTACAATTTACAGCATTTGGAAGTCTAGGTGCAGTTTTTGCCTGTGATATGTATTGTACTACACAAGCTTTGCATGTGTGGGTGCTGTTTGTGCCTAGGGCATTTTAAAAGTGGTTTAATGGATAAGGTGTTTGTCTTCTTTCCTTCACTTGATAGTTGTTGGTACAGTTTTTACCTGGGGCGTTTTATGCTTGAGAGAATTGTTTTATTGTAGTGCTTTTTAACAGGGTGTGATTTTCTGACTGCTATTGCATCTTGAATCATTTTGTGACATTAAAGGACAGTGTACTGTAACTTTGCCCCCCCCCCATTAAAAGGACAGTAAACTCAAGATTGATTTTTCATGATTTAGACACAGCATATAATGTTAAACAGATTTCCATTTTACATCTATTGTATAATTTGCTTTGTTCTTTTGGTATCCTTTGTCAAAAAGCATACCTAGGTAGGCTTGGGAGCAGCCATGTACTACTTGGAGCTAGCTGCTAATTTGATGTCTGCAAAAAAATGATGCTTGTCTGTGTTCAGCTGGTTCCCAGCATTTCATTGCTGCTTGTTCAACAAAAGGATACCGGGAGAATGAAGCAAATTTGATCATAGAAGTAAATTGTTAAATTTAAAATTGTGTTCTCTCTCTGAATAGTGAATTAAAAATGTGGAATTGCTTGTAAGTTTAAAGGGTCAGCCTACTTAAAAATTATTGTTTAAAAAGATAGACTATACCTTATTACCCATTCCCCACCTTTACATAACCAACACCGTTATATTAATATACTGTTTACCTCTATGATTACCTGTGTCTAAGCCCCTGCAGACTGCCCCTTATCTCATTGCTTCTTTTTTTTAAAGCTTTTTACAATTTTGCATTTTAGCCAATTTATGCTGGTTCTTTGAACAATACAAATCAAGTAGACTGCCTCTTTACCTTTAACCCCTTCACGCCCTTAGGATATTCCATGCCGCCCCAATAGTGCAGGGTTTTAACGCCGTTAGGGCGGCATGGCACGTCCTACCATATATAGTGTCCTGCAACTTCCCCCTTTGATGAAGGCAACGATCATCCTGGGGGTTGTGCCAAGCAGCATAGGCAGTCTCCCATAATGGCCTTGAAATCACACAATTGCATTGACGAATGCGTGATTTCATTCTATCTATCTATCTATCTATCTATCTATCTATCTATCTATCTATCTATCTATCTATCTATCTATCCACACACACATGCAAATACAGCCTTTATGTCACTGCATACACAAAGACCCATACATAGAGACAATTTAAATGCATCTTTATTTACATAATTTAAGGGTATTAAAAACTAAGAAAAAAACAACAACATAACAGGATGAAAATGATGTCTTCTTTCTGTGCTGACCATCTTAAATTGTGGGATCCACTGTGTGTAATTATGCACTGAGCTGAGCTGACACATGGAAAAGTAGAGTTTTTCTTCCTTTAGAAGTTTCCTTATCCCACTGCTTGTGCTGGCAAGCATTGCAGTAAAAATACAACTCAGTACTTTCCCTTTCCTGGTTCGCCCTGGCAAAGGTGGCACATAATATTCATGATGGGAATAAGCCTTATTCTTGCACAGTTACAATGCTGTTATGCTTATACTTTACATTATTACATTTTCAATGTAATTTCTCTTTTAAAGTAATGTGAAATGATGTTGGGAAAATTTAAACCAGGAACTGACAAATTTCTTCTAACTTTAGGAGTCAGAAAAATGTTGAGGTTTGGCTACATATTTTTCAGATCCACATGTGCATTTTTTTGCATACATACAGGGTGTAGGTTTATGCCCCTATCTGTTGGGAGCTGGCAACTGATATTTATGAAGTAGCCATTTAAAGGGACAGTATACTTTAAAATTGTTTTTCCCTTAATGTGTTTCCAATTACTTTTTTTTACCAGCTGCAGAGTCTAAAATGTATGAGATTTGCTTTTTAAAGGTTTATTTGTGTATATGAAGTAGCTGGTTTTGTGCTTTGAAACCACAGCCTATTACAATGGGTTGAGCTTCAGGTAATATCAGATCTCATTATGTTATCACTTTCATGTACACACACTTGCTTCCTTATCTTATACAGTATTTGTCTGGAACACCAAAGCTCAATACATAGAGAGAACAATGGAAAATTATCATTTTATTACTTAACTATCATGCCCCCCACTGAGGGTGTAATCTCTTCTGCTGGCTGTGTTTACTTAGGCTTGTCAATAGCGTATACGCCAGTATCAAAACTTTCAGTATAGGTTGAGAAACCACAAGCTAAATCAGCTATTTCAAATGCTGAAATAGGAGTAAAGGAGCCACTTGCAACCAATTTAATACACTCTAGTAGGTAAAAAGGATCATTGGGAATAATTTAAAGGGGAGAAAGTTTTTGGGTGAACTGTCCCTTTAAGTGGGCAAGCTGTAGATCTAGTTTTTATTGACTGTATTCAGCTTCATGTCTCTAATATGTAAGGTATTGCTCCCTGTTATAAGATACAATTATTAAAATACAAAAATTAATCTATTTTTACATAGGCAAATGAAAACAAATCAACCCCTCTTTTTCTCACATTTGCTTACAAAAATACAATAATTCCCTGGGATGTTTTTAGCTAAGCATTCGTGAAATGTTTTCAGTATTTTTTCTTCTTAAAGGGACACTGAACCCAAATTGTTTCTTTCATGATTCAGATGGAGCATGCAATTTTGAGCAACTTTCTAATTTATTCCTATTATTTATTTCTTCATTCTCTTGCTATCTTTATTTGAAAAGCAAGAATTTAAGTTTAGAAGCCAGGCCATTTTTGGTTCACAACCTGGGTTGTACTTTCTGATTGGTGGCTAAATGTACCCAGCAATAAGCAAGTGCTGTCCAGAGTCTGAACCAAAAATTGTCTGGCTCCTTAGCATAGATGTCTTCTTTTTCAAATAAAGATAACAGGAGAACGAATAAAAATTGATAATAGAAGTAAATGAGAAAGTTGCTTAAAATTGCATGCTCTACCTGAATCATGAAATAATAAAAAAAATAAGTTTAGTATCCCTTTAACAATTTGATTACTTTGTTAGAGCAATTTATTTGTCTTCTTTTACTCTGTTTTTAACCCCTTAAGGACCAGACCATTTTTCAATTTCTTACCCTTAAAGTGAAAGTCAATCTTGGCGTTGTACAAACGCTAGGATTGTCTATTGAAACAAATAAAGGGCACTTTAATTCATGAAGTATAAGATACTTTATGCAGAAAGCTCCTTTGTTTCCATTGATCTCCGTTCTTAGCTGCTACAGCAGCCCACGGCTAAAAATTGTTTTGCTAAGAGGTGACGTTTTCACCTCTTAGCCAATAGTCGTGCGGTAAATCCGGCTTGGCGCCCATGGGAGCTATTGGCTAAGAGGTGAAAACGTTACCTCTTAGCAAAAAATTTTTTTAGCTGTGGGCTGCTGTAGCAGCTAAGAACGGAGATTTGTACAAACGCTAGGATTGTCTATTGAAACAAATAAAGGGGACTTTAATTCTTGAAGTATAAGATACTTTATGCAGAAAGCTCCTTTATTTGTTTCAATCGATCACCGTTCTTAGCTGCTACAGCAGCCCACAGCTAAAAAAAATTTTTGCTAAGAGGTAACGTTTTCACCTCTTAGCCAATAGCTCCCATGGGCGCCAAGCCGGATTTACCGCACCACTATTGGCTAAGAGGTGAAAACGTCACCTCTTAGCAAAGCAATTTTTAGCCGTGGGCTGCTGTAGCAGCTATGAACGGAGATCAATTGAAACAAATAAAGGAGCTTTCTGCATAAAGTATCTTATAATTTATGAATTAAAGGCAATTTTTTTCAATAGGCAATCCTAGCGTTTGTACAACGCTAGGATTGACTTTATCTTTAAGGACCAGGGCTATTTTTGCATTTCTGCAGTGTTTGTGTTTAGCTGTAATTTTCCTCTTACTCATTTACTGTATCCACACATATTATATGCCGTTTTCCTCGCCATTAAGTGGACTTTCTAAACATACACTTATTTTTATCATATCTTATAATTTACTATAAAAAAAATTTAAAATATGAGGGAAAAAATGAAAAACACACTTTTTCTAACTTTGACCCCCAAAATCTGTTACACATCTGTTACAACCACCAAAAAACAACCATGCTAAATAGTTTCTAAATTTTGTCCTGCATTTAGAAATACCCAATGTTTACATGTTCTTCGCTTTTTTTGCAAGTTATAGGGCAATAAGTACATGTAGCACTTTGCTATTTCCAAACCATTTTTTTTTACAAAATTAGCGATAGTTACATTGGAACACTGATATCTTTCAGGAATCTCTGAATATCCCTTGACGTATGTGTGTGTATATGTGTGTATATATATATATATATATATATATATATATATATATATATATATATATATTTGTTTTTGTTTTAGTAGACAACCCAATGTATTGATCTAGGTCCATTTTGGTATATTTCACGCCACCATTTCATCGCCAAATGCGATCAAATAAAAAAAAAAATCGTTCACTTTTTCACAAACTTTAGGTTTCTCACTGAGATTATTTACAAACAGCTTGTGCAGCTAAATGCCACTGCGCAACAACACGTGTATTATGCCCAGCAGTGAAGTGTTAATTAGGGAGCTTGTAGGGTTAATTTTAGCTTAAGTGTAGTATAGAAGACAACCCAAAGTATTGATCTAGGCCCATTTTGGTATATTTCATGCAACCATATTACCGCCAAATGCAATCCAATAAAAAAAATATGTAACTTTCTCACTGAAATTATTTACAAACAACTAGTGTAATTATGGCACAAATTGTTGTAAATGCTTCTCTGGGATCGCCTTTGTTCAGAAATAGGAGACATATATGGCTTTGGCATTGATTTTTGGTAATTAGAAGGCTGCTAATTGCCACTGCACACCACACTTGTATTATGCCCAGCAGTGGGTTAATTTAGGTAGCTTATAGGGTAAATTTAAGCTTTAGTGTAGAGATCAGCCTCCCACCTGACACATCCCACCCCCTGATCCCTCCCCCACCTCAAAATTGTTACCAGCATCTTAAGTACTGGCAGAAAGTCTGCCACTACTAAAATAAAAGGCATTTTTTTAATTTATATTTATTCTGCAGTGTTGGATACCCCCTTAGCCCCTTACCGCCCTGACCCCACCAAACAGCTCTCTAACCTCCCCTCTCTACCTATATGCCACCATCTTGGGTACTGGCAGCTGCTAAAAATTTGGGCTTTTTTGTATCATAAATACCCAATTTTTCTTAGTGTAGCTGCCCATCCTCAATACCCTACCCCGCCTCTGCCAGATCTCTTTGCAAACATTGAATTACCCATTCCCCCCTCTGCCTCCCTCCTTCCCAGAGACTGTCACTTTTTATGTGATATCGTTTGCATGCGCGCGTCCACTCAAGCACTCCCGCACAATATGGCACAGGATCCGGAAGTCCCCCCCAGCGATGGGCTGCCCACCCGCCTCCCTGCTATGGCTCCCACCCACCAACGATTGGCACCACCGCTGTCTGATGCAGAGAGGGTCACAGAATGGCCCTCTCTGCATCGGTAACTCTACAAATCTATTTTTGCAGTGCCCCACCCCTGGGGCATGCAGAAATAGTGCGATCTCGCTAAAAATAGCGAGATTGCGGCAGAGAGAAGCCCAGGACTTCAGCGACGTACAGGGTACGACGCTGGTCGTTAAGGGGCGAAAGGGATATGAAACTCAACATTTTTCTATTATGATATGAACAGAACATGCAATTTTAACCAACTTTCTAATTTACTTCTATTAACTGTTTTTCTTTGTTCTCTTGGTATCTTTTGTTAAAAAGCAGGGGCGTATGCTTAGAAGCAGGCCCATTTCTGGAGCACTATATGACAGCAGTTTTGAAGAATGTTAACCATATGCAAGAACACGAGATGACAACACTATTTCCTGCCATGTTGTGCTCCAGATGCCTACCTAGGTATCTTTTCAACAAAGAATATTATGGGAATGAAGCAAATTTGATAATAGAAGTTAATTGGAAACTTTTTTTTTAATGGTATAATGTCTGAATCACAAAATAAAAATTTAACTAATTGCAAGATAAACGTGCAATCAAAGTTGTATGTCTGGATCTCCCCCATTCTGCTCCAGATTAGGATATGATGAGTGGAGCATACACACATGTGCCTGCTTCTTATTTGCTAGCCAACTGTATCCTTTTCTGAAGTGACACAGGAGCAAAGCTTTGACTATGAATTTAACCCAAGGCTTGACAAAAATTGGGTGCCACTGGCACCTTGAATGTAGGCCCTAGCACCCTGGTTTTGAGCCCCATAAGACACCCATGGGTGTCCCCCTATTACCCATCCAGAGTCACCAATTTGCTGCTACCAGCTGCACCTAAGATTTATGTTGCTGGTTCCTTTTTAGTCCATGTGTGGGTAAGGGGAGGGTTCAGTGGTCGTGGCAGTGATTTCAGGCTCATAGTACACTATAAGGCTTGTTATCTCACATGGCACAGTAGCTAGTGATACTGCTTAATATGTTGGTACCTAAGTGTCTCTCATCAATACCGCGTGCATCGTGATAATCTGTAGCCTCCCATTTCTGCAACCTTAGCTCAGCGTCATCAATCATCCAGCTGACAGGGGCTTCCCTATTTTTCCCTATTTACCTTCATTGGACGTTACTTTGCATTATACTGTCGGCTGACCGTTCAGTTCTTTCTAACTGGAGGGTTTCAGAGGTCCGCTGCTGTGAGCGGTTTTGCCTGGCGAGAGATGGTGACAACTGATTTACCTATCAGCCAAACAGAGGGCCATCTGGAGGATTCCCTGGGCGTTAGAGGACTGCCTTTGACACAAGCTTAATAATATATAGAGAGAGTGATGTGAACTACTATCACATCACACCCTTAGGGGGCGCTTCCTTAATTATAAATATTCACAACGATTAGTAAGATTTACAAGCAAATATTTCTTATTATGTGGTCATAAGTATACTAATTTGAAATAGTCAGATGGCAGTACCAGATACAATAAATATAGAGCATAAGATGGTAAACAATAAAATAATCACAATATCAACAAACCTAAAAAATAATAAGAAAAAATTAAAAAAATATATATAAAAGTCTATATATCCTTGAAGATCCAAAGGTGGAGGCAGCACTCTGTCAAAGGATGGCAATCCTGATGTACAAAATCTGGAAAAGAGTAAAACACAGAGGCGCCAACATGGCCTAATATCGCCAGGAAAATGAAACACAGCAACACAGATGAGTAGGATACTCACAAACAAAAAGCACCCAGCTAGTGCATGTGTAGCAGGCTGAAACTTTTGCAGTGGTCCAGCTCACTGTGTCCTTGGCACAAAGGCAGTTGGAAATCCTCAGAAGGTCCAGATATCAGATGCCTAAATAAGCAAGAGAAAACAAACCAACATGGCCAAATATCATCTGGACAAGGAGAATAGGACCCAGAGTGATTAAACTTTAAAAGATGATCTGCACCTGTGGGTGCAAATTCAGCAAACTGGAACCAAAAAAGTCGCCCAGTAGACTACTGCAAAGGCAATCCTCAGCAAAAACCAGGAACAGATATGTAGTGGTCACAGAAGTGATAAACCACACAATAGCAAGTGTATAAAATATTAAAAACTTTCGGCTAGATTTGGAGTTTTGTCGGTAACGACCCGAAAAACTAACGCCGGCTTTTTTCTGGCCGCACCATAAAAATAACTCTGGTATTGAGAGTCCACATAAAGGCTGCGTTAGGCTCCAAAAAGGAGCGTAGAGCATTTTTAACGCAGCTTCAACTCTCGATACCAGAGTTGCTTACGCAAGCGGCCAGCCTAAAAAACGTGCTCGTGCACGATTCCCCCATAGGAAACAATGGAGCTGTTTGAGCTGAAAAAAAACCTAACACCTGCAAAAAAGCCGCGTTCAGCTCCTAACGCAGCCCCATTGTTTGCTATGCGGTAACACTTCCTACGTCTGCACCTAACACTCTAACATGTACCCCGAGTCTAAACACCCCTAACCTTACACTTATTAACCCCTGATCTGCCGCCCCCGCTATCGCTGACCCCTGCATATTATTATTAACCCCTAATCTGCCGCTCCGTAAACCGCCACTACTTACATTATCCCTATGTACCCCTAATCTGCTGCCCTAACATCCCCGACCCCTATATTATATTTATTAACCCCTAATCTGCCCCCCACAACGTCGCCTCCACCTGCCTACAATTATTAACCCCTAATCTGCCGACCGGACCTGAGCGCTACTATAATAAAGTTATTAACCCCTAATCCGCCTCACTAACCCTATAATAAATAGTATTAACCCCTAAAGCTAAGTCTAACCCTAACACTAACACCCCCCTAAGTTAAATATAATTTACATCTAACGAAATTAATTAACTCTTATTAAATAAATTATTCCTATTTAAAGATAAATACTTACCTGTAAAATAAATCCTAATATAGCTACAATATAAATTATAATTATATTATAGCTATTTTAGGATTTATATTTATTTTGCAGGTAACTTTGTATTTATTTTAACCAGGTACAATAGCTATTAAATAGTTAAGAACTATTTAATAGCTAAAATAGTTAAAATAATTACAAATTTACCTGTAAAATAAATCCTAACCTAAGTTACAATTAAACCTAACACTACACTATCAATAAATTAATTAAATACAATTCCTACAAATAAATACAATTAAATAAACTAGCTAAAATACAAAAAATAAAAAAGAACTAAGTTACAAAAAATAAAAAAATATTTACAAACATAAGAAAAATATTACAACAATTTTAAACTAATTACACCTACTCTAAGCCCCCTAATAAAATAACAAAGCCCCCCAAAATAAAAAAAATGCCCTACCCTATTCTAAATTACAAAAGTTCAAAGCTCTTTTACCTTACCAGCCCTGAACAGGGCCCTTTGCGGGGCATGCCCCAAAGAATTCAGCTCTTTTGCCTGTAAAAAAAAACATACAATACCCCCCCCCAACATTACAACCCACCACCCACATACCCCTAATCTAACCCAAACCCCCCTTAAATAAACCTAACACTAAGCCCCTGAAGATCTTCCTACCTTATCTTCACCCTGCCAGGTTCACTGATCCGTCCTGAAGAGCTCCTCCGATGTCCTGATCCAAGCCCAAGCGGGGGGCTGAAGAGGTCCATGATCCGGCTGAAGTCTTCATCCAAGCGGGAGCTGAAGAGGTCCATGATCCGGCTGAAGACTTCATCCAATCGGGAGCTGAAGAGGTCCATGATCCGGCTGAAGTCTTCTATCAACGGCATCTTCAATCTTCTTTCTTCCGGATCCATCTTGCAGACCTCCGACGCGGAACATCCTCTTCCTCCGACGCCTACTAGCCGAATGACGGTTCCTTTAAGGGACGTCATCCAAGATGGCGTCCCTCGAATTCCGATTGGCTGATAGGATTCTATCAGCCAATCGGAATTAAGGTAGGAATATTCTGATTGGCTGATGGAATCAGCCAATCAGAATCAAGTTCAATCCGATTGGCTGATCCAATCAGCCATTCAGATTGAGCTCGCATTCTATTGGCTGATCGGAGACACTACAGGTCACTCTGCAAAAAATTTAACTATTCAGCTGAGCAGACAGCAGACCCATTGCTCTGGCTGCTGCTGCTGCGCTGGCACCCTTTAGGCTTAACCACATGGTTAGTAACAGCGGATGTAGAGGCCCTTTACACCGGCATCAAACATGAACTGGGGTTAAATGCTGTAAAATACTTTCTAGATATGTCCACAGATGAAGTTAACAACCATAATAACTTTGTGTTGCAACTATAAGAATTTGTATTAAAGAAAAATGTCTTTGTATTCAATGATCAATTCTACCTACAGACAAGAGGGACTACTATGGGCACAGCTTGTGCACCTACTTATGCTAACTTATTTCTATGCTGGTGGGAGCATAATACAGTATTTATTAATCTATATGAACAATATACTAAATACATCCCACTATGATTGAGATATATTAACAACATCTTATTCTTAGCATGCTGAGCCGGACAGATAGCTCAGCATGCTAAGGCACTGTGGCTGAGCTCTGTAGCAACCCAAGGGTTGCAGGTTCGATCCCCGGCGAGGTCCACTCAGCCTTTCATCCTTCCGAGGTTGATAAAATGAGCAGCGCCTTGAGACCCTTACGGGTGATTAGCCGTGCAATACATACATACAAGAATTTGATTTTTTCCTGAAGATATTGAATAATAATGATCTCAATATTAAAGTACCCTACCAGTTAAGCCAAACAGAGATATCCTTTCTTGATCTGAGAATATTTAATAAAGAAGATGGAACTTTAGGCACTGATTTATTCAGAAAAGAAACGGCAACTAATACCATCCTATATAGTACCAGTGCCCACTCCCAAAGTACCATTAAGTACCTATAGGGGATTTTTTTAAGAACAAGAAGGAACTGTTCAGTAGATATTTTATTTAAAGCAAGAGCTCAAGAATTAGAAAGCAGACTCGGCAAGAGAGGTTATAGCAACACCCCCATTAAAGAAAAAGCTAAAAGAAGCGCTATGCACATCAAAAGACAAGAATAGCTAAAACCTAAATCCCGCAAACAGGATGGCAAAACCAGATTAGTATTAACCTATAACTCACAGTCAGGATTTCCTCAATATAATAAAAAAAACATTGTCACATCTTTTCACTAGCATTTTTATTTTCATTAATATTTATTATTCAGCAATTCATTTCTTATATTTATACATCTACTCCATGTAGGGGTTAGGACACTTCACCAAGATTCTCAATATTATTTGTTATCAGCACCGTAACACATCATCACTTAATCACACTGATATTCACATCATGATGCGCATTAAGGCACGGTAAAAACACTAAAAAAGTACCCCACAAAAAAGTGTCAACAAACCATTGAATAAAATTGTACCAATGTATGTAACCGTATACAAGTTTGACACACTTACAATATATAATAATATTGGATGACCGGCATTTGCAACATAGTAACTTCAGATAACCAATAGAAAGGAATTAAGTTCAAACAGAACATGATATCTGTCTAATGATAGGTATAGAGAAAGAGTTTGATTGGTCCAAAATTCTACACATCATGATAGAGAGAGGCAGAGTTTTGATCCACATAAATACCTGCTAAAGCGGCGTGGCCACACCCTTTGATAAAGCTGGTAACGGCGAAACATGTCAGGGGAGAGTGGGAAGATCAATGGGTCCTTTTTAATAGGCTTTTTTAATTAGCAAGGCTACGCTGGAATATTATTTGGCACAGAGTGTCAATATACTTAATGGTACTAGATACACTGTGTGAATTCAGCGCGTGTCTGTTTACTCTACAGTGATTTGACAAACTCTATGCATTCGATAACGTTCTGATTAAATAGATTGCCTTAAGTTATAAGGTTTACATGGGATGGCTGTGAAATGAACTGAGCTCTATCTATGCGAGATATAAAATCTTTTGGCCTAAGCGCTGCAATAATAATACATAACTGCCGTGTATGGTGTTACTATAAATAATCCACCAGATTCTAAGTGGATCATTTATTTAATATTAGGCTGTACATTTCCATCTTGCAGCAATTTATTAGGCAATAATATAGTGAGCAACGTTTGTAGTTGTGGAATCCACTGAGTTCTATTTTTATGTGATACAAAATCTTTTGACCTAAGTATTGCACAATATTATAATACATAACTGCCGTGTATGGTGTTACTTTAAATGATCCACCTGATTTCAACTGAGTTCTATTTTTATGTGATACAAAATCTTTTGACCTAAGTATTGTACAATATTATAATACATAACTGCCGTGTATGGTGTTACTTTAAATGATCCACCTGATTTCAATTGGATCATTTCTATAATTTATTTAACATTAGGCAGCACATTGCTACTGTGCCGTTATTAACTAGGCAAATACTATAGTTTTCCACGTTTGTACTTGCACATTGGCGGACTATGGATTAATATCCATATCCTATGCCTGTTAAAGTAATAGAACCTCAATCCACTTTGAATATAATTATTCAGTATATTTCAGAATACTATCATCCAGCATAGTTTACTTGTGTATTTAATGTTCTTTTTTCATTTTTAATAAATGTTATATTTTATCAGTATTTTTCTCTGCCACAGGAACATTGTTCTGGAAATAAGCCTCTAAGGCAGTGCTTTCCAAACTGTGTGTCGTGACACACTAATGTGTCGGCAGCAGTGTGTAGGTGTGTCCCTGCTTCAGCACAATTTTTTTTTAATTTAAATTTTTTTTGGTTTCCGCCTACCGGCTATGCATATCACATGGGTGACACGTGATTGATACCTAGTGGGTCACACCGTCACAGTCTCATGCCTAGTGACTCACAGATCATCTTAACCTATTGGCGTAGTTCAGTGGGAACTGAAACTATTCCCATTGGCGGCACATTGGCTCCTGACTGCACGTGTAGTCTTCTCAATCGGCTCGTAAATGCATGTGTAGTCAGTGAGTGGGATAGCGGTGTGTTTGCAGCGTGGGCAGTAGTCAGTCGGACTTGCAGAGCTCTGAGGGCGACAGCTTAAACGCTGAGCTGAAGTCAAAGTGTTTTTTTTATGCAGCTAGCTCCCAGTAGTGCATTGCTGTTCTTGCTCTTGATATATGGATAGGAAGTGGAAGCTTAAAAATGCTTGATGATGAAATGCGATTGTCTTTATCTAATATTCCACCAAATATTCAGAAACTGTGTTCATCCCATCAACCTCATACATCCCATTAAAATAGTAAGTAGCTATTGGTGTTATTAAACTGTGTTTTAATTCTTGCACATACATAGTTACTTGTAAATACATGTAGTTATTATATAAGTTATGTATGTGTCCGTATCTCTTAAAACAAGTTAGTTTAACCTTGTATAACATTGTATAAAGTACACAGCACCTAAACCCTGTTAACCATTCTTTGCATTATAACTTGATATGCAGATAGGATAACATATTCAAGTGTATTTCCTTATTTATTTTAGAAGTAGTGCCATTAGTTTTCTTTGTGTGTGTGTATATTTATATATGTGCATGTATGTGTGTGTGTGTGTGTATATATATATATATATATATATATGTATGTATGTATGTATGTGTGTTTTTACACCCGAGTTGAATTATGAAGTGGCTGGGTGAAGGCAAATAGTATAACATTTTCTGTTATTTATAAATGTTACTTAAAAGAAATACAAAGCAAAAAAGTAACTACATAAGTTAACATAAATTGATTGTATGATAATTTGATAAACAAGCATTGAAATAATTGAATATTAGCTAATTTTATCTTAAAATTGGCTTTAATTGTAGCTGGGTGGTCAATAAAATTAGCTGGGCGGTGTGCCCATTAAATAGGTCCTGGGGAGAACACAAATATAAATATTGTTTATTGTGGAGATATTTAGCATTGACATTTTAAAACAGATTATTATTTATAAGCATAGTATTGAGGTTATTGCCTCCCTCTAGTCCACTGTTTTTCAAACCTGTCTTCAGGCCTCCCCAACAGTCCAGGTTTTCAGGAATACCTTGGAAGAAAGCAGGTAAAATAACCGTGTTTACTAATCAGCTGATTGTTTTAGATATCCTCAAAATGAGGCCTGAGGACAGGTGTGAAAACCAATGCAGTCTAATCATAGGTAGTGGCATGTCAAAATCTAGCTTTTACTGTATTTTAGTGCTCAAGTGTGTGCACAGGTGCAGCAACTCTCTTTCAGATACTTGCAGCAAAACCTAAGTTCTAAAATGGCGGCACCCATAAATTGAGGGAGGGGCATGAAATATTTTGAGTGTTTATTATCCCTTTTCACATTATCATAATCTAGTTCAATTATTATTATTTTTGTGTGCTATAAATTGGATCTGCATCCCCCATGTGTTAGGAAAATGGCTGTTCCTGAGCTAGATAAACATAACATTATTACAAGACAATCCTAGAATTTGTTTACAGAATCTTATGAAAAATAATTTGAGGAAAAAAATATATTTAGGTTTCGTTCGCTTTAATTATACACAAAACAACAAAGTATTATTATTATTATTTTACTTTATTTTTCAAGCGCCAACATATTCCGCAGCGCTGTCAGTAAATCACAGGCCAAGCTGGTATTTCCAAGAATGCCATTTTTTAAACTAAAACTACATCACTTTTAATTTAGCATTTATGGAATGTCCCTTTAATTCTGACTTTCATTTCCCTTTATCTTTGCAATTACTAACCCACTAGTGTTATCTTCCACGAGATATTTCTTCTCACTAAAATATTTGAATGTTTAATAATATCTTTATGCCTAAAAATATTTCTAGATTGTATTAATAAAAACCACATGACAGTTTACATAGGCATTGAAGAAAAGTCCAAATCTCTGATTAATAATTAACTTTTGTTATAGAAACCACACTAACAGCCTGAGCCTAACAAATACAATCTCTGTTATGCTGCATAAGTCATTCAGCGCTTGCATGAAGGTTGTTGTTATAAATACCTTTCATTTTAGCCACACCTGCTGCAAAAATGCTGTGTTTGTTTGCTTCTTTTTGTTTTATAAAACAACAAATATGTTTTAGCTGTATGATTCCTAATAAACCAGGCAATAACTTCAGAATGCCTAGATTGTCTTTGTAGACACTGTGAAAACATCATTGCCCTTAAGATGAATAGAATATTGAATAGCATGCAGAGATTATGGTTAATTATTATCTAGGGCCCTCTTTGGGATATTAATATAGCTTGTTCTTTGAGTGGCATTGATTTTAGTAGTATCACAGCTTAAAGGGACAGTCAACACCAAAATTGATATTGTTTAAAAGATAGATAATGGGGGGGTAGTTATCAAGCCGTCTACTTTTCTGCCTTCGCCGGCCCAATACGCCCGCCTAAGCTCGCCTACCTTCGCCGCCGCGGACCTTGAATACATTCGCCTAAGCTATCAAATAAAGCTGTCAAAAAGCCGCAGGGCGATAAGCAGCGGACTGTGAGAGTTATCACTCATCCGATCTCGCTGCTCTTCGGCTTTTTCCCAGCTTTATTGCTAGCCTGTCACTAAGCACTCACACTAAACTACACTGTTCTATCCCTATACCGGCGCCCCCGGAGCCTCCCGCAACTTAATAAAGTTACTAACCCCTAAACCGCCACTCCTAGACCCTGCCGCAACTCTTATAAATGTATTAACCCCTAAAGCGCCGCTCCTAGACCCTGCCGCAACTCTTATAAATGTATTAACCCCTAAACCGCCGCTCCCGGACACCGCTGCCACCTACAGTATACCTAGTAACCCCTATCCTGCCCCCCCTATACCGTCGCCCTCTATAATAAAATTATTAACCCCTATCCTGCTGATCCCGCACCTCGCCTCAACTAAATAAATAGTTTAACCCCTAAACCGCCGCTCCCTGAACCCGCCGCAACCTATATTAAACCTATTAACCCCTATCCTGCCCCCCTACACCGTTGTCACCTATATTAAATTTATTAACCCCTATCCTGCCCCCCACTACACCGCCGCCACTGTAATAAAATTATTAAACCCTAAACCTAAGTCTAACCCTAACCCTAACGCCCTCCTAACTTAAATATTAATTAAATAAATCTAAATAATATTTCTATTATTAACTAAATTAATCCTATTTAAAACTAAATACTTACCTTTAAAATAAACCCTAATATAGCTACAATATAAATAATAATTATATTGTAGCTATCTTAGGATTTATTTTTATTTTACAGGCAACTTTCAATTTATTTTAACTAGGTACAATAGCTATTAAATAGTTATTAACTATTTAATAGCTTACCTAGCTAAAATAAACTGAAATTTACCTGTAAAATAAATCCTAACCTAAGTTATAATTACACCTAACACTACACTATACTTTAATAAATTATTCCTATTTAAAACTAAATACTGACCTGTAAAATAAACCCTAATATAGCTACAATATAAATAATAATTATATTGTAGCTATCTTAGGATTTATATTTATTTTACAGGTAACTTTGTATTTATTTTAGCTAGTTAGAATAGTTATTTAATAGTTATTAACTATTTAATAACTACCTAGCTAAAAGAAATACAAAATTACCTGTAAAATAAATCCTAACCTAAGTTACAATTAAACCTAACACTACACTATCATTAAATTAATTAAATAAATTACCTACAAATAACTACAATTAAATACAATTACATAAACTAACTAAGTACAAAAAATAAAAAAACTAAGTTACAAAAAATAAAAAAATAAGTTACAAACATTTTAAAAATATTACAACAATTTTAAGCTACTTACACCTAATCTAAGCCCCCTAATAAAATAACAAACCCCCCCAAAATAAAAAAATGCCCTACCCTATTCAAAATTAAATAAAGTTCAAAGCTCTTTTACCTTACCAGCCCTTAAAAGGGCCATTTGTGGGGGCATGCCCCAAAAAGTTCAGCTCTTTTGCCTGTAAAAGAAAAATACAACCCCCCCCAACATTAAAACCCACCACCCACATACCCCTAATCTAACCCAAACCCCCCTTACAAAAACCTAACACTAATCCCCTGAAGATCATCCTACCTTGAGTCGTCTTCACTCAGCCGAGCAGCGATGGAACCGAAGTGGACATCCGGAGCGGAAGAAGTTAATCCTCCAAGCGGCGCTGAAGAAATCTTCCATCCGATGAAGTCATCATCCAGGCGGCGCTGAAGAAGTCTTCGATCCGGGCGATGTCATCTTCCAAGAGGCGCTGAAGAGGTCTTCTATCCGGGCGATGTCATCTTCCAAGCCGGGTCTTGAATCTTCCTCCCGCCGACGCGAAACATCCTTCTTCACCGACGGACTACGACGAATGAATGCTCCTTTAAGGGACGTCATCCAAGATGGCGTCCCCTCAATTCCGATTGGCTGATAGGATTCTATCAGCCAATCGGAATTCAGGTAGGAAAAATCTGATGGAATCAGCCAATCAGATTGAGCTCGCATTCTATTGGCTGTTCCGATCAGCCAATAGAATGCGAGCTCAATCTGATTGGCTGATTGGATCAGCCAATCGGATTGAACTTGAATCTGATTGGCTGATTCCATCAGCCAATCAGATTTTTCCTACCTTAATTCCGATTGGCTGATAGAATCCTATCAGCCAATCGGAATTGAGGGGACGCCATCTTGGATGACGTCCCTTAAAGGAGCCTTCATTCGTCGTAGTCCGTCGGTGAAGAAGGATGTTCCGCGTCGGCGGGAGGAAGATTCAAGACCCGGCTTGGAAGATGACATCGCCGGATAAAAGACCTCTTCAGCGCCTCTTGGAAGATGACATCGCCTGGATCGAAGACTTCTTCAGCGCCGCCTGGATGATGACTTCATCGGATGGAAGATTTCTTCAGCGCCGCTTGGAGGATTAACTTCTTCCGCTCCGGATGTCCACTTCGGTTCCATCGCTGCTCGGCTGAGTGAAGACGACTCAAGGTAGGATGATCTTCAGGGGATTAGTGTTAGTTTTTTGTAAGGGGGGTTTGGGTTAGATTAGGGGTATGTGGGTGGTGGGTTTTAATGTTGGGGGGGTTGTATTTTTCTTTTACAGGCAAAAGAGCTGAACTTTTTGGGGCATGCCCCCACAAATGGCCCTTTTAAGGGCTGGTAAGGTAAAAGAGCTTTGAACTTTATTTAATTTTGAATAGGGTAGGGCATTTTTTTATTTTGGGGGGGGTTTGTTATTTTATTAGGGGGCTTTGATTAGGTGTAAGTAGCTTAAAATTGTTGTAATATTTTTAAAATGTTTGTAACTTATTTTTTTATTTTTTGTAACTTAGTTTTTTTTATTTTTTGTACTTTAGTTAGTTTATGTAATTGTATTTAATTGTAGTTATTTGTAGGTAATTTATTTAATTAATTTAATGATAGTGTAGTGTTAGGTTTAATTGTAACTTAGGTTAGGATTTATTTTACAGGTAATTTTGTATTTCTTTTAGCTAGGTAGTTATTAAATAGTTAATAACTATTTAATAACTATTCTAACTAGCTAAAATAAATACAAAGTTACCTGTAAAATAAATATAAATCCTAAGATAGCTACAATATAATTATTATTTATATTGTAGCTATATTAGGGTTTATTTTACAGGTCAGTATTTAGTTTTAAATAGGAATAATTTATTAAAGTATAGTGTAGTGTTAGGTGTAATTGTAACTTAGGTTAGGATTTATTTTACAGGTAAATTTCAGTTTATTTTAGCTAGGTAAGCTATTAAATAGTTAATAACTATTTAATAGCTATTGTACCTAGTTAAAATAAATTGAAAGTTGCCTGTAAAATAAAAATAAATCCTAAGATAGCTACAATATAATTATTATTTATATTGTAGCTATATTAGGGTTTATTTTAAAGGTAAGTATTTAGTTTTAAATAGGATTAATTTAGTTAATAATAGAAATCTTATTTAGATTTATTTAATTAATATTTAAGTTAGGGGGGCGTTAGGGTTAGTGTTAGACTTAGGTTTAGGGGTTAATAATTTTATTACAGTGGCGGCGGCGTAGTGGGGGGCAGGATAGGGGTTAATAAATTTATTATAGGTGGCGACGGTGTAGGGGGGGGCAGATTAGGGGTTAATAAGTTTAATATAGGTTGCGGTGGGCTCCGGGAGCGGCGGTTTAGGGGTTAATATGTATAGAGTAGCTTGCGGTGGGCTCCGGGAGCGGCGGTTTAGTGGGTAATAACTTTATTTAGTTGCGGCGGTGTAGGGGGGACAGATTAGGGGTGTTTAGACTCGGGGTACATGTTAGGGTGTTAGGTGCAGACAGCTCCCATAGAAATCAATGGGATGTCTGTCAGCAGCGAACTTGTACTTTCGCTATGGTCAGACTCCCATTGATTCCTATGGGATCCGCCGCCTCCAGGGGTGGCGGTTTGAAAACCAGGTACGCTGGGCCGTAAAAGTGCCGAGCGTACCTGCTAGTCATTTGATAACTAGCAAAAGTAGTGAGATTGTGCCGCACTTGTGTGCGGAACATCTGGAGTGACGTAAGAATCGATCTGTGTCGGACTGAGTCCGGCGGATCGAAGTTTACGTCACAAAATTCTACTTTTGCCGGTCTCGAGCCTTTGATAACTAAGGCGAATCAGCCTCGCCACAAATACGCTGCGGAATTCCAGCGTATTTGAGGTTGACGGCTTGATAACTACCCCCCACTGCCTTTACTAGCCATTCCCCAGCTTTGTACAACCAACATTGTTATATTAATATACCTTATAACATTAAAACCTCTAAATTTCTGCCTGTTTCTAAGCCACTACAGACAGTCTCTTATCACATGCTTTTCTTTCCTAAGGCATGGAGAGTCCATGACTTCATTCCAATTACTTCTGGAATATTCAACTCCTGGCCAGCAGGAGGAGGCAAAGAGCACCCCAGCAGAGCTGTTAAATGTCACTTCCCTTACCCATAACCCCCAAGCAAGGATTGGGCTCTAGCTGTGTCCATGTCAATCTCTTTAGTAAGAGTAGTGGTGGCTTTTAGCAGTTAGAAGGCGGCAAGGTTGTCTTTGCTTTATTTCTAACATTATTGCTACCCCTGTTATAGAAAGCCAGAGTTAGTTACTCTGTTCTCTCTTTTTCTACAGGTCCCTGGTAGACGTGAAGGACTCTGCCACACCTTAGATGCCATTCCCTGCCTGACGGCAGGATCCACAGGTAAGTGCTTTCCTTATAGGTGAGATGGTGACAACACACTTAAGATTTATTTCTGCTGTGGACCATAATATTTGGCAATTATTGGAACTTCCTTTATTCCTTATTGGGATTATGGAATATAAGGGCACTGCATTATGTTGAGGTGGCTTATGAGGCTGACAGAGGCTAGCATTTTTATTTCACTTGATAGAGAAAGTCTAAAAGGTGACAATCGGAGTCCGGACTCTTTGAGAGATTTTATTTCATTAGGGACAATGTTATTGTTATAAAAGTAATGTATAAGAGAAGTCACATGCCTGACGTTTGTGAAGCAGCAACTGTTTGAAGTGGAGTGCTAATTTCCTGGCAGCTGGTCCCAAGCGCACCGAGTTACTATGATGTGGTTCTAACAACTGACAAGCATACAGCAGTCTTGAATCGAAGTTCCGGTTCTGTGAATACAAGGAGGCATTAACCGCATAGGAGCCTTTATACAAACCGCTTTGCTTGGAGATTTACCAAGGATCCGGTATGAGGCATATGCTAGTCTTGAATTGGATCAAGTGGTAACTATATAAGCTGGTTTTGGATGATACACGGGAACTTTGTACCGCGAATGTGGTGAGGCTGCTTGCTCAGTAATTCAAGTTGGTTTTCCAATCAGTAACCCTGGAACTGCTTCTTTGTAACAATTTCATATACAGAGCGTGTGATTCACACTAAGTGCTCTGATATTCACGGACATTTATTATTCTGTGTCTTATTTATATAATTGTTGCAACAATATATCTTTCACATGTCTGTTTGTAGCAAGCGGAATGTTTTTGTCATGGTTTGTTACAATATTATTATTTGTTAGACCCGTAGTTTTACGGTTATGTGTTAGATATTAGGTACTAACCAGGCCTGGTTCATATATGTCACTCCTTTTACTTACACAATGGGTTTGGGGTAATTTTGTTTCTGACATATGTAGGTTTAGCAAATAAACCACTTGTTATTTATGCAATTTGTGTGCTGCCTTGTCATTCTTTCTCACAGCTACTATTTTTAGCTGTGACTTCTCTTACACATTACTTTAATACTATTTTTTGACTGCTAGCACCTAATTTGTTTTTGTTTGTAACCAAGGTAGAGTGCACACATTTAACTCATTTGGAATGTTATTGTTATAGATGGGGACAGAAATGTTTACGTTATTTTTAAAATATTTTTTTTCATTTGTGCTCCGTTTTTATTCTTGTGACGATTTTAGTTGATTTTAGTTGTGGTCACACCAGCATTCCTCCGCACTTCCTCTTTCTGATCTCTGAGTACAGTGGAGTTAGTAGCGGTTTGCGTGAGGTTTAGTTCAGCTCCTGCTTGTAGATCTTGTCTCCGGTCCTGCTCTTATCGTAGGAGATCCTGCATTTTCAACTTAGATAGTCTGTTGTCAGGAGGTGGTAAGCCCTCAGCAGAGCTGAGGTATTACGGTGCTTGTTTGCTTGTTACTGTTGTTTTTTGCAGCAAACAGTTTAAATATTAAACAGATTACATATAATCTTTTATTTATTTTTCTTTCTTTCTTTCTAATGACACGGTGAGTCCACGGATCATCATCAATTACTGTTGGGAATATCACTCCTGACCAGCAGGAGGAGGCAAAGAGCACCACAGCAGAGCTGTTAAGTATCACTTCCCTTCCCACAACCCCCAGTCATTCTCTTTGCCTCTAGTAGAGGTGAAGTAATGAGGGTCCTGATTAAGATTCTTCTATAGAGATTTTTTTATTTTGAAGTCTGGGCAAGATTGCTCTGGCCTTCCATCACAATTTGTGTATAGCTGTACTCCATGTTAGTCTCTTCAGCAGGGCTGTGGTGGCTTTAAAGCAGTTAGGAACTTGTAAAGTGGGCTTTGATGCGTTTTCATAACACGTTGCTGCCCTGGTATAGAAAGCCTGAGTAAGCTTACTCTGTCTTTCTTTTTACACAGGTCTCTGTGAGGAGCGGCATCCTCTCAAACTTTGTGAGTCGTCTGACTGCCGGACGGCTAGAATACAGATAAGTGCCTTTTGTTGTTCTGGGGCTAGAAGACTGGCACTAAAGGGGTTGAGGACCCTCTGCTATTAGTGGGGCGAAGCCTGAGGGAAATTTAGGCAGTTTGCAGGCACGTTAGTCATGAGACTTAAGGGTTAATCTCCTTCATAGTAAGGAAGGGGTTAACCACCTTGGGGCTTAAATCTAATTTGAGTTTTAATCTGTACTTGGGCAGCTTTTTCTAATAAGACTGAGAAGAGAGCGCATAGGACGCCATTTCTAGGGTACTGCATAGCTAACACACATTGCCTTATGTGAAGCAATGTCACTGAGTTGGAGTATTCCATTCTGCTTTTTTAGCGGTGTGGTGCATTTTATCTAAGACCTTTGGCTTATATCTGTACCCTGCACAAGAGTGTATTAAACTTTAGGCTGTAGTAATGCCTTTTTTGTGCGGCAGGATGAAGCGCAATGTTTGCGCTCTTCATTTCTATGCCGTCTTTGTGAGCCCGCCTTCTTCTTCTTGGGTAGGAGAAGCGCCATCTTGGACTGCAGTTTTCGATGTCCCCGCCTAGCTCTCCGACCGAGACCGGATCGGCGTTTCTATTATTTTCGATCCTGAGAGGTGATAGGGTTGTGAGACAGTGTCAAGCTGATTTTCATTCTTAGTTCTCCAAAATCAGGCTCTCCTCTGTAATTATACAAACAGAGCTTGTATAGAGTTACAGTCTTTATTATTATCGGTTATTTGTAGAGCGCCAACAGATTCCGCAGCGCTAACAGTCTGTTGAGTTTTAACTTTAGAGCTGAGTAGCTACTTTATAGCTCAGTAAGCTATGGCTCTGCTGATTGATAATTTGTGTTTTAGATCTGTAAATAAAAGCGTTGGAACACTTTCTCCTTTAATTATCACCTTTCTCATTCAGGAATACCAAGAGAAATTTGAACCAATGGAAAACTTTTTCTTTGCCCTGATATGGTACACAATTGTTTGCTTGTTACATAGGTCTCATACATATCCCTTGTTTATGTTAGAGTTCCTTTACATAAGCATATCTTATCATAATTAAAAAAAAGAAAAAAGAAAATATTTTTTTACTAAAGAATGGAACAGCGGTCTGTTCCTAAGTATATATATAATCCAGCAAGTATATATATTTTTAAAGTGACAAAGTCATTTTATATATTTTAAAATAATTATTTTCAAAATTATTTTAGCCTCATGTCTCCCTGGATGATGCTGTTTAGGTTAATGCCACAGCTTCTCTTCAAACGTCCCAAGTCCTTTTTTATGGTGTCACATGCAGTGCCCTGCAGTTCCTCTCAATCTCCTGGAGGAGTTACTTGTTGCAGAATTGCTGCCCAGGTGTCTTTTGGTATATGTGGCATTATCTGTTTTTTTCTATATTAAAGGGAAATCGTTAGAAGAAATGTAACAAATCAGATAGTATGGTTTCTGCTCCGCTTGCTACTATGCATATTGCCTTCCTTATAGTCTGATAAGGAGGATAGTCGGTAGCATTTGAGGGTTAAATCTCTGATTCGGACAGTATAATTCCTTCATCTGCTGCTGAAGTAGTTCTCTTCAGAGTCAAGCCTGTACAACCTTTAGTATTATTTAGGAGGGGTTGGCTTCTTGGTAGACTTTGACTCTTTTTTTCGTTGTCACCCCTAAAGAATCTAGTTATTTTTATATACTCTAGGTTTCCTTGGTATAGATTCTCCTGTTTTCGACTATGCTAGGAGAAATTCTCAGGTATGGGAGAAGTCAAGGATTCCTTTTTCCCCATCTCCTGTCTGTAATAATCTGTCAGCATGGTACTTAAAGTAGTAAGGGCCTCTATTATTCTGATTAAGATAGATGCTCCTTTCAGGATGGAGACCTTTATGGATTTGTGCGGCATCCTTTGGTGCGACACCTGGTCTGATTCCAGAGAGAGGCCAATTATTTCTTTCTGTCGCTAATGTTGCCTTTCGTAAAGGAAACCCACAGTTAACTCTCATGTAGGGTTTACCACCGAGCCAGGATCCGGTCCTATGGAGGGTAATCTATCTGTTTTGTCTTGCCTGGTTACGAAAGGTCCTAGATCCCTAAGGGGCTGTTGATATAGTACTCCAGGTTTTCGATTTGGAATTCAACCCCTTCTTCCCAGGAGCAGGTTTCACCTCTCAATATTATCTGCAGTCAGATAAGAGGTGAGGCATTATTGTAATGTGTTCAGGATTTTACTCCCTGGGAGTGATTGTCCAGTTGCAGTTCTGGAACAGGGGGTTTGTACAATTTCCATTCTTTTCTTGGTCCTAGAGGGAACTTTTTGTCCTAATTTAGAACTGAATTGTCTAAACAGTTTATCAAAGTACTGTTCTTCAAGATGGAGGTTATTCGCTCCATTCTTCCTTGGTGCAGAGGGTCAGTTTATTATGACCTTAGACCGGATGGATGCATACTCTCAGGTTCCCATTAAAGGGTTCTTCTGAGATTTTTGAGTTTTACTTTCTGACCAAACTTCTTCAGTTTGTGGTTCAACAATGGCTTTGCCATAGCTTCCTGAGTTTTCTCAAGGATTCTGGGATTGCAGTTGCCGACCTATGGTTTATGCAGCATCCTTCTTCTAGTGAAATCTCATTTGACTTGCTTCGTTCATGTTTGGAATTGGAAAGAAGTCCCTTGTCTCAGCTACAGGGTAGTCTGCATAGGGACTATAATTGTTTCCCTATCAATGTAAATTCTTCTGACAGAAAAACCAAATTCCTTCTCTTTTCAGTCTTCTGTTTGGCATCTGCAAGTCAGTGTATGGAGGCAATTGGTATGATGGTGCTTCCATAGACATAATTTCTTGTTCTATTTCATTTAAGAGCTTTGCAGTTGGGCATGCTCAGTCAGAGGAATGGGGATTATTTGGATGTCTCTGGGAATTGGTCCAGACGACAGGAGTCTCTTCCCGTGGTGGTTGCAGGTTCGATCCCCGGCTAGGTCCACTCAGCCTTTCATTCTTCTGAGGTTATGAACAGTGCCTTGAGACCCTTACGGGTGTTTAGCCGCGCTTACAATTACCCAATTCAATTCTTACATTTGTGCAAGTAATCATATTTCCTCTGAAGCACATTTTAAGGAGTTATCTCTCGGTACCCTCAAGGGTCAGATTTCGGCTTATTCCATTTTGCGGATGGTGTCATATGATGGCTTAGTTGTAAACTCTGTTGCTCTGTAAGCTGAAAGTCAAGAGTTCAAATCCAGCTGTGGCTATATACGCTTTTTACCCAAGCGTGTGGTGGATGGGCCGTATATACAATCCTTATCAGGTTCTGGTCAGAATCAGGCCTGTGTTTAAGTCGGTTGCTTCTTCTTGGAGCCTTAACCTTAACCTTAAAGTTTTTTCTCCATGAGACTAGGTGTTCCATAGAGATCTTGGAAAGTTTTGTTTCTTCTGCTTTCTTCTGCTCAGAGATTTCCGGACTCTCAGCTTGGCAGTGTGGTTTTCCTTATCTCGTATTTCTGACAGATAAGGCAGTTCTCCGTACCAAGTTTGGTTTTCTTTCTAGGGTCCTTTTCGGACAGAAGTTTTATTCAGGCAAATGTTGTTCCTTTTCTCTGTCCCTTTCCTTCTTTCATGAAGATCGGCTGTTGCACATCCTAGATGTTGTGCGGGCCCAAGCATTTTATCTACTTTCTCAGGAACTTTGTCAGTCTTCTGCATTGTTTTGTTTTTCTGGATAAACATAAATGCCAGAAAGCTTCTTCCACTTTTCTTCTCTGGTTGTGAAGTGTTATCCGTAGGGCTCATAAGCATACTGGACAACAGCCTCCTGAGAGTATTTCACCCCCCTCTACTTGGGAGGTGTCCTTTTCTCGGGCCTTCAAAAATGAGGCCTCTGTGGAACAGTTTTTTCTAAATTCTTTTAGTTTGATTTTTTTGCCTCGACTGGGGCTTCTTTTGGGAGAAAGGTTTTTCAAGCAGTAGTGCCTTCTGTTTTGTTTACCTGTCTTGTCCCTCCCGTATCATCTGTGTCCTCTAGCTTGGGTATTGATTCCCAACAGTAATTGATGATGATCCATGGACTCACTGTGTCATTAGAAAGAAAACAAAATTTATGCTTACCTGATAAATATATTTCTTTTTTGACACAGTGAGTCCACAGCCTTTTCCTGTTTTCAGACAGGTTCTTTTATATAAACCTCAGGCACCTCTGCACATTGTGTTGTTTCCTTCTCTCCTTTTCCTTCGGTCGAATGACTGGGGGTTGTGGGAAGGGAAGTGATACTTAACAGCTCTGCTGTGGTGCTCTTTGCCTCCTCCTGCTGGTCAGGAGTGATATTCCCAACAGTAATTGATGATGATCTGTGGACTCACCGTGTCAAGAAAGAAAGAAAGAAAGAAAGTTATCAGGTAAGCATAGTTTTTTTTTTTTTTTTTTGTGGGACCAATTTATTCATAGTAATGGACACTAATGAACATAGTGGTTCATTTGAAAAATGTTTGTTTTGCTTGGAGGCAAATGTAATTCCTCCTGTGCAGTTTTGCTCCTTTTGCCTAAATAAAACTTTTATTATTGAAGATAATAATTATCTCTCAGAGTATTCTGTCTCTCAGGACAGTGTTTTACTGCCTATGCCTCAGCTTTCCCCTCAAATGTCCCAAGCTTTAACAGTTCCTCATGCAGTGCCCGATGGTTCCTCTCAACCTCCTCAAGTGGGTGTTTATTTACCGGGGGATTTTGCTGCACAAATAACTTCTGCAGTTTTAGCAGCTTTGTCAGCCTTCCCGGTTTCCGGTAAGAGGAAGAGAAAGTCTAAAAATATTTCTTTCAGTAAGGGTTCTGACTCCTCAAAGACAGCGTTAGTTAGTCTCCCTCAGTTATCTGATAATGAGTATACTTCAGTGGCTTCTGAATGTGAGATCTCAGATTCTGAATCTAGGATGGAAAGTTCTACTGATTCAGAAGAGGTTAATTTTAGATTTAAGCTTTAACACCTCCGTTTACTTCAGAAGGAGGTACTCGCTACCTTAGATGACTCCGAACCTTCTGTCGTTGTCAACCCTAAAAAGTCATCTAAACTTAATAGCGTTTATGATTCTCCCTCATCTGTGGAAGTTTTTCCTGTTCCAGACAAGATGTCAGAAATCATAGCTCAGGAATGGGATACGCCGGGGATTCCCTTTTCTCCTTCCCCTGTTTTTTTTAAAAATGTTTTCCTATTGCCGATTCCATTCGTGACTCGTGGCGCACTGTGCCTAAGTTAGAAGGCGCAATTTCTTCTCTCGCTAAAAGAACTATTATTCCTTTAGAGGATAGTTGTTCTTTCAAGGATCCCATGGATAAGAAGCTAGAGGCTTACTTAAAAAAGATGTACGTTCATCAGGGATTGCAGGGGCAACCTGCTGCAAGCATTGCTATGGTTGCGGGAGCAGCATCTTATTGGTGCAATGCTTTGTCTGAACTGATTTCAGAAGAGACAACTAAAGAGGAGATCCAAGAAAGGACCAAGGCTCTTAAATTGGCCAATACTTTTATCTGTGATGCCAACATGCAAGTGATTAGATTGGGAGCTAAAATGTCTAGCTTTGCGGTTCTAGCTCGCAGAGCTTTGTGGTTAAAATCTTGGTTGGCTGATGTAACTTCCAAATCCAAGCTTTTGTCTTTACCGTATAAGGGTAAAACTTTATTTGGTCCCGGTTTAGCTGATATCATTTCTATGATTACGGGTGGAAAGGGATCTTACCTACCTCAGGACAAGAAGAATAGACCTAAGGGTCGCCAGAATTCAAATTTTCATTCCTTTTGAAATTTCAAAGTTGAGAAGTCTTCTTCATCCTCTTCCAAGCTGGAGCATGGAGGTCCAGTCAGCCTTGGAATAAGGGGAAGCAAACCAAGAAGCCTTCCACTGATTCTAAATCAGCATGAAGGGTTTGCCCCCGGTTCTGTACTGGATCAGGTAGGGGGCAGACTTTCCCTTTTTCGTCAGGTTTATCTGCAGACCAGGTAAAGAGAGAGGCCTCTTAAACTGCGTAAAGGACCTATCTTCCCTGGGAGTGATTGTTCCATTTCCTGTAAGGAAACGGGGTCTAGGATTCTATTCAAATCTTTTTGTGGTTCCCAAAAAGGAGGGAACTTTTCATCCAATCTTAGACCTAAAGTGTCTCAATAATTTCCTCAGGGTTCCATCTTTCAAGATGAAAACCATTCGTTCCATTCTTCCCTTGGTCCAAGGGTCAGTTCATGACGTCCATAGACCTGAAGGAAGTGTATCTTCATGTCCTATTCACAGGAATCATCACCAGTTTCTGAGATTTGCTTTTCTGGACAAGCATTTCCAATTTGTTGCACTTCCGTTTGGCCTTGCCACGGCGCCCAGAATATTCACAAAGGTTCTGGGAGCTCTTTTGGCAGTGGTCAGATCTCAGGGAATTGCGGTGGCGCCTTACCTAGACAACATCTTGGTTCAGGAATCATCCTTTCATCTAGCAAAATCTCATAAAGAGATGTTTGTTGTCTTTTCTACATTCCCACAGGTGGACAGTGAATCTGAAAAAGAGTTCCCTTTTTCCAACTAAAAGTGTGTTTCTTAGGGACAATCATAGATTCCCTGCCCATGAAGATTTTCCTGACGGAGGTCAGAAAATCCAAACTTCTTGCTTCGTGCCTTTCTCTCCAATCTGCTATACGGTCATCAATGGCCCAATGCATGTAGTTGATTAGTCTGATGGTGGTTTCCATGGACATAATTTATTTTGCTCCGTTCCATCTAAGACCTCTGCAACTATGCATGCTCAGTTAATGAAACGGAGACCATTCAGAGCTATCGCAGAGGATAGATCTGGATCCCATAACAAGAGACTCTCTCTTGTGGTGGATTTCTCAGGACTATCTGTCTCAGGGAACTTGCTTCCTGAGACCTTCCTGGGTGATTGTGGTCATGGACGCCAGCCTGTTAGGCTGGGGAGCAGTTTGGGGCTCTCTAAAAGCTCAGGACCTGTGGACTCGGAAGGAGTCTTCTCTTCCCATCTTAGAGTTGAGAGCAATCTTCAATGCCCTGACAGCTTGGCCTAAATTATCTTTAGTCCGGTTTATCAGATTCCAATCGGACAACATCACCTCGGTGGCTTACATCAACCATCAGGGAGGAACTCAGAGTTCCTTAGCTATGAAGTGTGACTCGCATTCTACAGTGGGCAGAAGCTCACAATTGTCTTCTGTCTGCCATTCACATCCCAGGGATGGACAACTGGGAGGCGGATTTTATGAGCAGACAGACCTTTCATCCTGGGGAGTGGGCTCCCCATCCGAAAGTGTTCTCCAGGATAACCCTCAAGTGGGGGGGTTCCGGAGTTGGATCTGATGGCGTCTCATCAAAACGCCAAGCTTACAAAGTACAGGTCAAGTTCAAGAGATCCTCAAGCCGTTCTTATAGATGCTCTGGCGGTTCCTTGGATCTTCAATTTAGTGTACCTGTTTCCTCCGTTTTCTCTCCTTCCACCAGTCATTGCTTGTATCTAGCAGGAGAAAGCTTCTGTGATTCTAATAGCTCTTGCGTGGCATCGCAGGATCTGGTTCACAGATCTGGTGAAGATGTCATCTCTTCCACCCTGTAGGTTTCCTCTGAGGAAGGACCTTCTAATTCAGGGACCCTTCCTCCATCTAAATCTAGATTCTCTGAAACTGACTGCTTGGAGATTGAACGCCTAGTTTTGGCCAGGCAGTGCTTTTCTGAGATGGTCATTGATACCATGCTTCAGGCTCGTAAACCAGTTACTCATAAGATTTACCATAAGGTTTAGCGCAAATACTTACATTGGTGTGAATCAAAGGGTTTCTCTTTGAGTAGGCTCAGGGTACCCAGAATCTTGTCTTTTCTTCAGGAGGGCCTGGAGAAGGGTTTGTCAGTCAGTACTCTGAAGGGTCAGATTGCTGCTCTGTGTATTCTTTTGCACAAACGTCTGGCAGATCTGCCAGATGTCTAATGTTTTGTTCAGGCCCTGGTCAGAATCAGGCCTGTGTTTAAACATGTTGCTCCTCCTTAGAGCCTTAATCTTGTTCTTAAAGTTTTGCAGCAGGCTCCGTTTGAGCCGATGCATTCTGTTGATATTAAAATGTTATCTTGGAAGGTTTTGTTTCTTCTTGCTATTTCTTCTGCTCACATAGTTTCTGAACTGTCCGCTCTGCAGTGTGATTCCCCTTACCTTATTTTTTATGCAGATGAGGCGGTCCTTCGTACTAAGTTGGGATTTCTTCCTAAGGTAGTGTCTAATCGCTTATGCAGAGAAGATCCGTTCCTCCCTTATGATCTTTTCTGTATGGTCTTTTTTGGATGTGTTTTCACTAGATTTAGAATAAATCATCTTGCTTTCAAGTCTGCCTGTTTTTGGGACTCTATTTGCTTCACGGATCTCCATTAAGAGTGCAGAAATTTTCCTTTTCACAATAGTGCTTTTGGCGTCGTTGTGGAGGACACTACTTCCGGCACTGCTCCAGGGATTCACTTCAGGTCAGTGTTAGCGTAGTGTAATACTGAAGACACGCTACAGACACCGCCATTGTACAGTAGCTGAGTAAGAACACAGTATATTTTGTTTGTCGTTCTATAGATAAATCACCAGTTAGTGCTCTCCATCACGTCAGAGATCCCCATACAGCTCCCCAACCTGAAAGACTCGCATCTGTTGAGATTACAGTCCAGGTTGGACGAACAAAAGAGGCCCCTTGAATTAAGACGATGGTGATTCAACCACCAAGTCAGAGAAGATCGAACATTGTGATTTAAAGATATTAATTCTGATATCTTTGTATAATCCCTGCACCACTGGTTCAGCATACAAAGCTGAAGAGGTCTCATGTGAAAGCGAGCAAAGGGGATCGCATCCGATGCAGCAGTCATGAGACCTAGAATTTCCATGCACAAAGCTACCGAAGGGAATGATTGAGACTGAAGGTTTCGACAAGCTGAAACCAACTTCAGACGTCTCTTTTCTGTTAGAGACAAAGTCATGGACACTGAATCTATTTGAAAGCCCAAAAAGGTTACCTTTGTCTGAGGAATCAATGAACTCTTTGGTAAATTGATCCTCCAACCATGTCTTTGAAGAAACAACACAAGTTGATTCGTATGAGATTCTGCAGAATGTAAAGACTGAGCAAGTACCAAGATATCGTCCAAATAAGGAAATACCGCAATACCCTGTTCCCTGATTACAGAGAGAAGGGCACCGAGAACCTTTGAAAAGATCCTTGGAGCTGTTGCTAGGCCAAACGGAAGGGCAACAAACTGGTAATGCTTGTCTAGAAAAGAGAATCCCAGGAACTGATAGTGATCTGGATGAATTGGAATATGAAGATACGCATCCTGTAAGTCTATTGTAGACATGTAATGCCCTTGCTGAACAAAAGGCAGAATAGTCCTTATAGTCACCATTTTGAATGTTGGTATCCTTACATAACGATTCAATATTTTTAGATCCAGAACTGGTCTGAAGGAATTCTCCTTCTTTGGTACAATGAATAGATTTGAGTAAAACCCCAGACCCTGTTCCAAAACTGGAACTGGCACAATTACCCCAGCCAACTCTAGGTCTGAAACACATTTCAGAAACGCCTGAGCCTTCACTGGGTTTACTGGAATGCGTGAGAGAAAAAATCTTCTCACAGGCGGCCTTACCTTGAAACCTATTCTGTACCCTTGTGAAACATTGTTCTGAATCCAAAGACTGTGAATCGAATTGATCCAAATATCTTTGAAAAATCGTAACCTGCCCCCTACCAGCTGTGCTGGAATGAGGGCCGCACCAGCATTTTCAGCCCCCGCGAGCCTAGCAGCCCACAGGGAAAAAAGTCAATTGAAAATGTTTTAAAGGTAAGAAAAAAATATTTAATCATATGCATTATCCCAAATAATGAAACTGACTGTCTGAAATAAGGAATACTGATTATCCTGAATCATGGCAAATATAAGTTTAAACACATATATTTAGAACTTTACATATAAAGTGCCCAACCATAGCTTAGAGTGTCATTAATAAAATAAGACTTACTTACCCTAAGACACTCATCTACATATAGTAGATAGCCAAACCAGTACTGAAACGAGAATAAGTAGAGGTAATGGTATATAAGAGTATATTGTCGATCTGAAAAGGGAGGTAGGAGAAGATATCTCTACGACAGATAACAGAGAACCTATGAAATAGATCCCCTAGAGGAAGACCATTGTATTCAAATAGGCAATACTCTCTTCACATCCCTCTGACATTCACTGCACTCTGAGAGGAAAACCGGGCTCCAGCCTGCAGCGAAGCGCATATCAACGTAGAATCTAGCACAAACTTACTTCACCACCTCCATGGGAGGCAAAGTTTGTAAAACTGAATTGTGGGTGTGGTGAGGGGTGTATTTATAGGCATTTTGAGGTTTGGGAAACTTTGCCCCTCCTGGTAGGAATGTATATCCCATACGTCACTAGCTCATGGACTCTTGCTAATTACATGAAAGAAAGCTGTAAATCCGTAAGTGGCGTTTAAATACGCTAGATTACTTATATTGATTTATATACATCGCGATATCCTATTGGACTTTTTCTTTGTTATGGCCCTAAATATATATCTATTCTTTTTTTGTGCTATATGGAGGCTCATCTCCATACTTGCTAAATATTCTATCATTGCTATAACTTTAGTCACTCTAGGGGGATCCAGTTTCTTCCAATCTCTAGCTATGCACAATTTAGGAGTCACAAAAATATAAACCAACATTTTTTTTTTTGATGCTTTGGTACCCAGTTACCAACAACGTGATGGAGAGCACTAACTGGTGATTTATCTATAGAACGACAAACAAAATATACTGTGCTCTTACTCAGCTACTGTACAATGGCGGTGTCTGTAGCGTGTCTTCAGTATTACACTACGCTAACACTGACCTGAAGTGAATCCCTGGAGCAGTGCCGGAAGTAGTGTCCTCCACAACGACGCCAAAAGCACTATTGTGAAAAGGAAAATTTCTGCACTCTTAATGGAGATCCGTGAAGCAAATAGAGTCCCAAAAACAGGCAGACTTGAAAGCAAGATGATTTATTCTAAATCTAGTAAAAACACATCCAAAAAAGACCATACAGAAAAGATCATAAGGGAGGAACGGATCTTCTCTGCATAAGCGTTTTGTGCGAACCAACCGCACTTGATCACTGCATAAAGAGAAGTGCCGTATACCGCTAATCTATATATTCTAATTCTCACTTTCCATCACCTGGATTCAATTAAACCTCCTCATGATCCTATATTTTTAACTATATACATCCCAGACTAATGCTACATGAAAAAACTATGCAATATTAAATGTGTCATATAAGTAAATTTACAATCCTAAATATGTATCCTTGGACTAATATTTATAATAATTTTTGCATATATACTGTAGCTTTAAAATCTACAATAAATAGATACATATAGATTTTCTACTAATCCTCAGTATAGAATACTTCCTGAATGAATTTACATTATTACCTATATATATATACACACATACACTTATTCTTATATACTTATTTCTATAACATAGTGTTTATACCTATACACATATGTTACCAAATTGTCTTTTTTTTTAAACATTTATTTTTTATCAACATTCATATTAACATCATAGAATAAAGGACAACACAGGAAAAATATTTGACAATACTCTTGTAGACAGCAATTCAAAAGAAACAAAACCTATGTTGAATGTTTTTGACAAGGTTACATCATAGAAAAAAGAATTGTACTAGATATACTTCCGCATAATATGAGTCAATTCTTGTGACCTCTTTGAACCAAACTAATTCATTCTTCTATTGGCAAAAGTTCTTTTGTATGCAAATAGTCGTGACAAAGAGGGAAAACCCCCAAATAAAACATAATTCTCTTTATGCTTACATTTTTTTTATTGAAGCATTAATATACATTATTAATCACATACATCATAGAGTGCAACACGTCCCTAAGTCAAAATACATAAGATTAACAACTTTCAGAGATTTCAAGGTGTTACACATCGATCTTCAATATGCATTAACATCTTTCATATAAAACCTTGCAATTGATTTGAATTATGACATAATACATGCTCTTTTGGTATACTTCATAGAGCTTGTTTGTGTAGCTTTTTGATCATAATTATAGCTAATTCTATATTTACAGTTTTTTTTCTTAAATACAGCTAGGTAGGCTTGCTTGGTCATTTCTGTAATACTTATTAACATAATGCATGTAGTATTGTGTAATTTCACTGTGATGCATACATATATTTGTATTTTAAACATTTGTATGTCATTGTATTTTATCACTTTCAGGTGTACCTGTCCCTTTAAATAGGGGGCTGACACCTAACTAACTCACCTATGATTAAGTGCTCAATCGAGCACGAAACTAGTCAGGGAGTTTGGAGCTGTGTACGTTTTTAATTATGTACTAAATAAAGGTAAATTTTTATTTTACCACTTTGCCCTGTGACTCCTTTGCTTAATTGTGCTGCTGTATTTTGGAACTGTGATTTCTTTTTCGGCTACACCGGCCGTCTCTCACAGCAAGCACCCCTGCTACCTGCACGCTGCACGGATTGGTCCACCTCTGTCCGCTGATCTCACTGGGACTTCCGCATTTGCAGTGGCCTGGTTTGTGTGTTGTGGGAGGAAATCCCTAGGGATAGGTATTGGGAGTGTTTGTAGTGTGTATAATATGCGCGGGAGGATGTTTATTTTTATGACTCCAATCTTACCTAACCAAGATAGAGGTTTGTTCTTCCAAGAGGAGAGGTCTCTAATTATTTCATTTTTCAGTTTGAGGTGATTCAATTGAAATAAATCTCGGGGATCTTTTGAGAGAAGGACCCCTAAATACTTTAAATGGGTGATAGCTATTGGTATTTGATGTGTTTCACATAAGTTTAATATGTCCTATTTTGCTTTCACCCACCATGTCTAAACTAACTGAATCTGCAAATATATAGTCTATTCGTGAGTATTTGGCGCAAGGGTGTGAATAATATGTAAAATCCTTGGATGTTGGGTGTGCAATCCGCCAGGTGTCATGCAGGAGCAAATCCGCTAGTGTTGCTTTCACTGATTTGAGTATTTTATTACTAACACTAGATGTGCCATTGGAGGTGTCATGCTGTGGGTCTAGCGGCCGTCTAACACGCCTGTTGATTAGTTAATACTGTATATATTTAAAATATCTTGCACTGGGTGTTTTATTAGGCAAAGAAAAAAATAATAATATAGGAATACAATACAAGCAATACAATAAAAATAAGCAAAAGATAATGTAAAGAAAAAGAGAAATAAAAGGAGAAATAATTAACAACAATAAACTTGTTAGCAACTGTGAGGGTGGTAATCCGTGAGTATATGCAACATATTAGAAAAAGACAATTCCCAGGACCCTTGAGGAACGATCCCGGGTTTTTGTGTGGCCAAATAGACCTAATTATAAGGCAAATAAAATGGGGAAAAAAAAGGGAAAATAGCTAAAAAAAAGGGGAGGGGGGATAACACTATTTTTTTACTCTATGGGGGATATCTATTGTGGCTAGCAAAAGACAGGCCACCTCCCAATAGGTCTGGCCTAAGATTCTCAGGAATCATTACATCTTAATTATTTTTTAGATAATGCTTAAGAGTGCATTAGTTATGGATATTTGAATGTACTCACCGATCTATGAGGGGGATCTTTATTCTGGGCCTGAGTTCCAGGAATATAGTAGCTAGACAATGTTATGAACAAGTTTAAAAACGCATTATATCAGGAAAAAGTTATGACACATCCTCAGTCTTTGCTCCATAAGCCTGTCCACTACTAGCAACGTATGTTACCATCTAAGAGGTATGACCGGGACAGTATGGGGGTGCGTTAAGTTATGTTAAACATTATAGGTAATGTTTATAAGCTAATATTGCGCTTCAAGAAACTCTACAAAGTATAGACCAGGATAGTGGATAAATGTATAGTGTACAGCAGTACAGTTCGCGTATCCCTGTAAACATAAAAAGGTTATCAACAATAAAACAATCTTATAACTTGCAGTTCACATCGTATAGAGATGGGGGCTGTTATCAAGTGGGGAAACTGTCCGTTCTGTATTCGGAGCTGCTCTTGGTGGTTATTCTCTGTATGTGGCATAGGGTATTTGTTGCGCTAAGTCATGATTTCTTCTCCTACCAAAGTGGTTCAGCGTGGATATGTCCAGGATTGGGCACCCAGTGCCCTGCACTACTGACCTTGCTATCCAAGGCCATAGGCCTCCGAAGCAAGAGCCAGCAAAAAAGAGTTACATGGATCCTGTTAGGCCACAGTGTGATCATTTGGTGAGATCCTAGGTGCTTCTTCTGGTTTGTCCCCAAAGTTGCCCCTATTTTGGGGTAAAGCAACTACCGTGTCAACGTCTGCCAAAAAAGCTTGTAAATCTGAGTCCGGTCTGTAGATCAAGGTCTTATTGTTATGGGTGACTATTAAAGATACTGGGAACCCCCAACGGTATTGAATCTTGCGATTTCTAAGTTGTTCTGTTACATGGGCCAGTTCACGCCTTTTCTGTAAGGTGGCTGGTGACAAATCTGAAAACAATTGAAATTCAGTTCCTGCATGTTGAATAGTTTTCTTGGACCTTGCGCAGTGCATAAGTTCCTCTTTGTCTTTGAAATTAAGGAATTTTATTATAATGTCCCGTGGGGGGGCCTTAGGTGGGGGTTTAGGCCTCAGAGCTCTGTGCGCTCTTTCCATTATGATCTCAGTCGAGGATGGTGTACCTTTTTATTGTGCGAAACAAACTTTGGAGGTATCCTTCAATGGCGGGGGGGGTGAACGGACTCAGGGACTCCTCTAATCCTTACATTGTTTCGATGACCCCTATTATCTAAGTCTTCTATCTTATCCGAAAATGACTGTATAATTGCTGTATGATCCTGTAGCGTAGTGGAATTAGTGTGTACTGTGGCATCCATAGTGGTCTGTGCCTCTTCTACTGCTGCGACCCTGCCCTCTAATGTGCTAATTTCTTTGCGCAGGTCTTGGAACAGATTTCGCATTTCCAGCATGACATTTTGTATATCTTCCTTAGAAGATAGGTGTAGAAGATCCTTTTTAGTAACATTAGCATGCAATTGAGCATCATCGAGAGCATTTTGTTCCGGGGATGTGAGTTGTAATGCCTCCATATTCTCTTTATTTGGTGTCACGTGCTGCTCCAGTGATTTTAGAAATTTATTTAAAGTTTTTTGGGAGGTTTTCCTCTCTGCTTTATGGTGTCTTTTATTAGGCATTCCCCACTATAGAAAGAGAAGGCTGAGAATATTGGGGACAATGCTTTGATGAGGGCAAAATGATAAGCAGCCTTAGGGCTAATTTCCCTGTAGATAAAGTTGTTTAGCCCCTATTGGGAGATACCAGGTCCCTGCTTGTGTTTGCTATTTAAATGTTAGCAGTCCTGGGTCCTGACTTCTTCAAGGTAAAATTGTGATAAGCAGTATCTCTTCGTAGGGCACTGTCTATCCTGATCGCTCTCTCAAGATCCTGTGATTAAATTTAGGTCTGCCTTACTACGTGCTATCAGGCCCTGGATGTTGTCAGCCTCGTGTACGCAAGCGGCCTTGTTATTCGTTTTAGCAAGTGATACGGCAGCGTTTTGGCATCCTCACTTACATAGCCCTATACTTTCTGCTTATTTTGTTTAATTAAGTGTCAGTCGCATCGGGCTTATCAAGCAGGGGCAGTGAGTGTAAGGTGCGAGTCTTACCCGCTCTGAATGCGTGGATGCAGCGATCCAAAGTGTATTATTATTCCATATTAGTAGAATACTTTTTATATCATGTATTTCAAGCTCTTTAAATGATCTTTGCCATCTGTGAAGAATCGTTTCTAGATATAATTGACCATTTTTTGTCGTAATCATTTTATACCAGTTCGTGATTGAATAACAACCAACCCTTAAAATGTGTTTACCACTTTCAAAAACTCCTAGGTCCCAACTAAGATTAGATTCAGAAGTAGTTTGACAAAAAAAATGTGTCTAAGTTGGAGGTAACCAAAGAAGTGTTGTTTTGGGATATCAAATTCTGTTTTGATTAGCTCAAAGGATTTAATGGTCTGCATACCAAGTTCCACCAGTTGGGGTACATATCTAAATCCCCTCAAATTCCAGTGTTGGAAGATCCCATGGTTAAGGCCTGGAAGAAACTCTGGGTTCTTTGTGATGGGTAAATATCTGGATATTTTATAGTTCAACACAAAATTTCTGCCATGCCAGAACCACATTTTTAATCGCACTTAAACTACGAATAATTGATGGTAACTTGTTCAGATGTAAATGAAGGATTGCTTTCAATAAAAAGGGTCTTATCAGTTTCTACTCTATTTAAAAAAAAGAAAAACAATTATTTACCGTGATCCAATATACTGCAATTTTAACCGTGGTAACCCAGTTATAAAATTTAAAATTTGGTGAGCCAAATTGTCCAAATTCCTTATCCTGAGCCAAAAATCGCATGTAGAGACGTGCCTTTCTCTTCCCATAAAAACGTTCTACCTAATTTATTAAACTACCTTAAATCTAAATTTTTAATAAATATTGATAGATTTTGCATTAAATAAAGTAGATGCGGAAATAGGAACACTTTCAACAACACCGTTTTTGCTGACAATGAGATAGGCAGTGGTCTCCATTTACCATCATCATCTTGCTTTCACCAAAAAAATATTGTAGTTCAAAGTATACCCGTTACTGGGATTATTGGACAGATAAACCCTGAGATTTTTTATTTGTTCTACCGTTTGAAAGGGATATTCTCTCAGACTATCCTTCTTCTTTTTATAGATCCATAGTAATTCAGATTTATTTTGATTGATTTTATATCCGGAGAACATACTATATTCTTTCACTATCTCTAGAACCAGTGGGATACTGTGCTTTGTAGATAAAAAAAAAATGTGATCTGCATAGAGTGAAAGAATATATTTAGTGACTCCAATTACAATACCTTCCAGCTCGTGTCTGAGACGAACAGCTAAGGGTTCTATAGATAGAATGAAGAGAAGCGGCAAAAGTGGGCACCCCTGTCTGGTACCTCTAGATAAAGTTATCTTGGGGGAAAAGTCCACCATTAATCAGTAGATAGGAATATGGATTATTATAAATCAATTTAACAAAATTTAGGAACCCACCTGTCAACCCAAACCCAATGACATAAATAAGTGATCCCAACTAATTGAGTCAAATAATTTTTCAGCATCAAGTGTCAATATCTCCATATCTTGTTTAGGGGCTTTCTGACCATTTTTAAGCCTATTCCAAAAATAATCTAGAATCAAGAGCACCTTCTGAATGTTTTTTTAGTTAAGTTTCTACCTGTCATAAATCCTGTTTGATCTACATGAATTAATTCATGTATTTCTTAAAGGGACACTAAACCCAATTGTTTTCTTTTGTAATTCAGATAGAACATGCAATTTTAAGCAACTTTCTAATTTACTCCTATTATCAATTTTTCCTCGTTCTCTTGCTATCTTTGTTTGAAAAAGAAGGCATCTAAGCTTTTTTTTTGGTTAAGAACTCTGGAGAGCACTTTTTTATTGGAGGATGAATTTATTCACCAATCAGCAAGAATAAAGAAAATTTGATAATAGGAGTAAATTAGTTGCTTTATCTGAATCACATAAGAAAAAATTTGGGTTCAGTGTCCATTTAAGTCTATCTGCAACTATAGATGTTAATAATAGTTATTATTCAATAGAGAAATATCTTTTTTTTTAATAAGAGTAACTACAGACGCCGTAAAAAAACTCGAGTCCATCTTATTATTATTATTATTATTATTATTATTATTATTATAGTAATATTTGTTAAAAGGATTAACCAAAGTATCGATAATATTTCCCTACATCATTTTATAAAATTCAGCGTTACCCAATTTTCTTACATATTATGCCATCGGTATGTGTATGTGTATGAACAACATATTAGCCTATGTAAATTATAAGAAGCTTACTGAGATAATATGTATGACTATGAAAGTCCTGTTGGCTATTATTTCACATAATTTTCTATATTTAAACCTCCTGGAACTCTAGTCTGCAAGTTAAATATCCATTTAACTTCTTTCTTGCTCAAAATCTGTTCCCTATTTCCCTCTCTGGTGGAAATTGGAACATGAGCCACAACCTGTACCATAACCTGAGTTATATCTGAAGAAGAATTTTAAAATGCTTGGCAACCAATGTACATGATCAGGATTTTTTATATCTTGTATATGCTTCTGAATTCTGTCATGTAAGGCCCTTTTCGTTTTTCCTACATACTGTGCAGAGCATGATTTACAGGTAATGAGGTACACTACATGAGTAGTACTACACATAGCAAAATATTTAGCCATATATTGTTTCTGCGTTTTACTGGATCTAAATATGTCTCCTATTTTTATGTGCCTTTTCTCCTAGTTAACCACATACTGTCTTTTTTTATAGGTAGGCAAAAGAAAAGGAGATAATATATCTCCTATTGTTTTTGTTCATTTGGGGATAAAACTATATCCATCTTCAACGTGTTTTTTTAATGTTGGATCTACTTAGAAAATTGGTAGACTGTCCCTAATAACCCTACATATTTTATTGTATTCAAGACTATATGTAGTGATACATTTTATTTGATTGACTTACTTGTGTGGTTTATAACCCTTACTTTTTAATAATACATTTCCTCTTGGGATTTAATAGACTTCTTTTTTGGTGCACATAAGTCATTTTGTCATCAGAATTTTTTTTTTAACCTTTCCAATAAATCATTTGCATGTTCATGATACTTAGATTAATCAGAACATACTCGTCTGATCCTAATTAGTTGCCCTTTGGGTATTGTTTCCTTGACAGGTTTTGGATCCATACACCTTGCCATATAAGTACACAATGAGAATTCTTCCTCCCATAGGGAAGTTAGTATTGGACAACTCACCAAATATGGAGGTCTCCAACATTGTGCTGAGCTTGATTGAAACATTTTAGACAATCTTAACGGAGTCAAATGCCATCTTAGTAATATTTTTAAAATCAGATTCTAACATTGTGTCACAATATAAGGTATTTTTTATAAAAGTAATATCCTTTTCAAGGTCTCATTCAAGAATGACTCTAGCCATTTCACCTTCCTGTGCCTTCATTTGCCCTATAGTCGCCCTAGTGTAGTCAAACAATAAGATGTTTAATTAGATGCGGTTTAATTTGTTTTTTAAGAGCCAAACAAGGGTGTTTGCATATTGTTGAGATATTAAAGCAGCAGTGAAAATGTCATATTTTTACATATTGTGCAATATATGCACATTGGCACTCATTTATATAAACCTTATTTTTCATTGAGATTTTGGAGCCTGAAACCCCCACCTTTCTCCCGTGATAGGCTCCTTGTCAGCCAAAGCAATTTTTTTTTTTTAAAAGCACTTCACTGAGTGTTTGGCCATTTGCAGCCGCTTTCATGACCCATTCAACATAAGGATATATTGATAGAAAAATGTGTAAATGCGCATAAACAGCACGGGGATGATTATAAATGTATTAACATACTATGTATGAATATAAATTGAAACCTTCCTAAATAGCTGTGAATTATATCTCCAAAAAGATGTACTATGTTCGAATATAATGATTTAGGCAAACCGAATTGGTTAAAATATATTTCTCTTGTTAAGTGTGTTCAGTCCACGGGTCATCCATTACTTATGGGATATATTCTCCTTCCCAACAGGAAGTTGCAAGAGGATCACCCAAGCAGAGCTGCTATATAGCTCCTCCCCTCACATGTCATATCCAGTCATTCTCTTGCAACCCTCAACAAAGAAGGAGGTTGCGGGAGGAGTTGGAGTTTTTACTTAATTATTCTTCAATCAAAAGTTTGTTATTTTAAATGGCACCGGAGTGTGCTATTTTTCTATCTCAGGCAGTATTTGGAAGAAGAAACTGCCTGCGTTTTCTATGATCTTAGCAGGCGTAACTAAGATCCACTGGCTGTTCTCGACATTCTGAGGAGTGGGGTAACTTCAGAACATGGGAATAGCATGCGGGGTCCTCCGCAAATGAGGTATGTGCAGTACAATATTTTCTGGGAATGGAATTGACTAAGAAAACACTGCTGTTACCCGTATGATGTAAGTACAGCCTTAAATGCAGTAGTAGTGACTGGTATCAGGCTGATAAATGTATGCACAGTAGAGTTATTTTCTAGGGACTAGAATTTGACTGAGAAAATACCGTTAATACTGAAATAATGCTTAAGCCTTATCTGCAGTGGAAGCGACTGGTAGCAGGCTTAGTGATAACTTTGCATGACATTAAAAGAAGTTTGTTTTCAAAACGTTGGCATGTTATTCGTTTTGTGAGGTACTTTGGTTATAAATCCTTTTGGGCATGAATTTTTTTCCACATGGCTAACGTATATTTCTGCATAGAAACCTTTATATCAGGTCTCCCACTGTTGTAAATGAGCGGGAGGGGCATTTTTTAGCGCCTTGTTGCGCATTTAAAATTCTAGCACAGTCTTCCTGCTTCTTCCTCCTTGATCCAGGACGTCTCTAGAGAGCTCAAGGGTCTTCAAAATTCATTTTTGAGGGAGGTAATCAGTCACAGCAGACCTGTGACAGTGTGTTTGACTGTGATAAAAACGTTAAATCTTAATTTGATATCCGTTTTTTGGGTATTGAGGGGTTAATCATCCTTTTGCTAATGGGTGCAATCCTCTGCTAATTAATACATTTAAAGAATGGTTGACTATTACTGAATTAGTTCTTTGTTATTCAACTGTGTTTTTTAAAAAAAGCGCTGCAGCGTTTTTTATATTGCTTGTAAACTTATTGAAGTAATTTCCAAGCTTGCTAGCTGCATTGCTAGTCTGTTTAAACATGTCTGATACAGAGGAATCTGCTTGTTCATTATGTTTAAAAGCCGATGTGGAGCCCAATAGAAATATGTGTACCAATTGTATTGATATTACTTTGAATAAAATCAATCTGTACCGATAAAGAAATTATCACCAGACAACGAGGGGGAAGTTATGCCGTCTAACTCTCCTCACGTGTCAGTACCTTCGTCTCCCGCTCGGGAGGTGCGTGAGATTGAGGCGCCAAGTACATCAAGGCCCTTACAAATCACTTTACATGATATGGCTAATGTTATGAAACAAATTTATTTATTGATACTTCTTTAAAATAACAAAATCATGGAGAACAAAGAGACACGTTTGCAGGCGCAGCACCAGGGCTTACGCGTTTCGGCTGTGAAGCCTTAATCATAGCATACAGGTGCTGTGCCTGACAGGTGAACTTAACACCTTAGGTTGATTCTCATTGGTTAAAAGAAAATTTAAAAGCAAAAGAAAAACAACCCGCCCGCTTGGAAGTGTCAAGAACTAAATATAGTATAAGTGAAGCAAATACACCATCTCTACTGGTATAGTCCAATAAACAATGAATGGTATAAAGATCCATATGTATACAAACATCGATACAATTATCATTATTTAGAACATAGAAACAAATAGGATGGTTAAAGGACAAAAGGACTAAATATATGTCAAAATGAGGGACAAAAGTATTAGACAAAAGAACTATATATGCCAGGAGAAGATGTAATATATAAATCAACTTAAAAATAGTGTGAGATAAAGTGCAATACCTAAACCATATGCTAAATAAATGTCAATGGAAAAATAATAATAATTATCAGAAAAATTAGGACTGCTGGTGCAAGAATGCACGAAAGGTACATAGTAATATACGGTATAGTGTAAATGAATATATTAACGCAATTATATAGTACAGAAAAAGTTCATAACATTAGCTATATGTGAACTAGGAGTTTCATATGTGTCTAGCCTTATAAAAGTTGCGATGATATGATCAGAAAAGAAAAATATTTAAGAAATAAAATATGAGGAGTAAAAAAGAGAGAAAAAGGAAAATGACAAGCACAAAATGCTAAATCAAAGTAGGCATTACACCTAGGGGAGATAACAAAGAACTGGAGTTATTCCCAGTAATTTATTAAATCATACCTAGAGTTAAGTCCTTTGGGTATTCTGGTGTCGAGTTTAAACATCCAGAATGCTTCTCGTTTGGCTAATAGTTTACTGAGGTTACCACCTCTGCTAGGCAGGACCACTTTTTCGATGATACACCATTTTAGTGATGTGAGGTTATTGCCATGTTTGCCATAAAAATGGAGTACCAATGGAGTAGTGGCTTTTCCTATATTGAAAGATGACAAGTGTTCCCTGAATCTGGAGTTCATATCCCTGGAGGTGAGTCCTACATACTGCAGATGACATTCGGTACAGGAAATGAGGTATATGACATTGTTAGCTGTGCAATTGAGACAGGTTTTGATGTCAAATGTCTGGCCGGTAATGTAAGACGTGAAATTATTGGTGACCTGGACAAAGTCACAAGGTTTGCAACGTCTGCTGCCACATTTGAACATCCCTGCGTGTCTCAACCACGAACTTTGATTAGTCTCGATTTTTTTGAGTTCTGTAGGTGCTAGGATACCCCCTAGTGTGTTACTTTTTCTATAGGAACATTTTAGCCCCTTCTCCACTGTAGTAACTAATTTGTCGTCAGCAGCCAGTAAGGCAAAATGTTTTTTGACTATACTGCATACTTTATTGTACTCTGTGCTAAACTGTGTAACAAAGTACACTCCTTGGGACGATTTTGATCTATCATTTTTCGGTTTGTCTTGTAAGAGTGTCTTCCTATCTATATGTTCAAGGGACTTTTTGGCCCTTGTGACATCATGTGAAGGATACCCTCTTTCCCGAAGTCTGGCTGACAGAGAATCAGCTTCTTTGTCATAGATAACTCTGTCAGAACAATTTCTCTTCAATCTGGTAAATTGTCCCTTGGCAACAGCGTATCTCATTTGTATGGGATGGCTGCTGTTGCCATGCAACAGGGTATTGCCAGATATGGGTTTACGATACACGCTCATGGAGACACCACCATCTTGAGCGCCCGTAAGAGTGAGATCCAAAAAATTTATATGCGTCTTATGTACCTCATGAGTGAATTTTAGGTTCAAATCGTTTGTATTCAGAAATTCCAAGAAAAGTGGCACATCTGACTGTCTGCCTGACCAGACCAAGAGGAGGTCATCGATATATCTCCTGTAAAATTTGATATTTTGTTTGAAGGGATTCCCATCTCCAAAGATGTGGCACAGCTCCCACCAACCCAGGTAAAGGTTGGCGTACGAGGGAGCAAACTTAGCTCCCATGGCTGTGCCACATCTCTGGAGATAGAAATCTCCCTCAAACCTGAAAAAATTGTGTGTGAGTAGGAACTCAATTACAATGATGATAAAATTTTGAAACTCTTGGGATAGGTCACTGTAGTTTTGGAGAAAGGAGGAAATTGCTTGCAGGCCTTGTGTATGAGGTATAGACGAATACAGGGCTACTGCATCTATGGTTAACCAAGCATATTCATGGCTCCATTGAAACGTCTCCAGGATGTTAATTATATGTTTTGTATCGCGAACATATGATACTAAAGAAAGTACCATAGGTTGCAAGATCGAATCTACCCACTGTGAGAGGTGCTCCAAAAGGGAGTCAATCCCACTCACAATGGGTCTGCCTTGTACTTGTGTAATGCTTTTGTGCACTTTTGGAAAGTGATGGAAACAGGGGATCCTTGGAAATTGTACATCAAGATATTTAACAGTCTTATCATCCAGGAAACCCTGTTCCCTACCATCATCCAGAATGTGTTTCAATTGTGATTTAAAGATATTGGTGGGATCCCTGTGAAGTTTTTCATAATCGTCTGTATTATGAAGCTGACGTTTGGCCTCAGCAATATAATCACTCCTATTCATTACAACTACTGCCCCGCCTTTATCGGCGGGGCGTATGACTATCTGATTATTGCCCTTGAGTTCTGCTAGGGCATTTTTCTGTTTAAGAGTAAGGTTTTGTCTAACTTTCTTGGTTTCTTTATGAAGCTTGATTAGATCCATCTCAACTCTCTGTTGGTAAGTTTCTAAGATTTGACCTCTACTCATGATAGGATAGAAGCTAGATTTCTCCATAAGTGTGGTACTTCTGTTGGTGAGATCTGTCTCTGTGCTAGATTCAGTTGCTAGAGTTTGAAGAGCAACTATATCACACATTTCTGCAAAATCACTGATGTTATTAGTCATAGGTGGTGTAAGTGTGGCTCGTTCAGCTGACGCAGTGTTTGTACTGAAAAAATGTTTTTTCAGGGTCAAGTTTCTTATAAGGCGATTTACATCTATAAGTGTCTGAAAAAGATTGAAACTGCTCGTGGGTGAAAAGCCTAAACCTAAAGCTAAAACAGAATGTTGTTGTGGTGTTAAATTCACAGATGAAAGGTTAATGACATTTGTAATCATTTGTATTTGCTCAGTGGTTTGTTCCCCCTCCGAGGATATCTGGCTTGACCGACTTTGGTCGGTCCTCCATTGTGTGTTTGATCTGGGGCCTGTGGAAAAACCTGTTCCAGATCATTGGAGGCTATACCGGTGTTTGGTATAACTAAAGTGGGGGGAGCATTAGGCATATTAGTTGTTATATAACGATTGTTGGTATGTTCTTGTGAGTATTGCTCTTTATGTCTCACTATGGGTGCATTGTCTAGAGCTGGTGTGTATGTCTGTTTATTTTTGAGTATGCCTATAGGGAAGGATGGCATGTTTTGAGCAATGGGGATGTCGCTAGTTGTAGGAGGGGCAGCAGAAGGCGTAGCGAGTTTGTTACCCTCATCAGAGGAGCCATCATTGTCGCTACTTGAGAAAGAGACATTTCTAGAGTTAGATCTATGTCTTCTACGTCCTCTGTTGCCCCTCCGTGTACCTGAGGGAAATTGATTGCGTCTGTATTCTCCCCTTTGCTTACGATTCCAAATATATACAGAGTCACTCTGGTAATCAGAGCGATCTCTTAAAAATTTGGAATGCTTGTTTTCCATTATTAGGCTTTTGCCTCTTGCTACCATGCCCCTAAGAATAGAATCAAATTTAACAAATTGAGGGTCTGAAATACGTTTGTCCATTTCGACTTGTAAGTCCATAATCTCTTTTTTGATAGTGTCCAGTTGTTTGGATTTGTAGCTTCTTAACATCAACATCAGTCGGGAAGAGCATTCAGAAAGGACCTCGTTCCAATTTTTTACGAATTCTTTGTCGCTGGTATCCACATCAAAGGAAGGAAATTTGAAAACTCTCAATCCTCTCGGTATCATGCCTTCTTGTATATATTTATCGAAGGCCCATACGTCCCATTGCACTTTGCACTCTTTTAGGAGTAACGACTCCATTAATTCAAAAAGAGAACTGAGTGAGAGAACCTCCTTGCTGTCTGAAAAGATCTGTTCGTAATCAGACTGATGATTACTCCTGGCTGTTGCAGGCATTAATGAAAAGAAGTCTCTGTTGGTATTTGCTTGACTAGTATTAGACAGTTGGTTCTCCATGTTAATAAAGTGATAGAGATCTCAAGCAGTCCCAAGTGTGAAAAAGCTCTGCACCTGCTGTATCCTAAAGGTACCTCCAGTAGTACCTGAGAGAACACAATATATGCAAGAAAAGATAACAGACAGGTGGGTCACACTAGCTGTGTAAATATAGCAATGTTCGTTGCACAATGTAACTGCCCTCGAAACCCCATGCAGCAAATAGATACAGTCACTAATAAACACACTCTCAAATAAGCAGGTATCAGCGTTGATGAATGTATAATATCATAGGAGACAAAGGGAACGCTGGCGTGTCATATGCCAGACTCACCTCAAACTAGTGGTTCCTCAGCTCACAAGGACGAAAAGCTTTCGGCTGACTCGTGCTGAGCAGTGTGTACTTAGGTCGCTCTGTGGTTGAAGCTGGCTCCAAATTCGTGCAGACCTCCAAGGGGTAACAGCATCCAAATCGGCATTCGCCTTTATATCCACCTCCGTGTAAGTAACTCTAGGTATGATTTAATAAATTACTGGGAATAACTCCAGTTCTTTGTTATCTCCCCTAGGTGTAATGCCTACTTTGATTTAGCATTTTGTGCTTGTCATTTTCCTTTTTCTCTCTTTTTTACTCCTCATATTTTATTTCTTAAATATTTTTCTTTTCTGATCATATCATCGCAACTTTTATAAGGCTAGACACATATGAAACTCCTAGTTCACATATAGCTAATGTTATGAACTTTTTCTGTACTATATAATTGCGTTAATATATTCATTTACACTATACCGTATATTACTATGTACCTTTCGTGCATTCTTGCACCAGCAGTCCTAATTTTTCTGATAATTATTATTATTTTTCCATTGACATTTATTTAGCATATGGTTTAGGTATTGCACTTTATCTCACACTATTTTTAAGTTGATTTATATATTACATCTTCTCCTGGCATATATAGTTCTTTTGTCTAATACTTTTGTCCCTCATTTTGACATATATTTAGTCCTTTTGTCCTTTAACCATCCTATTTGTTTCTATGTTCTAAATAATGATAATTGTATCGATGTTTGTATACATATGGATCTTTATACCATTCATTGTTTATTGGACTATACCAGTAGAGATGGTGTATTTGCTTCACTTATACTATATTTAGTTCTTGACACTTCCAAGCGGGCGGGTTGTTTTTCTTTTGCTTTTAAATTTTCTTTTAACCAATGAGAATCAACCTAAGGTGTTAAGTTCACCTGTCAGGCACAGCACCTGTATGCTATGATTAAGGCTTCACAGCCGAAACGCGTAAGCCCTGGTGCTGCGCCTGCAAACGTGTCTCTTTGTTCTCCATGATTTTGTTATTTTAAAGAAGTATCAATAAATAAATTTGTTTTATTTTTATCGGAGCATCCAGTACTCTTTCTTTTTGATGTTCATTGCTCCAGACCCACTGGTTTGCTGCCGAATCGGAGTCTCTACAGTTCCTCCTGCAACTGCCCTCCCCCCACCTTTCCTCAAAGTTGCCGCGGCTGCAGATTTACCTGCGGATCTACCTGCTGTGCTGGACACCATTGGATTTCTTATCCCTCCCATATACTTACACGGAGGTGGATATAAAGGCGAATGCCGATTTGGATGCTGTTACCCCTTGGAGGTCTGCACGAATTTGGAGCCAGCTTCAACCACAGAGCGACCTAAGTACACACTGCTCAGCACGAGTCAGCCGAAAGCTTTTCGTCCTTGTGAGCTGAGGAACCACTAGTTTGAGGTGAGTCTGGCATATGACACGCCAGCGTTCCCTTTGTCTCCTATGATATTATACATTCATCAACGCTGATACCTGCTTATTTGAGAGTGTGTTTATTAGTGACTGTATCTATTTGCTGCATGGGGTTTCGAGGGCAGTTACATTGTGCAACGAACATTGCTATATTTACACAGCTATTGTGACCCACCTGTCTGTTATCTTTTCTTGCATATATTGTGTTCTCTCAGGTACTACTGGAGGTACCTTTAGGATACAGCAGGTGCAGAGCTTTTTCACACTTGGGACTGCTTGAGATCTCTATCACTTTATTAACATGGAGAACCAACTGTCTAATACTAGTCAAGCAAATACCAACAGAGACTTCTTTTCATTAATGCCTGCAACAGCCAGGAGTAATCATCAGTCTGATTACGAACAGATCTTTTCAGACAGCAAGGAGGTTCTCTCACTCAGTTCTCTTTTTGAATTAATGGAGTCGTTACTCCTAAAAGAGTGCAAAGTGCAATGGGACGTATGGGCCTTCGATAAATATATACAAGAAGGCATGATACCGAGAGGATTGAGAGTTTTCAAATTTCCTTCCTTTGATGTGGATACCAGCGACAAAGAATTCGTAAAAAATTGGAACGAGGTCCTTTCTGAATGCTCTTCCCGACTGATGTTGATGTTAAGAAGCTACAAATCCAAACAACTGGACACTATCAAAAAAGAGATTATGGACTTACAAGTCGAAATGGACAAACGTATTTCAGACCCTCAATTTGTTAAATTTGATTCTATTCTTAGGGGCATGGTAGCAAGAGGCAAAAGCCTAATAATGGAAAACAAGCATTCCAAATTTTTAAGAGATCGCTCTGATTACCAGAGTGACTCTGTATATATTTGGAATCGTAAGCAAAGGGGAGAATACAGACGCAATCAATTTCCCTCAGGTACACGGAGGGGCAACAGAGGACGTAGAAGACATAGATCTAACTCTAGAAATGTCTCTTTCTCAAGTAGCGACAATGATGGCTCCTCTGATGAGGGTAACAAACTCGCTACGCCTTCTGCTGCCCCTCCTACAACTAGCGACATCCCCATTGCTCAAAACATGCCATCCTTCCCTATAGGCATACTCAAAAATAAACAGACATACACACCAGCTCTAGACAATGCACCCATAGTGAGACATAAAGAGCAATACTCACAAGAACATACCAACAATCGTTATATAACAACTAATATGCCTAATGCTCCCCCCACTTTAGTTATACCAAACACCGGTATAGCCTCCAATGATCTGGAACAGGTTTTTCCACAGGCCCCAGATCAAACACACAATGGAGGACCGACCAAAGTCGGTCAAGCCAGATATCCTCGGAGGGGGAACAAACCACTGAGCAAATACAAATGATTACAAATGTCATTAACCTTTCATCTGTGAATTTAACACCACAACAACATTCTGTTTTAGCTTTAGGTTTAGGCTTTTCACCCACGAGCAGTTTCAATCTTTTTCAGACACTTATAGATGTAAATCGCCTTATAAGAAACTTGACCCTGAAAAAACATTTTTTCAGTACAAACACTGCGTCAGCTGAACGAGACACACTTACACCACCTATGACTAATAACATCAGTGATTTTGCAGAAATGTGTGATATAGTTGCTCTTCAAACTCTAGCAACTGAATCTAGCACAGAGACAGATCTCACCAACAGAAGTACCACACTTATGGAGAAATCTAGCTTCTATCCTATCATGAGTAGAGGTCAAATCTTAGAAACTTACCAACAGAGAGTTGAGATGGATCTAATCAAGCTTCATAAAGAAACCAAGAAAGTTAGACAAAACCTTACTCTTAAACAGAAAAATGCCCTAGCAGAACTCAAGGGCAATAATCAGATAGTCATACGCCCCGCCGATAAAGGCGGGGCAGTAGTTGTAATGAATAGGAGTGATTATATTGCTGAGGCCAAACGTCAGCTTCATAATACAGACGATTATGAAAAACTTCACAGGGATCCCACCAATATCTTTAAATCACAATTGAAACACATTCTGGATGATGGTAGGGAACAGGGTTTCCTGGATGATAAGACTGTTAAATATCTTGATGTACAATTTCCAAGGATCCCCTGTTTCCATCACTTTCCAAAAGTGCACAAAAGCATTACACAAGTACAAGGCAGACCCATTGTGAGTGGGATTGACTCCCTTTTGGAGCACCTCTCACAGTGGGTAGATTCGATCTTGCAACCTATGGTACTTTCTTTAGTATCATATGTTCGCGATACAAAACATATAATTAACATCCTGGAGACGTTTCAATGGAGCCATGAATATGCTTGGTTAACCATAGATGCAGTAGCCCTGTATTCGTCTATACCTCATACACAAGGCCTGCAAGCAATTTCCTCCTTTCTCCAAAACTACAGTGACCTATCCCAAGAGTTTCAAAATTTTATCATCATTGTAATTGAGTTCCTACTCACACACAATTTTTTCAGGTTTGAGGGAGATTTCTATCTCCAGAGATGTGGCACAGCCATGGGAGCTAAGTTTGCTCCCTCGTACGCCAACCTTTACCTGGGTTGGTGGGAGCTGTGCCACATCTTTGGAGATGGGAATCCCTTCAAACAAAATATCAAATTTTACAGGAGATATATCGATGACCTCCTCTTGGTCTGGTCAGGCAGACAGTCAGATGTGCCACTTTTCTTGGAATTTCTGAATACAAACGATTTGAACCTAAAATTCACTCATGAGGTACATAAGACGCATATAAATTTTTTGGATCTCACTCTTACGGGCGCTCAAGATGGTGGTGTCTCCATGAGCGTGTATCGTAAACCCATATCTGGCAATACCCTGTTGCATGGCAACAGCAGCCATCCCATACAAATGAGATACGCTGTTGCCAAGGGACAATTTACCAGATTGAAGAGAAATTGTTCTGACAGAGTTATCTATGACAAAGAAGCTGATTCTCTGTCAGCCAGACTTCGGGAAAGAGGGTATCCTTCACATGATGTCACAAGGGCCAAAAAGTCCCTTGAACATATAGATAGGAAGACACTCTTACAAGACAAACCGAAAAATGATAGATCAAAATCGTCCCAAGGAGTGTACTTTGTTACACAGTTTAGCACAGAGTACAATAAAGTATGCAGTATAGTCAAAAAACATTTTGCCTTACTGGCTGCTGACGACAAATTAGTTACTACAGTGGAGAAGGGGCTAAAATGTTCCTATAGAAAAAGTAACACACTAGGGGGTATCCTAGCACCTACAGAACTCAAAAAAATCGAGACTAATCAAAGTTCGTGGTTGAGACACGCAGGGATGTTCAAATGTGGCAGCAGACGTTGCAAACCTTGTGACTTTGTCCAGGTCACCAATAATTTCACGTCTTACATTACCGGCCAGACATTTGACATCAAAACCTGTCTCAATTGCACAGCTAACAATGTCATATACCTCATTTCCTGTACCGAATGTCATCTGCAGTATGTAGGACTCACCTCCAGGGATATGAACTCCAGATTCAGGGAACACTTGTCATCTTTCAATATAGGAAAAGCCACTACTCCATTGGTACTCCATTTTTATGGCAAACATGGCAATAACCTCACATCACTAAAATGGTGTATCATCGAAAAAGTGGTCCTGCCTAGCAGAGGTGGTAACCTCAGTAAACTATTAGCCAAACGAGAAGCATTCTGGATGTTTAAACTCGACACCAGAATACCCAAAGGACTTAACTCTAGGTATGATTTAATAAATTACTGGGAATAACTCCAGTTCTTTGTTATCTCCCCTAGGTGTAATGCCTACTTTGATTTAGCATTTTGTGCTTGTCATTTTCCTTTTTCTCTCTTTTTTTACTCCTCATATTTTATTTCTTAAATATTTTTCTTTTCTGATCATATCATCGCAACTTTTATAAGGCTAGACACATATGAAACTCCTAGTTCACATATAGCTAATGTTATGAACTTTTTCTGTACTATATAATTGCGTTAATATATTCATTTACACTATACCGTATATTACTATGTACCTTTCGTGCATTCTTGCACCAGCAGTCCTAATTTTTCTGATAATTATTATTATTTTTCCATTGACATTTATTTAGCATATGGTTTAGGTATTGCACTTTATCTCACACTATTTTTAAGTTGATTTATATATTACATCTTCTCCTGGCATATATAGTTCTTTTGTCTAATACTTTTGTCCCTCATTTTGACATATATTTAGTCCTTTTGTCCTTTAACCATCCTATTTGTTTCTATGTTCTAAATAATGATAATTGTATCGATGTTTGTATACATATGGATCTTTATACCATTCATTGTTTATTGGACTATACCAGTAGAGATGGTGTATTTGCTTCACTTATACTATATTTAGTTCTTGACACTTCCAAGCGGGCGGGTTGTTTTTCTTTTGCTTTTAAATTTTCTTTTAACCAATGAGAATCAACCTAAGGTGTTAAGTTCACCTGTCAGGCACAGCACCTGTATGCTATGATTAAGGCTTCACAGCCGAAACGCGTAAGCCCTGGTGCTGCGCCTGCAAACGTGTCTCTTTGTTCTCCATGATTTTGTTATTTTAAAGAAGTATCAATAAATAAATTTGTTTTATTTTTATCGGAGCATCCAGTACTCTTTCTTTTTGATGTTCATTGCTCCAGACCCACTGGTTTGCTGCCGAATCGGAGTCTCTACAGTTCCTCCTGCAACTGCCCTCCCCCCACCTTTCCTCAAAGTTGCCGCGGCTGCAGATTTACCTGCGGATCTACCTGCTGTGCTGGACACCATTGGATTTCTTATCCCTCCCATATACTTACACGGAGGTGGATATAAAGGCGAATGCCGATTTGGATGCTGTTACCCCTTGGAGGTCTGCACGAATTTGGAGCCAGCTTCAACCACAGAGCGACCTAAGTACACACTGCTCAGCACGAGTCAGCCGAAAGCTTTTCGTCCTTGTGAGCTGAGGAACCACTAGTTTGAGGTGAGTCTGGCATATGACACGCCAGCGTTCCCTTTGTCTCCTATGATATTATACATTCATCAACGCTGATACCTGCTTATTTGAGAGTGTGTTTATTAGTGACTGTATCTATTTGCTGCATGGGGTTTCGAGGGCAGTTACATTGTGCAACGAACATTGCTATATTTACACAGCTAGTGTGACCCACCTGTCTGTTATCTTTTCTTGCATATATAATGTTATGAAAGAAGTATTATACAATATGCCCGAGTTAAGAGGCAAGCGCGACAGCTCTGGGTTAAGGACAGAGCGCGCCGATGACACGAGAGCCATGTCTGATACTGCGTCACAATTTGCAGAACATGAGGATGGAGAGCTTCATTCTGTGGGTGACGGTTCTGATTCGGGGAGACCGGATTCAGAAATGTCAAATTTTAAATTTAAGCTTGAGAACCTCCGCGTGTTGCTAGGGGAGGTGTTAGCAGCTCTGAATGATTGTGACACGGTGGCAATCCCAGAGAAATTATGTAGGCTGGATAAATACTATGCGGTACCGGTGTGTACTGACGTTTTTCCTATACCAAAGAGGCTTACAGAGATTTTTTTTTTTTTTTTTTTTTAATTCTTTTTATTGAGGACATAGTTGTAATATACAATTTTTCGCAAATAAAGTGAAGACAGCATACAAACATCTAGGTTTACATGAATAATACAGTGATGTTAAAGGAACTTTGGATGCATAGGCGATAAATGAAAATGCAAAATTTTCACTTATACGGAGGTCCTCGTTTTTACAGAGGTAACTTATGAATATGTATTGATCTTTCAAAAGCATAGAGTCTTAATACAATGGTCTGCATTGAAGTGGTCTTCAGGGTAGCTAACCAGTCTATAGTGGTAACTCCATAACTTAGTTTTAAGAAATTATGTTGAATTTAAGCTCAAGTTTAAGTTGCACAATCCTAACCGTATCAGTTCGGGGGGCCCACAGGCCCCTCTCTGCCTATGACCTGTTTTCTCGTAGGTTAGGTCTCATATTCAATTTTTTTTTTTTTTTTTTTTTTTGTTTTTTAACTTTGAGCTTTTAACGTTTAATGTTTAATGGACTAGTCTCAGTTAGGGGATTTCAGAGGATAAATGTTAGATAGTGTGGTCTAAACGTAACTTCTATAGAAGGGTAATGGGCAGATTATGGAAGAGGGAGAGGGAAAAGGCGGGAACATGAGTTCTAAAGAGAGTTAGGTAGGGACTGGACGGTGTTGCATAGTTTCCCAGGGTTCCCATGTAATGCAGTAGTTGCTCAGTTGTCCCCGTTCTCTAGCTACAAAGTTTTCCATGTTTTTGATGTAGTTTACGGTATCAAGAACACTCTGTAACCTTGGGGGTTGGCTCTTTTTCCAGTTCCTGGCTATAAGTAGCTTGGCAGAGATAAGGACATATATCAGTAAATTTTGTTTGTTTTTAGGAATTTTGTCTATGTCTAGATGTAATATGGCCAGGGCCGGATGTAAAGATGTTGTTAGTCCTAAGTCTTTACAGACCTTTCCCACTTTCTGCCAGTAGTCCGTTAGTCTCGGGCAGGTCCACCAGATATGTATGGGGGATCCCAGTTCTCCACATTCCCTCCAGCACTGCGGCGAGTGCTCAGGGTAAAGTTTCTGTAACTTTGTAGGCACTAGGTGCCATCTGGTGATTACCTTAAAGTATAGTTCATACAGGGTCACACAGTGGGTTGCCGTTTTTGTTATGCTAATGGCTTTGTTCCAAGTATCTAAAGAGAACGCTAACTGCAAATCTCTTTCCCATGTTTCGATGTGGGTTGTTTTTGAGGGGGGTGTTTCCTGTATAAGGCAGTGGTAGTGTGTCGAGAGGGGTTTAAACTGCTGAAGGTTAGTCTTCCACCTCATCTCCCAAGTAGTCAGGTCTCTCAGGGAATCCTCTAGAAAGCCCCAAGATTTCATTAGTGTGCGCAGTCTAAAGAGGTCAAACCGGAGTTTGGGGGCCAGGGTAGGGAGATTCAACATGTCTTGGTGTGGTCTTAACTGTGCATTACTGTAAAAGTCCTCTAGTGTATTTATATCCGATTCTGTCCAAGCGTTAAGATGTGTGTTTGGTAGTCCTATCAGGAGGCCTCTCATAGAATGCACCGGTGAAGGGTGCGGGGCAACTGTTTTATTATGTCTTAACTTAAGCCAGGTCTCCTGGCATTCCTTCACAATGCTATTTGCCACAGGTATCTTAGTTCGCCAATGCGGAGGAAGCCAGAGCAGGTCCTCTAAATAAATGTATGCTGGTAAAGAGGCCTGCTCTAGTTCTCTCCATCTCGTCGGAGGGAGATCTTTTCCCCAGGCTGTAGCATGCGTGATCATTGCCGCTTCGTGATACTTTCTGACATTGGGGAGACCTAGGCCTCCTCTCTCCAACGGCTGTTGAAGGATGTGTGCTGCTACCCGGGGCCTTTTATCGTGCCAGGTGTATGTATTAAAGAGGGTCTGGAACTTCCTAATTACTAAGTGTGGAACTGATAGTGGTATACTGCGGAACAGGTAGGTGAGTTTAGGGAGCACCATCATCTTGATGGCCGCTATCCTGCCGAGCCAGGATATCTCGCTGAATCTCTTAGAGTGGAGATCTGAAGCGACTGCTACCAGTAGTGTCTCAAAGTTCTCTTTTATCACTGTAGCTTTCGTGTGGGATAGGAAGACTCCCAAGTGGCGAATCCCTTTGGAGGACCACTTAAAGGAGTAGGCAAGCTGAATGGTTTCTTTCTCGCTTTGCGGTATATTAATGGAATACGCTTCCGTCTTAGTCACGTTTAACTTATAGTATGAAATCTCACCGAATCGGTTGAAAAGCTCCATTAATGGGGGGAGGGAGTCAATGGGATCTGTCAGGAAGACCGTAAGGTCATCTGCAAAAAGTGCCAGCTTCTGGGGGATATCGTGTAGTTGGATACCGTGGATCGCTCTCGCCTCCCTGATGGCTATAGCCAAGGGTTCAATCGCAAGGACAAACAGGAGAGGGGAGAGAGGGCATCCCTGCCTGGTTCCATTGCAGATTGTTATTTTAGGCGAGCAGAAACCTAATCCTCGAACGACCGCTGTGGGGGCCGAATATAGAGCTTTGACCGCTTTAATGTAGGGGTCTGGTAATCCAAACATCGACAGGGTCTGAAATAAATAGTCCCACCTCACCCTGTCAAATGCCTTCTCGGCATCAAGTGACAGGGTGAGCATCTGGAGCCCCATGTCAGCTGCCTCTGAAAAAATATTCAGTAAGCGCCGGGTGTTGTCCGTGCCCTGCCGGCCCTGGACAAAACCCACCTGGTCTAGGTGTATAAGCGTCGGCAGATGTTTCCCTAATCTGTTCGCTAAAACTTTGGCGTAAATCTTGGCATCGACATTGATGAGCGAAATGGGTCTATAGCTAGAGCACAATAGTGGGTCTTTACCCTCTTTGTGGATTGTGGTGATATTTGCCTCCAAGAATTCTGCTAAGAAGCAACCTTTGTCTGCCACGCCTTTGAACATCCGAAGAAGGATCGGGGCTATGATCGGGTTAAGCGTCCGGTAAAACTTTACTGTAAACCCGTCTGGTCCCGGGGCCTTATGGGGTGCGAGTTCATCTATGGCTGTTTTAATCTCCACTAACGTGAATTGTTGCCCTATATCTGTTCTTGCTTCCTCAGATAGCGTGGGTATGGGTAGATTGTCTAGGAATCTATGAATGTCACCATGGGTAGACTTGGTTGTCCCTTCCGTGGTCTCAATGTTGTATAGGGAAGAGTAGTAGGTTGCAAATGCAGCACCTATGTCCTTGGGCGAGTGCACTATACCACTGTGTGTAGAAATGTGGGGTATTCTTTTCTGTTGGGTACGTTTGCGTAGTTTGTTTGCCAGAAGTTTGTCTGCTCTGTTTCCTTTATAATAATAAAGTTGTTTGAGCTTAAGTAGTGTTTCTTGGACACGCAGCAAGTCTCTTTTGGATATTTCCTCCCTAATGATTCCTATTTGAGTTGCTGACTGTGAGTTAGGGTTTGATTTATTCGTCTGTTCGAGTGTGCGTAGGTCTCCATATAGTTTCGCTAAGGACTGTTTGCTCTCCTTACGGAGCCATGCTGTCTTTTTAATAAAATGTCCCCGCAAGTATGCTTTAAGAGCTGCCCAGATCATAACTACATCGGTGTTCCCTGTGTCATTGTGTGAGAGAAATTCCTTTACTGTCTCCTGAAGTGCCGGGAGTTCTGTGTCAGTCAGCCATTGGTCTGGGAGTCTCCATGGGGGTCTATTCGTCAGGGATTGCAATTTGGTGAAGTCAAGACATACCATGTCGTGATCTGACCAAGTGCACGGTCTGATACTGGGGTTGATTAGGTGATCTAGGGACCATGAATCACAGAAGATATAGTCCAGTCGAGAGTACGAATTATGGGCTTTTGAGTGATGTGTGAAGTCTCTCTCCGAAGGTGTTAAGCACCTCCATGCATCATAAAGGTTATATTGATATATGAGTTTCCGGAAGGCGTTAGAAATGGATGAAACGTTTCTGTCGGAATGTGTTGTGAGAGTGGCTCGCTTATCTATTGAGGGGTCCCAAACCATGTTGAAGTCTCCCCCTATTATCAACCGTCCCTGTTTGATCTGGTCAATGTGTGTCAGGAGTTTACGGAGAAAGGGTATTTGTTTGGCATTAGGTGCGTAAAGTGAAACTAAGGTGAACACGGTGTCATTAAGTGAGCAGATGAGTATCAGGAATCTACCCTCACTGTCTCTTTCTATGTACTCCAGTCTGTAGGATAGGTCCCTACTGATTACTATGGCAACCCCCCTGTTTTTGCTTTCCAAATTGGAAGCAATCTCACATATCGGGTAGTGTTGGGAGATCCCGGGAGTCCGGGGTTCCCCTGTCCAATGAGTTTCCTGCAAGAACAGGATGTGTATTTTATGTGTTAGTAAGTACCGCTGTAGGAGCTTCCTCTTAGTGGGGGAGTTCAGTCCCTGTGCGTTAAGCGTAGCTATGCGTATTGGGGACATTTTGGGAGTGGCAGATGGGTCGCCTGGGTCACTGTGGGTAGGAGACTAGTCCGGGGACAGGGTACAGGGATCTATTTACTGTCTATGGGGATGGGAGTGCACTATGTATCTTTCAGTAAAGGGAGCTAAGAGAGAAAAAGGAAGAAAAGGAAAAGGGGAGAAGAGGAGAAACCTCTATGACTGTTCAAAAGTGATAGATATACACTTTCGCAATGAGTGTTCCGTCTGGTCTAAGCCAGAGGGGCACAACTAAATTGTGGGGGGTGGAGTTATGCAGAGAGGGGTCCAGGGCCCCGCCGGTCCAGTGTTTAGTTTGATAAGTCTGGTGGGAAAAAAGGCATATGCATTATAGTTATATATTAGTCATACGTAAAGTTATAATCATTGCTGTAAACCTCAAAATATAGAACATTCATCTCAACAGGAGAAACTTTAAACAAAATATGATAACTTAACAGAGAGTGTGTGAAAGCAAAACCACTGCCATTTCCTCTGTACATGGTCACAGTCCTTGACCTTCAGATATGTATCTTTGTGTAGGTAGGTATTTTAATGTTCGAGTTGCTTTATGGTGGCTCTTAAGTTTAGATTGGCGAGCAAAGGGTCTAAATCTATAGTCCGTAAGGGGTATGCCCGTACTTTATACTGCCGGTCGGTAGTAGCAAGGCAGTAGATGGGAACATGTAGATGCACCTGTAATGGTCATCAGTGTGCCTCAGTTAGGGTATATTTATGGTTTTGTGGACTAGCAGTAGCCAGTCTGGATACTTCAATATTGTTACATAAGTAGAGATGTACTAGGGTGTAATAAGGCATAATCAATAGCGGATTGGTAAGCGTGGTGTGACCTTCTTTCTCGGGCTACAATCTGGAAATTGCTTGTAAATAACTGGTCAAGGGACCAACTTAACCCACAAAACTACTAGTATCTGGAGAACATGTTACCTAGCATAATACAGTACATGTACATTTTTTCGGCGGTGTGTATATCCCTATTTGTCCAGGTGATAGTGTCTGTGTTGTTAATAAAAGGGTGTATATACTTGTGCTATCTTTAACTAATGTTCCTCATCGTAAGTACAGACTAGATATCCCTAGGCTTGAAAAACTGTTGTGAGCAACATTACAGAAAGCAAGAGCAGTTGGTTAAATGAATACACAGTGGTATGTAACCTAGGAGCAATATAGGTGCAATTATTTAATAAGAAACATAAGAGTTCTAAGTCTTTGGTCATTGTCCATAGTTATAAACATTATAAAACAAACAGGCTGCAACATGTGAATTGCAGTGGTCTCACCCATCTTCTCTCTGCTCATCCACTGAGTTCCTCTTTGGGTTGTGGGGGATACCCCCTCCTACGGAGGGATATCCCAGCGAGGAATACCGCTGAGGTAAGTTATGTAAGCAGGTCCTTTATGGGTCTGTGTTCTTAGATATACCAATAGTGTCTCTGACTTTGTTTAAGGTCTCACTTGGTTTTCCTGTGGTTCCAGATGGTCGTTGTGGCAGTGGTTTCCAGGGAGGTGCTGAAGCTCTCAGACCTGTGCCCTTATCCGAGTTGGAAGAGTGATCTTCTCTGTCTGGCGGGAGCAAATCCCACTTCTGGAGTAGTTCTCGTGCCTGCTGAGGAGTAGAGGCCATAAACTGATGACTGTCTTTGGTAATGAAAAGTCTCACCGGGAACCCCCACCTATATTTTAGATCTCTCTCCCTCAGTATTTTGGTGTACGGTTGAAAGTGTCTGCGCAATTGCAGCGTGTGGGGAGAGAGGTCTGGATAGATTTGTAGTCCAGCATAGTCCTCAGGAAGGCGCTTGTCCCTGGCCAGTGCCCTAAGGATTTTTTCCCGAAATGTATAGTAATGGAGTTTCGCTATCACATCTCTAGGCTGGCCACCATCTGCTGTTCGCGCTCTTAGAGCTCTATGCACTCTATCTATGAGGTTTTCATTATTAGTCACAGGTCCCAGCACTGCTTCAAACAATCCCTGTAGATATTTTTCCAAATCCTGAGGTAACACAGATTCAGGTACGCCTTTCACCCGTATGTTATTGCGGCGTGATCTGTCCTCTAGATCCGCTAACTTCAGTTCCAGATCTGTAATTTGGACGGCTAGAGATTGAGAGTAGCTAAGAAGGTTGGTGTGGTCTATTGTAAGGTCTTCTTGTTTGCGCTCTAGCGCATCCGTGCGCTCACTTATGAGACCAATATCTCTCTTCAAATCTGCATGGGATCTGTCAAACCTTTTCGTTAGAGAGTCATGGTGTGAAGCTAATAATGATTTCATAGTGTCCATCATGTTGTTATTAGAGCAGGTGTCTGGCCTTAAAATTTGTGAGGCTCTCTTTACTAATGTGGACCCAGATTGGGTGTCTGAGGCACTACCTGGGTCTGAATAGTCATCTTCTGATCTTGTCTGAGCTGTGCTTGGTTGACGGTGAAAATGGTCTGCAACCGTTCTTTTCGGTGTGGAGTGGGGCTTCTGTTTACGTTTGTGAGCCTGTGACATTTTGTTATAATAATGAGCGAGACAAGTTATTAGTATCTACTTGTTATTGCTAAGGACCTGCTTGTTTTTGTATGCTAGAGTTGTAACATTGGCCGGCGGGGACACAGACACTCTAGGGTTGTTTACATGGCGCTACTAAGCCTCTCCAGGAGGAGAGAATGCGTCATCAGAATCAGTTCAACCCGAATGTCTGTAGAGCGGGTATCTTTTCTGTGTAAGAGCAGTCGTTGGGGTGGTTATAGGGTTCTGTCCTTAGTTGTATAGGGTCCTTTTTGATGTATATGTTCGCCGCACCTTATGCAGCAGATTGTGTAGCGGTTACCTTTCTCAGTGTATACCCCTCTCTCCTAGGGAAATGTCTCCTTTTGACGAAGTGGGTAAAGGGGATGAGGATATGACCCACCTACAGAGAGATATAGGAAATGGAAGAGAGAGGGGCTAACAATTTGACTCTGTTATAATTATAATTCTTTGTAAATTCACAGTCTGCTTATTTATTTGTAGCGTCTCTAGTTGGTGGGGGTTAGATGGTTCTTGGGGCAGTAACACCAGCGTGCATAATATTCCTGATGAGGCCTCGTATGATCGGATTATATGGGCAGCAGGGTTGTGCTATATATATATCCGGTGCCAGACTTTGGTGCTTAGCTGAGAAGGCACTAGATTGCTTGACCATCAGTAGTCTATCTTAGGGTGTTCTGTCTGAGGCTGGTCTAGCGTGAAAGAGCAGGTTTAGTTTTGGCCACAGACATGTAGTAACCTAAATATAAAGATAAGGTAGTATTTGCATAGATAGTGACTTATGATGGAATATGGAAAAATACCCAAAATACAGCAAAGTCTCTGTGGGTATGATAAGCTTAGAGATCAAAAACCGGCTTATGTCAGCTGAGGCTGGCTGCACTTCACTAGCAAATATAGCAACTGTCCTTTAATAGAGAGGAAGAGACTGTAGTGTCACTGTTTATACCTATGGGATCTCTCCTAGCGTTAGGTGAAATGAGTTGAGATTTTATTGCCCTATACTTCCAGGGCCCTTATCGTGTCACTGACTGCGCTCTATATGTTGCCCCCTGATTCCTCTCTCCGAGGTCTTTACAATGCGTAGTGAGTAGTTATGGGACCTGACCCACTCCTCTTTCCCCCGTAAAATCAATGAAGTTCTTTATTGTGAAGTGGGGAAGAGGTAGGATGACAAGTGGTAGGGCCCTTGCAGTGTGTGAGGCGTGATTGCCTGTCCTGTTTAAAGACCAGGCAGTTTAAAGTTATGCAGGAGGGCAGAAGAGGTGCGTGTGCTGCTGCAGTGTCTTACCGGTTAGTACGTCAGGCTCACTCCCGAGGCTTACAGAGATTATTAGTAAGGAGTGGGATAGACCCGGTGTGCCTTTTTCCCCTCCTCCGATATTTAGGAAAATGTTCCCTATAGACGCCACCACACGATACTTATGGCAGACGGTCCCTAAGGTGGAGGGAGCAGTTTCTACTTTAGCCAAGCGTACCACTATCCCGGTGGAGGATAGCTGTGCTTTCTCAGATCCAATGGATAAAAAATTAGAAGGTTACCTTAAGAAAATGTTTGTTCAACAAGGTTTTATATTACAGCCTCTTGCATGCATTGCGCCTGTCACTGCTGCAGCGGCATTCTGGTTTGAGTCTCTGGAAGAGGCGATTCGCACAGCACCATTGGATGAGTCTTTGAGCAAGATTAGAACCCTTAAGCTGGCTAATGAGTTTGTTTCGGATGCCGTAGTGCATTTAACCAAACTTACGGCTAAGAACTCCGGATTCGCCATACAGGCGCGCAGAGCACTATGGCTTAAATCCTGGTCAGCAGATGTAACTTCTAAGTCTAAACTACTGAACATTCCTTTCAAAGGGCAGACCTTATTCGGGCCCGGATTGAAGGAAATTATTGCTGACATTACTGGAGGTAAGGGCCACACCCTTCCTCAGGACAGGGCCAAATCAAAGGCCAAACAGTCTAATTTTCGTGCCTTTCGTTCTTTCAAGGCAGGAGCAGCATCAACTTCCTCCGCTCCAAAACAGGAAGGAACTACTGCTCGTTACAGACAGGGTTGGAAAGGCAACCAGTCATGGAACAAGGGCAATCAGGCCAGAAAGCCTACTTCCGCCCCTAAGACAGCATGAAGACAGGGCCCCCTTTCTGGAGACGGATCTAGTGGGGGGCAGACTTTCTCTCTTCGCCCAGGCTTGGGCAAGAGATGTACAGGATCCCTGGACGTTGGAGATTATATCTCAGGGATACCTTCTGGATTTCAAAACTTCTCCTCCACAAGGGAGGTTCCATCTGTCAAGGTTATCAACAAACCTAGTAAAGAAAGAGGCATTTCTACAATGTGTACAAGACCTCTTAGTGATGGGAGTGATCCACCCAGTTCCGCAAACGGAACAGGGGCAAGGGTTTTATTCAAATCTGTTTGTGGTTCCCAAAAAAGAGGGAACCTTCAGACCAATCTTACACTTAAATTCCTAAGGGTACCATCGTTCAAGATGGAAACCATTCGGACCATCCTACCCATGATCCAAGAGGGTCAATATATGACCACAGTGGACTTAAAGGATGCCTACCTTCACATACCGATTCACAGAGATCATTATCGGTACCTAAGGTTTGCCTTTCTAGACAGGCATTACCAGTTTGTATCTCTTCCCTTCGGGTTGGCTACTGCCCCGAGAATTTTTACAAAGGTTCTGGGCTCCCTTCTGGCGGTACTAAGACCACGAGGCATAGCGGTGGCTCCGTACCTAGACGACATTCTGATACAAGCGTCAAGTTTTCAAAATGCAATGTCTCATACAGAGATAGTTCTAGCATTTCTGAGGTCGCATGGGTGGAAAGTGAACGTGGAAAAGAGTTCTCTGTTACCACTCACAAGGGTCCCTTTTCTAGGGACTCTTATAGATTCTGTAGAGATGAAGATTTACCTGACGGAGTCCAGGTTATCAAAGATTCTCAATGCTTGCCGTGTCCTTCACTCCATTCCAAGCCCATCAGTAGCTCAGTGCATGGAAGTAATCGGCTTAATGGTCGCGGCAATGGACATAGTGCCATTTGCGCGCCTACATCTCAGACCGCTGCAACTATGCATGCTAAGTCAATGGAACGGGGATTACTCAGATCTGTCCCCTTTGCTAAATCTGGACAAGAAGACCAGAGATTCTCTTCTCTGGTGGTTATCACGGGTTCATCTGTCCAAAGGAATGTCTTTTCGCAGACCAGATTGGACGATTGTAACAACAGATGCCAGCCTTCTAGGCTGGGGAGCAGTCTGGAACTCCCTGAAGGCTCAGGGATCGTGGACTCAGGAGGAGAAACTCCTCCCGATAAACATTCTAGAATTAAGAGCAATATTCAATGCTCTTCTAGCTTGGTCTCAGTTAGCAACACTGAGGTTCATCAGATTTCAGTCGGACAACATCACGACTGTGGCTTACATCAATCATCAAGGGGGAACCAGGAGTTCCCTAGCGATGTTGGAAGTCTCGAAGATAATTCGCTGGGCAGAGTCTCACTCTTGCCACCTGTCAGCGATCTACATCCCAGGCGTGGAGAACTGGGAGGCGGATTTTCTAAGTCGCCAGACTTTTCATCCGGGGGAGTGGGAACTTCACCCGGAGGTATTTGCTCAACTGATTCATCGTTGGGGCAAACCGGATCTGGATCTCATGGCATCTCGCCAGAACGCCAAGCTTCCTTGTTACGGATCCAGGTCCAGGGACCCGGGTGCGGTGCTGGTAGATGCACTAGCAGCCCCTTGGGTTTTCAACATACATGTATTATGTGTTCCCAAAGTTGTATAGAAAATAGGTACACGGAGTATCATTGTATAGAATTTTTATATCGCTAGCGTTTGGATATACCTTTACCATTAGCAATCTACAATTGAAAAATCTGAGATTGCTTTAGATAAATGTTGGATATAAAAAAGTTAAATATGCTAAAGATAGACTGTTGCATATTAGACACACCAATGTTTTATATTTTATGCTTAAATTTTCTTTAGTTATAAGATAGATGCATTAATTTGCAAACTATCATTAAAGATGTGGACTATGAGGAAGATGTGTAACAATGATAATTCCACCTTAAGAGTCACCTATAAATTCCACCTTAAATAAAGAGGAGTTGAAAATGAGGCTTTTTTCACTAACCAATGAAAATCTACCAATGCATTTATAAAGAAGTAATTCATCATAATTAAACCATCTTGATAAAGCCACCAAGAGTGGCGAAACGCGTTGATGGTGATACCAAAGAAAGAATAACAGATATTCCCAGTTTTCAATACCAACGGGTACGGAGGATTGCGAAGGATACAAGTGGGACTACTTCCACAAGCCGAGCACTCTGCGCAGAGTTAAGAAGCAAGAAGCAAGGATATCGGACGGATCTACTTCATCTAAATCGCAGACGTAGCGTGTGATGTCACCAACTAGCCGCAAGCTGTAGAGACACTAGTGCTACCACAGTAAGTTACAAACAAAGAACAGGTAAGCACTCCAGAGTGTATCAGCCCGGCAGTGTGGTTAGACTAACACGGTCTGAAAACCAGACTTTTAAATCATTTCAAGAAATATAACGCTCATTACAATATTTAAAGAACTGGGCACATATAGAAAGAAAAAAGTCTCACCAAAGTCCTACGATAACTTTATCAAACAGGAACGAAAATTTTACTTCCTGCAGAACCCAAGTACTTTTCTTATTGGAACATTCACATAAATTAGTCATATGGGATCAAAAGGAATTTTTTCTAAGATTTTTTAAAAGATTTTTTAACCACGCATATTTTTATTAAGTGACCGGTCACCATAGTGTTTTTTATATATGTCATCAGAGTATAAATGCAATAAATTGTATTAATATAGCTGCTTGATATTGTGTTTATTTTTTACCTTTTATAATTTAAAAGTATATATTTTAATTAGCACAGCGCAACAGTTTATTCTTACAGAGTATCTCTATAGAGCCTGATAAGTATACATTGATTGATATAGCTATACTTTGTTTTATATTCACCCAGCAAATTATATAGTGTATGCTATTTCATATGTTATAACATATCACCATTTAGAATCCAGCCTGAACTCGAATCATAGATACGCAGGACTGTGTATTTTCAACTACCCATTTAAGGCCTGATAAAAACATTTTGCATACAAAGTACGCTATTCTTATCTTTATCTTTATTTTTATCTTTAATTTCATTTTTAAAGAAAGTATTTGCTACTTATATTTTTTTTACATAGGATGCTCAGTCTGTACTGTTCACCATAGCGAAACTCAGCTTTATATCCAACATAGAGAAAATATATTTTAACCAATTCGGTTTGCCTAAATCATTATATTCGAACATAGTACATCTTTTTGGAGATATAATTCACAGCTATTTAGGAAGGTTTCAATTTATATTCATACATAGTATGTTAATACATTTATAATCATCCCTGTGCTGTTTATGCGCATTTACACATTTTTCTATCAATATATCCTTTTTACACTGTATTTTTTGGGAACAGAGTAGTGTTTATGCAGGGGTAAGATTTGCGCACCAAAACCTTTTTCTTACAATTAAGCCATTCAACATAAGGTAGCGCACTCCTGCGCTGTTTGAAGGTTTCAGCTTTGGTGTAATGACTCTTCTCTTTTGTGCATCCGAAACCCTCATACAACGTGGCATTGAGTTACTTATAGTGAATGGGACCATGAATGAGTTATAATTTGCCAAAGAACTATCTGACATGCTTCTTAATTTTTTTTTGCCATAGCTGACATGCAGGCTATCATGGGGGAGAACGGTGGCGGTTTTGGGGGGTGGGGGGTGTTTGGGTGGCAAGTTCTCTTTGAAAAATAAGGTTTAACAAGGTAAGCTTCTTTCAATTTGCACATACTGCACAATATGTACAACTATTTGTTTAAGGTCCTTTTCAAGAAGAATAATAATGAAAAAGGAGCTAGTCTTAAAATTCTAGGTGTTATGACTTATTGGCTCCCCTGGATCTGTTAAAGAATAGGAAACCCCACAAATATTTATAATATTTTAAAAACATCATGAAATATAAATATTTTTTTATTTTATTTGTGTATATTAAATGTTTTGAAGCATATTTTCACTTACAAAATGCAATGTCTGCCAAAGCCATTGTTGACCTCATCATATGAGCCTTATAACGGTGTTCTATTCGTGTAGGATTATCATGGTGCCCAGCATGTACAGTTCATTGAGATCCATGATTTGCACGGCCCATATGTGTTTCGTTCAGTGCTCTGTTTTGAGGCACGTTGGATCATCACACGGTTATGACGTAGCATGCGCTCAATAGGGACACTCCTATTGGTCCACCCGGTCGTTGCCGTGGGTTATATGTAAAATACTAAAAATAAAGATTTGAGATAATTAGAAGCTTTGTTTCATTGGCAAAGTAAGTACATTTAATAGGATATATATTTATCTTTATTATACTTTAGTTCTTTGCGATAACAGTTTACAAAGATTCCTAACCCTTTAAGCCCTACCTTTTATAGGGCTATAACAGCAGTTTTTTTTTTTTTAATATAACATTTAAATGGCTAAATACAATACTCGTGTCTCAGAAAGCCCATTCTTTGTTTTCAATAAGCTGAAGTCACAACTGCTTCCAGTGCTGGTCACTGCTTTACAAGATCTCTGCCATGAATATCTCTTGTATCACTTCTGGTTTGGCCGTTCAGGTGTAAAAAAAACTAAACCGATTTTACGTCCCTATTAATAGTAAAAAATAAATTTCAAATGTTTTTATACAAAAAGGTTTAAAGGGACAGTCAACACCAGAATTTTTGTTGTTTAAAAAGAAAGATAATCCCTTTATTACCCATTCCCCAGATTTGCATAACCAACACAGTTCTAATAATACACGTTTTACCTCTGTAATTACCTTGTATCTAAGCTTCTGCTGACTGCCCCCTTATTTCAGTTCTTTTGACAGACTTGCATTTTAGCCAATCAGTGCTCACTCCTAGGTCACTTCACTTGCATGAGCTCAATGTTATCTATATGAAACACATGAACTAATGCCCTCTAGTGCTCAAAATGCATTCAGATTAGAGGCAGTCTTCAAGGTCTAAGAAATTAGCATATAAACCTCCTAAGTTTAGCTTTCAACTAAGAATACCAAGAGAACAAAGCAAAATTGGTGATAAAAGTAAATTGGGAAGTTGTTTAAAATGACTGCACTGTTTTCTTTTTCTCCCCAGGCTGCTGATTCTATTATAACCTGTTTAAGAAGCCCTTTTTTCTGTACTTTTATTCTGTACTTTTATTCAGTAATTTGTTATATTATTTTTGTCTGATCACGTAGTCCTTGTTAAATTAGCAGTTGTGCTGCTCTTAATGTCTTAGTGCTTTCTTAAAGGGACATGAGAGTCAATTTAAACCCTCATGGTTCAGATAGAGCATATACTTTTAAGAGACTTTTCAATTTGCTTTTATTATCAAATTTCCTTTTCAATTTGCTTTTATTATCAAATTTACCTTTGTAGGTAGGGTCAGGAGCAGCTATGCTATACTGGATTCTACCTGGTTACTGTGGTTTCCACAAAAATGGCCAGTGTTATTGACTTACTATGTGTTCAGCTACCTCCCAGGTAGTGCATTGCTGCTCTGGAACTGACTTTAAAGGTACATTGTACTCATTCACCTTTATTTTGTTATTTGAAATAGCTGTTTTGGCTGTAAAAAAACATCACCTATACTGAAAATATAAATAACAAACACATTACCTATAGATAAGCCATGTAAACAGGAGATAACTGCACTAATTAATCATACAGTGGGAGTATGAGAGCGATATTTTTGTATCTGAAATAGCTGGTTGTGCTTATTGAAAATCCAGCCATAATTAGCATTTCAATATCTAACTATTAGGCTATGTGTTTAGAAATTTAGACATAGATTACATCAGCAGGTCTGCTTTATCTGCAGGATCAGCCTTCTGAAAAACAGGTGATCGGTTTCATGAGCAAAAACAGCTACTTCAAATACAAAAATAAACATGAATAAGCAATACATTTAATGTTTTGCAACAGGTATAACAAGTCATTTTGAATACATTAAGGGCAAATACAGTTTAATCTTTAACTACCTTTGCAAGCTTTAAACACACAGATACATTTAAGCAATGGTGCAATAATAAAATACCATAGCACATGATTTAAAATACAGGTGGCCCTCGGTTTACAACGGTTCAATTTACACCGTTTCAGAATAACAACCTTTTTTTCCAGTCATGTGACTGCTATTGAAAAGCATTGAGAAGCAGTGCATTGATTAAAATAGCCAGTAGATGGAGCTGTCCACTTGTGTTGCAGCAAAGCCAAACAAGCTGAAATTAATCAGTTTAACCAGACCTGAGTTATCAAGCAGATTTTAAAGGAACAAGATCTTTCTGTCTATAAATCAGTCCAAATTGGAATGCATAGAAAGAACTGTTTGCAGAAAAATGCAAGTAAAGTCTGTGTTGTGTGATTATTTTAGTAGGTTTATAATGCTGTTTAGCAAATGTTTTTGTTCATTTAACTAAGTTTAATTATATATTCTGTGTTGTGTGGTTATTTTATTAGGTTTAGCATTTAAAGTCTTCATTTCAAAGCTTTAAAAATAATATATTAGGTGTTATTTATGACAATTTTGAGAGGGGCCTGGAACCTAACTCCCTCACTTCCCATTGACTTACATTATAAACTGGGTTTCAATTTACAACGGTTTCGATTTACAACCATTCCTTCTGGAACCTAACCCCGGCGTAAACTGAGGGCTACCTGTACTCTAAAACAAAAAACTAATATTTTACATAGTCCTGTGTACATACATTTTTTTATACGAAATAAGTAAGCCCTATAATGTCATTCTGGCGCACATGGGGTTAATTTTGCCATAGGCATCAGCTTGGAAAGAAACCAGTGTTTGAACAGGTCTTACTTGTTTATGCGGAATCTCTGTGTTTTGTGACCTATAGACGCTGTTCAAGGAGAAAAGAGAAGAATCTGGCTAGAAGTGACATTAGTCTTAAAACATAACCAACTCGGTTTTCGTGGTGCTTACAACTTAATATATTTGCACTAGTCTGTGTGTAAAATGCTTATTAAATACTATATTATTGCAGAAATGTTCTTTTATGTTTCCAATCTGTGTATAAGTTTATGATTAGTTCTATTTTACTTATAAATAGGGTGACCATATTGCCGCTTTAAAAACCATATTGCCGCTTTAAAAAGGGACCCATATTAAAAATACATATGTCAGGGTTCTTATACAAAACATTTCTGTAAACAGCCCTGACATATGTATTTTTCGTATGGGTCTCTTTTTAAAGCGGCAATATGGTCACCCTACTTATAAAGTACCAACAATTATCATACTTGGATTTTCATTTTATGTTACTTATAGAGAATTAACTATATCTTAATGAATAGGGAAGATCAAAAGAAAATTTAAAAAAGAGAAACAGACTTGAAAGATCACTGCTTCTTGAATAGGTAAAAGGGACATGAAATCCAAAATGTTTCTTTCATGATTCAGATAGAGAATACAATTTTTAAAAAGTTTCCAATTTACTTCTGTTATCAAATTTCCTTCATTCTCTTGTTATTCTTTGTTGAAGAGCTATGTAGATAGGTAGCGTGCACATGTCTGAAACACTACATGACAGGAAATAGTGCTGCCATCTAGTACTCTTGGTAATGTATAACATTTGTTGCAAAACTGCTGCCGTATAGTGCTGCAGACACGTGCACACTCCTGAGCTTACCTGTCACCTTTTCAACAAAGGATAATAAGAAAATGAAGAACGTTTGATAATAGATGTACATTTGAAAGTAGTTTAAAATTGTAAGTTCTATCAGAATCATGATTGAAAAAAAAAATGGGTTTTATGTCCCTTTTAAGTATTTGTTAATTATTTATATTTTTAGAGAATGGACAGAGCTAGAATTAAAAGGACATTAAATCTCTTTTTCTTTCATGTAATTGGCAAGAGTCCATGAGCTAGTGACGTATGGGATATACATTCCTACCAGGAGGGGCAAAGTTTCCCAAACCTCAAAATGCCTATAAATACACCCCTCACCACACCCACAATTCAGTTTTTACAAACTTTGCCTCCAAGGGAGGTGGTGAAGTAAGTTTTGTGCTAGATTTTTATGATATCTTCTATGATAAGCGCATTCTGAAGCCCAATTCCTCTCAGAGTACAGTGTTTGTCAGAGGGACGTGAAGAGAGTATCGCCTATTGATTTTTTATGGTTTCGCTCGCGGGAAATCTTTTCAAGGGTTCTCTGTTATTGGTCGTAGGGATTCATCTCCTACCTCCCTTTTTAGATCGACGATATACTCTTATACCATTACCTCTGCTGATAGATTTCATTACTGGTTTGGCTATCTGCTATATGTGGATGGGTATCTTTTAGTAAGTATGTATCATTATTTAAGACACTCTCAGCTATGGTTTGGCGCTTTATGTATTAATATAAAGTTTTAAATATATGTATTTTACTTATATTTGCCATGAGTCAGGTCTATGTGTATTTCCCTTTGCAGTCTAAACAGTTTCAGTATAGGAATCATGTTTGGAAAGTTTATTTTAAACTTTTTTCTTACCTAGGGTTTAGTCTTTTTCTAAATTTACTTGATTTTCATTTTTTTTGCAGGCCAATCTAGGCTCGCGAGGACGTAAAATGCTGTTTTTTATTGCGTCATTCTTGGCGCAAAATTTTTTGGCACGAAGTTGCGCCTTTGATGGCGCACATTTCGACATTTCCTGCGTCTTTGACGCTCGTTGTTTTGGCGCGAAATCACGTTTGTTATGACGCGAGTTGTGTCATTTTTTGGTGTTAGTTTTGCTCCAAACTTTTTTAACTTCCTTTGCGTAATGCGTCATTCTTGGCACCAAGATTTAGTTATTTTACCCCTCTCCCTCTATTCCTCGCTGTTTTCATGAATTTTTAACGCTATTATGCCTGCTTTTTTATTTTATTTTTTGGTTTAAATAAAAAATTTATTCTATCTTTGTTTTTCTATCTACTGAAACTGTTACATTATGGAAATTGAATGTTTTGCCTAATGTTGTTTTCTTTTTATGTTACATTTTGCGAGATGTCTCATTCTGATCCTGACTCTAATGTTACTGTAGAAACTATGATGCCCTGAAACACAATTCTACAAAGCTAAGTGTGTTCTTTTCATTATTAAGCTGTTGTTATTTCTTCAGCTCAATTATGTGGCATTTATTTATCATATTTTATGCTAGTAATGTTTCTACATGTACAATGATATTTACTGTTTTTACTTATTCAGTTCATGTATTTGATTTCAACTGCAAACATCACATGTTATTACTTATATCATAGAAGGTTTTGACTGCTGTTATGCTTTTAAGTAAACTTACAAGGTCTTTTCAAAATTGTTAAGATTTAATTATTTTTTTCTGACCGACAGCATACTTAAGTTTTTTCTACTGATGAAGGTTTTCTTTGGTTCAATGGATCCTGTATCAGACACAGCTTTGTTAAAACTCTCCTTATTTCTCATTTGAACACTCTTTGTTCTTTGTTAAGGATAATTTGTTATTTTTAGCTTTTAGGAGCCTAGTCCTCCTATTAACTATGTTATTTTAAAATCTGGATTTTAAGATTTTACTTTGCTCCTGAGAATACTATCTGTATTATGTTCTTAAGAATGGTTTATCCTGATTCCCTTTTGGGACTGTACTACTATTTCTAAGTACTGTTTATATTTTTAGCTCAGCTTTATCTGTGGCTGACATTACTGTTTTTTCAACCTTTTTGTTGTTGAACAGTTAGCATAAGCAGTTTTAGATTCTCAAGTATATAACTATGTTTATTTACCTCTGATGTATTCATTTTATTATGTTTACTATATCTATTATTATGATTTCAAATACATTTTATTATCTCTAGCTTGTTAGGATAATAATTTGTTTGATTTCTATTATCTACACTATTTTTGGAGGTTTAGAGTTTTTTTTCTGCCCTTCTTTTAGTCCGGTGATGTAGAGTTGGTGAACTTCCTAACTACAAATGCTTGTTCTAGATCCAAGGGTCATAGATTCATATCTCGGCAGGGTTAATACAGCCCTTCAGCCTTCTGAGGTCAATTTATTGTGTACCATTTATTTGGGTAATAATAACTGTTTTTATCAGCTGCTTATTTGGTTAACTCCGTGTGTAAGCACTGAAAAAGTGTTTTTTTTTATGTAGAGTTGGTGAACGTCCTAACTACAAACGCTTGTTCTAGATCCAAGGGTCATAGATTCATATCTCGGCAGGGTTAATACAGCCCTTCAACCTTCTGAGGTCAATTTATTGTGTACCATTTATTTGGGTAATAACTGTTTTTATCAGCTGCTAATTTGGTTAACTCTGAGTGTTTTTTTTGTATCTAGAAAAACGCTAAATAATTACTATTTATTAGACTGCATGAAGGTGTAGTTCTCAAACCAGTCCTTCTGGTGAGGGGCAGATTAAATTGTTTTTGGATGAACTTAGTCCAAAATCTATATTGTTCTTAGGGTTTAAATAGATTTCTCCAACATAGGTGTGTCCGGTCCACGGCGTCATCCTTACTTGTGGGATATTCTCTTCCCCAACAGGAAATGGCAAAGAGCCCAGCAAAGCTGGTCACATGATCCCTCCTAGGCTCCGCCTACCCCAGTCATTCTCTTTGCCGTTGTACAGGCAACATCTCCACGGAGATGGCTTAGAGTTTTTTAGTGTTTAACTGTAGTTTTTATTATTCAATCAAGAGTTTGTTATTTTAAAATAGTGCTGGTATGTACTATTTACTCAGAAACAGAAAAGAGATGAAGATTTCTGTTTGTATGAGGAAAATGATTTTAGCACCGTAACTAAAATCCATGGCTGTTCCACACAGGACTGTTGAGAGCAATTAACTTCAGTTGGGGGAACAGTGTGCAGTCTCTTACTGCTTGAGGTATGACACATTCTAACAAGACGATGTAATGCTGGAAGCTGTCATTTTCCCTATGGGATCCGGTAAGCCATGTTTATTAAGATAGTAAATAAGGGCTTCACAAGGGCTTATTAAGACTGTAGACTTTTTCTGGGCTAAATCGATTCATTATTAACACATATTTAGCCTTGAGGAATCATTTATTCTGGGTATTTTGATATGATTATATCGGCAGGCACTGTTTTAGACACCTTATTCTTTAGGGGCTTTCCCTAATCATAGTCAG